>NC_073389.1:53028852-53403852 GCF_028641065.1 Leucoraja erinaceus
AGCATCTGCAGTTCCTTCGCACACATATAATGTGCAATTGTGGAATTCATTGCCACAGACGGCGGTGGAGGCCAAGTCAATGGATATTTTTAAGGCAGAGATAGATAGATTCTTGATTAGTACGGGTGTCAATAGACAATAGACAATAGGTGCAGGAGTAGGCCATTCGGCCCTTCGAGCCAGCACCGCCATTCAATGCGATCATGGCTGATCATCCCCAAACAGTACCCCGTTCCTGCCTTCTCCCCATATCCCCTGACTCCACTATTTTTAAGAGCCTTATCTAGCTCTCTCTTGAAAGCATCCAGAGATCCTGCCTCCACCACCCTCTGAGGCAGAGAATTCCGCAGACTCACCACTCTCTGTGAGAAAAAGTCAATGGATATTTTTAAGGCAGAGATAGATAGATTCTTGATTGGTACGGGTGTCAGGGGTTGTGGGGAGAAGGCAGGAGAATGGGGTCGAGAGGGGAAAGATAGGGCAGCCACGATTGAATGGCGGAGCAGACTTGATGGGCCGAAGGGTCTAATTCTGCTCCTATCAGTTTTGAACTTTTGAACCTATGAATAATGGGGACTGCAGTTAAGCAGTTCTCGATTGCTTGTAACTTTATGGAAGGTCGTGGATGAATCCTAGATGTCTCTTTATGTGCAACAGTGCGGTTGCCAGTGGTGGATCTGCGGTTGTCCCGGCCTGACCTTCAGAAGTCCGCACTCTCCAGAAACGAGTAATTTGAGAGGATCTGGGAGCGCGTTCCCTCTCCGTATCCAAGTGAGGGGCAGCCAAGAGTAACACTCCGCTCAGCCAACAACACACGCTCCACGCTGGTCCTTCCCATTTGTAAAACCGTTCCTCCCCACACAAAGTCCATTCACCCGTCAAACCGCCAGGACTAATCCCTCAGGTAGACACAAACTGGTGGAGTAACTCCACGGGTCAGGGGGCAGCATCTCTGGAGACAAGGAATAGGTGACGTTTTTGGGTCGTGACCCTTCTTGGGAGACTTGGGAGTCAGGGGAGAGGGAAACTAGAGGTGTGAAAAAGGGGACAGAAGAAACCAGAGCCGGCAGCGTTGACCTGAGGAAAGGTGGAGCCCACAATGCTCCATTGTTGGCTGCGGAAGAGGTGATAACGAACAGGGATGCGAACAGTGAAACTAGCAGGATGTGTAGGATGAGGGAGGAACAGAGAGAGAGAGGCACGGTGGCGCAGCGGCAGAGTTGCTGCCTTACAGCGCCAGAGACCCGGGTTCGATCCCGACTACGGATTCTGTCAGTGTGGGGTTTGCACGTTCTCCCCGTGACCTGCGTGGGTTTTCACCAGGTGCTCCGGTTTCCCCCCACATTCCAAAGACGTACAGATTTATAGGCCAATTGGCTGGGTAACATTGTCCCTAGTGTGAGTAGGATGGTGTTAGTGTGCGGGGATCGCTGGTCGGCGCGGACTCGGTGGGCCGATGGGCCTGTTTTCCGCGCTGTATCTCTAACCTCGAAAGAGGGAAAGCAAGGGTTGCTTGAAATTGGAGAAACCAATATTCATCCCGCTGGGATGTAAGCGGCCCAGGCAAAATATGAGATGCTGCTCCTCCAATATTGGTCGGGCAGTGGAGGAGGCCCAGGGCAGAAAGGTCAGTTTGGGAATGGGAGGGGGAGTTAAAGTATTTAGCAACTCAGAGATCGTGCAGGTCAAGGCGGGCTGAGCGGAGGTGTTCAGCGATACGATCGCCAGTCTGCGCTTGGTCTCACCAATGTACAGGAGTCCACATCGAGAACAGCGGAGACTGTAGATGAGGTTGGAGGAGGCGCAAGAATGACCCATTCTATTTGTTACAATTCTGAAGAAGACATTGCATTCGGAATATATTCTGTAAGCTTGGCAGACAATATCGTGCGCTTTAAACTTTACTTTCGACTTTCGAGATACAGCTTGAAAACAGGCCCTTCGGCCCACCGAGTCCGTACCGACCAGCGATCACCGCTACACTAGCACAATCCTACACACACAAGGGGCAGTTTACAATTTTACCAAAACCAATTAACCCACAACCCTGCATGTCTTTGCAGTGTGGGAGGAAACCGGAGCACCCGGAGGAAACCCACACAGTCACAGAGAGAACGTACAAACTCCTACACACCAGAGATAATTATTGCAGAATTCAATTAACCTACAAACTCGCACAACTTTGGAATAGAAACATAGAAAATAGGTGCTGGAGGAGGTCATTCGGCCCTTCGAGCCAGCACCGCCATTCATTGTGATCATGGCTGATCGTCCCCAATCAATAACCCGTACCTGCCTTCTCCCCATATCCCTTGATTCCACTAGCCCCCCAGAGCTCTATCTAACTCTCTCTTATTTTGGGAGGAAACCAGAGCACCCGGAGGAAACCCACGCAGTCCCAGGGAGAATGTACAAACTACGTACAGACAGCACCCGTAGTCAGGATTGAACCCTGGTCTCTGGTGCTATGAGGCTGCAACTCTACCGCTGCGCCACCGTGCCACCCAGGAGATTATGACATGCTGGTAATAATGGATTTGGTGTCGATACAAGAACTGCAGATGCTGGTTGATGAAAACGGACACAAGGTGCTGGAGTAACTCAACGGGTCGGGCAGCATCTGCGGAGCAAGAACATGGATTACCAGTGAGTTTGTAAACCAGCATCGACATTTCCCTGTTTCTCCTGTTTATCCATTTCTCCACCTCGTGTGAAATAGTTTAGTTTAGTTTAGAGATACAGCGCGGAAACAGGCCCTTGGGCCCACCCAGTCCGCGCCGACCAGCGATCCCCGCACTATCCCACACACACTAGACTGAGACAATTTACAATTTTTTTAACCTACAAACCTGTACGTCTTTGGAGTGTGGGAGGAAACCGGAGCACAAAGAGAAAATCCAAGCAGGTCACAATCGACAATAGGTGCAGGAGTAGGCCATTCGGCCCTTCGAGCCAGCACCGCCATTCACCGTGATCATGGCTGATCATCCCCAATCAGTACCCCGTTCCTGCCTTCTCCCCATATCCCCTGACTCCGCTATCTTTAAGAGCTCTATCTAACTCTCTCTTGAAAGTATCCAGAGAACCTGCCTCCACCGCCCTCTGTGAGGCAGAGAATTCCACAGACTCACAAATCTCTGTGTGAAAAAGTGTTTCCTCATCTCCGTTCTAAATGGCTTACCCCTTATTCTTAAACTGTGTGGCCCCTTGGTTCTGGACTCCCCCAACATCGGGAACATGTTTCCTGCCTCTAGCGTGTCCAAACCCTTAACAAATCTTACATGTTTCAATGAGATTCTCTCTCATCCTCAAGATTCAAGATTCAAGATTCAAGATTCAATTTATTTGTCATTTGGACCCCTTGAGGTCCAAACGAAATGACGTTTCTGCAGCCATACCTTACAAACAAATAGACCCAAGACACAACAACACAACATAATTTACATAAACATCCATCACATCGCTGTGATGGAAGGCCAAAAAAACTTATCTCCTTCTAAATTACAAACGAGAAAGTACAAACTCCCTACAGGCAGCAGTCACAGTCGTGGCAGGTCGCCGAAAAAACAGCGACTGGACCCCCCCCATCCACCCTACGACAATGTCTAGGACAAGCTATGACAAGTTACCACCTAGTCGAGGTCAAGCTACGGCAAGCTATTGACAACCGATGACCCATTAGGAGGTCCACCTATGACCACACCTACGACCACACAGGCAACAACCTTCCACAACCTACGTCCACCCGTGACAAGCCACGACAAGCAACGACCCTGTTGGCGACAACTAAAGACAATGCTGTCGCCGGTTGACGTAGGTAGTCGCCAATGGAATTCACCAAAGCCAGCACCCGGCGACAACCAACGTCACCTGGCAACAACCTGCGTCATCCTGGTGACCATCTACGACAGCCTCCACGTCAGGAGAAGGCAAGTTGCGTCAAGCCCACAGTGGCCGAAAAGTTTTGAACATTTCAAAATCCAGCGGGGACCAGAAAAACGTTACGACTGTTTAGGCGACTTGAGGAGATAAACTCACGACCACACATGTGTCACCCCGCGACCATGTGGCCTAATCGCCTGTATTGGCCGAAAAAATCGCCTCAGTGGGACAGGGGCTTTGGGAGAGGGTTAACGAAGCTCTGGGCAGCAGTTGTATTCTCGGCGTCATTGCCTTTTAAATCACCAGGAGCATTCACAGTCATAAATCTGCCATATGCGCGCTTCTAAATCAGGAGCTTCTGTCAACCGAAGACACCGGGGATTCATTAAATGGGATGAAATCACAAAGGAGCCTTTGGTTTACAAAGCAGGGGATCCACCCAGAGACATGGCAGTTTAGCGTTGCTGCAGACGCTGGGTACAAACATGTAATAAACCTGCCATTAAACCATTTTAATTAGCATTTTGCAAACCAAATCCAAACTTGCAAATGACAATTTCGTTTGAGCAATTAATAAATCATCCTCTTCCAGAGGTGGCCAAGTTTGGACAGGCAAAGCCTTTACTTTTTGTTTTGGAGATGCAGCGTGGAAACAGGCCCTTCGGCCCTCCGAATCCATGCCGACCAACGATCCCCCTGTATGTACACCAGTTCTATCCTAAACCCACTCGGGACAATTTACAGGAGGCAATTATAACCTACAAACCCGCACCTCTCTGGAGTCTTATGTGGAGAAGGGAGGAGAATGGGGTTAGGAGGGAGAGATGGATCGGCCATGAGTGAATGGTGGAGTAGACTTGATGGGCCGAATGGCCTAATCCTACTCCTATCACAATACAATACAATAACACTCTAATAGCCAAGTATGTTTTGCAACACATACGAAGAATTTCATTTGCCAAGTCAGTCATATTAATAAAAAGCAACAAGACACACAAAATACATTTTAACATAAACATCCACCACAGTGACTCCTCCACATTCCTCACTGTGATGGAAGGGGGAAAAAAGTTCAATCTTTTCCCTTCTTTGCTCTCCTGGGGTTGGGGTCTCGAGCCCTCCGTTGACGGGACGATCTTGACTCCCGTAGCCGGCAGTCAAGCCCTCTGCGTTGGGGTGGTCAAGCTCCTGCATCGGGGGGGAATCTCAGCCCACCCCCCCACGCCGAGCGATCGGACCCCAGGTCGGGGCTGGTCGAACCTCTGCCTCGTTGGAGCTTCCCGACCCGGTCTCTCCCGAGACTGCCAGCCCTTGACTGCCAGTGACCTTATGACTTTATGAGTGTAGGAGAAAACCAGAACACCCGGAGAAAACCCACGAGGTCACAGGGAGAATGTACAAACTCCGTACAGGCAGCACCTGTGGTCAGGATGGAACCCGGGGCTCTGGCGCTGAACGGCACAACACCGTGCCGTAACTTTCTCAACAGATTCTCACCAGGAGGTAGTCCCCCTTTGCGAAAAATGCCTCTTATCAACATGTAGGAAAGAACCACAGGTGCCGGTTTACACTGAAGATAGACCCAAAACGCTGGAGTAATCAGCGAGTCAGGCAGCAGCTCTGGAGAAAAGGAATAGGTGACGTTTTGGGTCTGAAGAAAAGTCTCGACCTGAAACATCGCCTACTCCTTTTCTCCAGAGACGCTGCCTGTGTTACACCAGCACTCCGTAGACACACTACCTTCTAAAGCCAATCTATGAAAGGCTTGGATGGAGTGGGAGGGGAGAGAATGTTTCCACTAGTGGGAGAGTCTGGGACCAGAGGCCATAGCCTCGGAATAATGGACGTACCTTCAGGAAGGAGGCGAGGAGGAATTTCCTCAGTCTGTGAGTGGTGAATCTGTGGAATTCATTGCCACAGATGTCTGTGGAGGCCAAGTCGATGGATATTTTTAAAGCGGAGATTGATAGATTCTTGATTAGTACGGGTGTCAGGGGTTATGGGGAGAAGGCAGGAGAATGGGGTTAGGAGGGAGAGATAGATCAGGCATGATTGAATGGCGGAGTAGACTTGATGGGCCGAATGGCCTAATTCTGCTCCTAGAACTGTCCTGCAGTTCACATCTCTCAGAGGAGAGACGTTTGCTGATGTTGGTCTGAGAGACACATCTGTCAGCGCCCTTTTCCTGCCCCACTTCCCGACTCTGTTGCAGTTCCGACGGGGAAGCAGCTGCAACGTCCGCCTTCACGGACCATCCCCTTCTCAGCCGGGCCGGACGTGGTCGAGTCACACAGGGCTGGCATGGGATCTGGCCCTTCGGCCCATCGAGTCAGTGCCGACCATCCACCGCCCAAGTGTGGAGGTAGGTGTCACGGTGGGGCCAGGTACACCAACGCCATCTTACACCCAGTAGGGGCGATTGTTTGTGACGTTTATACAATTCCACCGTGTGTAACCTTGTGAGGGATCGGGAAAATATTAAAAAATACAGAATAAATATCGGGGGCGCAAAGTCCAGGGCGTATGGTTACGGGGAGAAGGCAGGAGAATGGGGTTGAGAGGGCAGCAGGGTGGTGCAGCGGTAGAATTGCTGCCTCACAGCGCCAGAGACCCGGCTTCGATCCTGACTACGGGTGCTTGTTTGTACATTCTCCCCGTGACCTGCGTGGGTTTTCTCCGGGCGCTCTGGTTTCCTCCCACACCCCAAAGACGTGCAGGTTTGTAGGTTAATTGGCTTCAGTAAAAAAGTTGCCTCGTGTGTATCTGTAAATATATTCTTCTCCGTGGATTGTCACCGTGTCGTGGTGGAGAAGCTTGTGTGGACCTGAGATCCTGAGAGCGATGCCGTCTGGAGCTGTCGATGATCCTGGTAGGGCCACCCATGGCGGTAAGGTCGAGGTGGGGGAGGTCCCTGACAAAGAGCAATCCAACCAAGACCCCAACGGTGGAACAGGTGGAGGACGATGGCTGACGTTAGTGGAGCTAATGTCACAACGGCTGGGAAGGCGGATGAAGGCTGCGGCAGAAAAGGGTCTCCGGTCGTCTTGGACTCCATGCCACTGGATCCTGACCCAGATCTGTCTAGGACCGTGGGGTGGCTGTCTGTGCACCAGTCTCCCCACGTTAAACAAAGTCACGCACAGGCCCCCTCCATGAGAGGCAGTCATACTCGTTTCGAGTGACCACCAATGATGATGGTGTCTCTATAGTAGACATACAACTATCACAGAGGGGGGAGGCAATGAGGGAGGACTGAAGGAGGGTCTCGACCCGAAGCGTCACCTATCCACGTTCTCCAGAGATGCTGCCTGACCCGCAGAGTTACCCCAGCACTTTGCGTCATTTTGTACACTACCCATTCGCACTCATAGAAACATAGAAAATAGGTGCAGGAGTAGGCCATTCGGCCCTTCGAGCCTGCACCGCCATTCAATATGATCATGGCTGATCATCCAACTCAGTATTCCGTACCTGCCTTCTCTCCATACCCCCTGATCCCTTTAGCCACAAGGGCCACATCTAATTCCCTCTTAAATATAGCCAATGAATTGGCCTCAACTACCTTCTGTGGCAGAGAATTCCACAGATTCACCACTCTCTGAGTGAAAAATGTTTTTCTCATCTCAGTCCTAAAAGATTTCCCCTTTATCCTTAAACTGTGACCCCTTGTTCTAACATCCGCCCCATTATTTATAAGTTGCAAAGCAACAATAGTTAATGAGGCACAAAGCTGCTGCCTCACCTCGCCAGAGGCACGGGTTCGATCCTGACCTCGGGTGCTGACTGCGTGGAGTTTGCATGATGTAACCAAGCGGGTATCCTCCGGGTGCCCTGGTTTCCTCTCGCTTCACAGTTTGTAGGCCGATTATTCTCTGCAAATTGACGCTGGCGTGCAGAGAGTGGATACGAACGTGGAACGAGTGTGAACGGGCGATCGATGGTTGCTGTGGACTCACTTGGTTTCATGTTGTGTCTAAAAAATAACGTATCATTAACTCACAAAACCGAGGAACTGAAGTGGGTCAAATGCCCCTTTCAGTCTGTGCAGGAAGGAACTGCAGATGCTGGTTGAAACCGAAGATAGACACAAAATGCTGGAGTAACTCAGCGGGACAGGCAGCATCTCTGGAGGGAAGGAGTGGGCGACGTTTCGGGTCAAGACTGAAGAAGGGTCTCGACCCGAGACGTCACCCATTCCTTCTCTCGTGAGATGCTGCCTGCCCCGCTGAGTTACTCCAGCATTTGCATAGAGTCATAGAGTGATACGGTGTGGAAACAGGCCCTTCGGCCCAACTTGCCCGTACCGGCCAACATGTTCCAGCTACACTCGTCCCACCTGCCTGTGCTTGGTCCATATCCCTCCAAACCTGTCCTATCCATGTACCTGTCTAGCTGTTTCTTAGATAATGGGATAGTCACTGCCTCAACTACCTCCTCTGACAGCTCGTTCCATACACACACCACCCTCTGTGTGAAAAGGTTACCCCTCAGATTCCTATTAAATCTCTTTCCCGTCACCCTGAACCTTGAGGGTAAAGGCGCTCCCATGAGGGCGGCCTGGCTCGAGGGTAACGGCGCTCCCCGGGACTGACTTCCCATCGCCTGGTGGTGTATCGCCTCAGCGCAGAGGGAGAAGAGGAGGGAAGAGACTGCAGCCCTAATGGTAGGTCGGCAAAAATGGTAACCATTTGGTCTGAAGAAGGGTCTCGACCCGAAACGTCGCCTATTTCCTTCGCTCCATAAATGCTGCCTCGCCCGCTGAGTTTCTCCAGCATTTTTGCCGACCTACCAAGATTTAGCCTCCATCACAGTGAGGAGGTGCTTGGTGGACTCACTGTGGTGGATGTTAATTTGTGTTTACTATCTGTTCTGTTGTTTATTATTGTATGTATGGCTGCAGGCAACGACCTTTCGTTCAGACCGTAAGGTCTGAATGACAAATAAAGGATCTAATTCTAATGTCCTCTGGCCCTCGATTCCCCTACTCTGGGCAAGAGACTCTGTGCATCATTTTGTGTCAGTCCCTTTCAGTCTGCCCCACCATTCAACAGGGGATCTTGGTCGGAGAGGGCAGGTTGTAACCTTGGCTCTGATAATGGTAACCATTTGGTCTGAAGAAGGGTCTCGACCCGAAACATCGCCTATTTCCTTCGCTCCATGAATGCTGCCTCGCCCGCTGAGATTCTCCAGCATTTTTGCCGACCTACCATTTTTACATAAGGTACACAAAAATGCTGGAGAAACTCAGTGGGTGCAGCAGCATCTATGGAGCGAAGGAAACGGGTAACGTTTTCCAGCCTCTGCAGTTCATTCTTCAATACCATTTTTACATGGAGCCTTTCTGCCCTCAGGTGGTCTAATGCTGTACTGCAGGCAAATATTTACGCTGCTCCCTCCCCTTTCCTGGTAACAAATTCATTCTTAGTTATAGAGCCATACGAGGGAAGTAATTGTCCCCCAGGTTCAATAGACAATTTGAAGCTCAGGAACTTGAGATCTGGCAACATCCCCTTCCTCAGTTCTTCGTTTAGAGATACAGCACGGAAACAGGCCCTTCGGCCCACCAGGTCCACGCAGACTATCGATCACCCATTCACACTTAGACAATAGACAATACACAATAGGTGCAGGAGTAGGCCATCGGCCCTTCCAGCCAGCACCGCCATTCAATGTGATCATGGCCGATCATCCACAATCAGTACCCCGTTCCTGCCTTCTCCCCATATCCATTGACTCCGCTATCTTTAAGAGCTCTATCTAACTCATTGAAAACATACAGAGAATTGGCCTCCACTGCCTTCCGAGGCAGAGAATTCCACAGACTCACAACTCTGTGTGAAAAAGTGTTTTATCTCCGTTCTAAATGGCTTACCCCTTATTCTTAAACTGTGATCCCTGGTTCTGGACTCCCCCAACATCGGGAACATGTTTCCTGCCTCTAGCGTGTCCAAACCCTTAGTAATCTTACATGTTTCAATAAGATCTCCTCTCATCCTTCTAAACTCCAGAGTGTACAAGCCCAGCCGCTCCATTCTGTCAACATATGACAGTCCCGCCATCCCGGGAATTAACCTCGGGATGACAGGACTCCCTCAATAGCAAAATGCCCTTGAATGTCTCAAATTTGGAGACCAAAACTGCACACAATACTCCAGGTGTGGTCTCACTTGTTCTGTGTTATCCCACTTTCTCACCCACTTCCTCTCCACACTAGGAGGCCAATTTACAGAGGGCCAATTAACCTACACACCCGCACGTCTTTGGGATGTGGAAGGAAACCGGAGCACCTGGAGGAAACCCACACTTTAGGAGGGCAACTCATCCGAGGACGTACACACCACTGAGTATAAATGGGGATCCTGTGGATAGGGTGAGCCGTTTTAAATATCTGGGAGTCCACATCTCTGAGGATATGACATGCACATCACACGCCTCAGCACTCGTGAGTAAGGCAAGGCAGCGCCTTTACCACCTCAGGCAATTGAGGAAATTCAGAGTGTCTCCGAGGATCCTCCAGTGCTTCTACGCAGCGGCTGTGGAAAGCATCTTGTCCGGGAACATTACCATCTGGTTTGGGAACTACTCTGCCCAGGACAAGAAGGCTCTGCAGAGAGTAGTGCGTTCGGCCGAACGCACTATGGGAACTTCACTCACCCCCCTGCAGAAACTATACATCAGGAGGTGTAACACCAGAGCCAATAAAATCATGGGAGACCCCTTCCACCCCAGCAACAGACTGTTCCAGCTGCTACGGTCAGGCAAACGCCTCCGTTGCCATGCTGTGAGAACGGAGAGGTTGAGAAGGAGTTTCTTCCCATAGGCCATTCGGACTGTAAATCTCACCAGGGACTAACTTTACTGAACGTTTTTCCTTTCAATATTTAATATGTAAAAGAATATGTGTGTTATGATTGTGTTTATAGTTTGTTTGGTTGTTTGTTTGTTTGTCTTTTTGCACAAAGTCCGCGAGCATTGCCACTTTCATTTCACTGCACATCTCGTATGTGTATGTGACAAATAAACTTGACTTGACAATCACAGGGAGAACATGCATTCTGCTCCGATCAATAGTGTGGGGCAAATACAAAAAATTACCCAGCCAAGAAGGTATAGGAGTCTGAAAACCATGACCACCAGGTTTAAGAACAGCTTGCGTCTCAAACCTGGTCAGAGGTTATGGTGGAGAAGGCAGGAGAATGGGGTTAGGAGGGAGAGATAGGTCAGCCGTGATTGAATGGCGGAGTAGACTTGATGGGCCGAATGGCCTAATTCTACTCCTATCACTTATGATCATGTGATCTTCTTCCCAACAACCATCGTGCTCTTGAACACTATACAGCTCCTCCAGAACGCTGGGTTTTCATGACAATTAGAATCCCAGAGAGTGCGGCTCCATGCAGTAAACCCGTAAGACTCCTCACAACCTGTTCCAGCCGTAAATGAAGAGAAACATCACCTTAGGGCCCTGTCCCACTTACGCAACTTTCTCGGTGACTGTCGGCACCCGTCATGGGTCGTTGCAGGTTTGCAAAAATTTTCAACATGTTGAAAACCCAGCGGCGACCAGAAAGATGTTACGACTCTTTGGGCGACTGAGGAGACGACTCACGACCGTACAGGCGACATGTCGCGGGGTGAAGCCTGTACGGTCGTCAGTAGTCGCCCAAAGAGTCGTACCTTGTTCTGGTCGCCGCTGGATTTTCAACACGTTGAACATTTTCGGCGACCTGTAACGACCTATGACGGGTGCCGGCAGTCGCCGAAAAAGTCGCGTAAGTAGGACGGGCCCGTTAGGAAGGCAGCAAGTTCTTAAAGGACTGGACCGGCTAGATGCAGGGAAAATGTTCCCAATGTTGGGGGAGCACAGAACCAGGGGTCACAGTTTAAGAATAAGGGGTCGGCCATTTAGGACTGAGATGAGGAAAAACCTTTTCACCCAGAGAGTTGTGAATCTGTGGAATCCTCTGCCACAGAAGGCAGTGGAGGCCAATTCACTGGATGTTTTCAAGAGAGAGTTAAGGGCCTGTTCCACTGTACAAGATAATTCAAAAGTTCTCCCGAGTTCTCTCCTGATTCGAGCTCGTGTAATGTACTCCTACTACATCTCTGAGGATATGACATGGTCATCACACGCCTCAGCACTGGTGAGTAAGGCAAGGCAGCGCCTTTACCACCTCAGGCAATTGAGGAAATTCAGAGTGTCTCCGAGGATCCTCCAGTGCTTCTACGCAGCGGCGGTGGAAAGCATCTTGTCCGGGAACATTACCATCTGGTTCGGGAATTGCTCTGCCAAGGACAAGAAGGGTCTGCAGAGAGTAGTGCGTTCGGCCGAACGCACTATGGGAACTTCACTCACCCCCCTGCAGGAACTATACAACAGGAGGTGCAACTCCAGAGCAAACAAAATCATGAGAGACCTCTTCCACCCCTGCAACGGACTGTTCTAGCCGCTACGGTCAGGCAAACGCCTCCGTTGCCATGCAGTGAGAACGGAGAGGTTGAGAAGGAGTTTCTTCCCAGAGGCAATTCGGACTGTAAACGCCTTTCTCACAAGGGACTAACTCTACAGAACGTTTTTCCTTCTATTATTTATTATGTAAAAGAATATGTGTGTTATGATTGTGTTTATAATTTGTTTGGTTGTTTTGTTGTTTGTCTTTTGCACAAATGTCCGCGAGCATTGCCACTTTCATTTCACTGCACATCTCGTATGTGTATGTGACAAATAAACTTGACTTGACTTGACTTGACTTGACTCCTAGTGGCTACTCCTGCACCCATTGTCAATTGTCTATTAGACCAGAGATAGGCACAAAATGCTCGAGTACGTAACTCAGCGGGACATTCTAAAGAAGGGTCTTGACCCGAAACGTCACCCATTCCTCCTCTCCAACAGACAGTAGACAATAGACAATAGGTGCAGGAGTAGGCCATTCGGCCCTTCGAGCCAGCACCGCCATTCAATGTGATCATGGTTGATCATCCCCAAGCAGTACCCTGTTCCTGCCTTCTCCCCCATATCCCCTGACTCCGCTATCTTGAAGAGCCCTCCAGAGATGATGCCCGTCCCGCTGAGTTACTCCAGCATTTTGTGTCGACTGTATCTCCAGCATCCCTTGTTCCCTCCACAACATGGGGCACCCACAGAGATGGTGGGTGGCGGAGCGCCCACACGCCCCCAATGCCTTCGCCTTTCCTCTGTGGTGGAGGCGGCGTGTGGAGGAGGCGTGAAGTTGGAACGAGTCAACGGAGCCGTGGTCGTCTGTGTTCGCTCCTTCCCCCCCGTCACATCTTCCCCACCAGCTCCTCTCGTTCACATGGAAACGCCGTTCCGCAGACAAACAGGCGACCCATTCCCGATCCAGTGGCAACGCTGATCCCACCAGCTCCAGAGGTTCCTCCCCGCAGCGGTGATCGACACAGATTAATGACAGGGAGTGCACCGCCTGGCACTGAGCAACTTCCACTGATAATCGTGGCTGCAGAGTACAGTCCAACCACACTCATATCCAGGGGGAGAAGATTAAAGTGTGATGTGTGCATGTTTGGTCTGCGGTTCATCTTTCATATTTTGCTTCGACCCATACGTCATTAATTAACTTGGAACTAAATATTAACCCTCTGCTGCTGTAAACAGCTTGCTTGTAACTTTATACACTCCTCTTCTTATCGAGTCCACACATATGATTAGAAGATGTTCAGCCAGAGCTGAGGACACCTCTCGGCATCTGGACACCTGGAGTATTGTGTGCAGTTTTGGTCCCCTAATTTGAGGAAGGACATTCTTGCTATTGAGGGAGTGCAGCGTAGGTTCACAAGGTGAGAAAAAGTGTTTCCTTGTCTCCGTTCTAAATGGCTTACCCCTTATTCTTAAACTGTGGCCCCTGGTTCTGGACTCCCCCAACATCGGGAACATGTTTCCTGCCTCTAGCGCGTCCAGACCCTTAATAATCTTATATGTTTCAATAAGATTCCCTCTCATCCTTCTAAACTCCAGAGTATACAAGCCCAGCCCTTCCATTCTCTCAGCATATGACAGTCCCGCCATCCCGGGAATTAACCTTGTAAACCTACGCTGCACTCTCTCAATAGCAAGAATGTCCTTCCGCAAATTAGAGGACCAAAACTGCACTCAATACTCCAGGTGTGGTCTCACTAGGGCCCTGCACAATTGCAGAAGGACCTCTTTGCTCCTATACTCAACTTGATAGAAACAGGGCTGCAATGTGCTGCTCTTTCCTTGACCCCACTTCATACAGCGATGCAAGTACTCTTCACGAAGTATGGCGTTGAATATCCATAGGATGTGTACATTATAGACAGTTTAGTTTAGAGATCCAGTGCGGAAATAGACCCTTCGGCCCACCGAGTCCGCACCTACCCTACAGCGATCCCCGCACATTTACATTACCCTACACTGCGGGCCGAAGGGCCTGTTTCCGTGCTGTTTTTCTTATCCAAACTAAAACTAATCTGAACTGAACCCTAAATTAAACTAAACTAAAGTCTTTGAACAGCAGGACACAAAATGTTGGAGTAACACTTTTCCACGCTGTTAACAAAAACATCTCACCGTACTTCGGTACCCCTGACATTGACCTCGACTGAGCTGGACCTGTGTGCACCATGGTACACAAAAATGCTGGAGAAACTCAGCGGGTGCAGCAGCATCTATGGAGCGAAGGAAATAGGCAACGTTTCGGGCCGAAACCCTTCTTCAGAAACCCTGTGTGCATCATGCCCCATTGACACACGCACACCTCCTGTTATATTTATGTGTCAACCACAAAGTGGTGTTGGCTTACCTCTTGATTCTGACTGTAATGAGGAGCCCTGCAGTGATGCCTGGTTTCTATGGACACCTGTTCAGCAGAGGGGAAACCGGATAGCCGCGGACTGAACTATCCGCTAGCTCGAGACAGTCATAGTGCCTCCGACAGGCGGCTTCACCAGACAGCGGAGACTATCCGTGCGACTTCCTCTTTGGATCAAGTCATGCGTTGATCCCGACTTGGAATCACCGCCCCTGTACGAAATGTCATCCGTGGAAGTAAGTTAGCAAGGAATAACAAGAACTATGAAAAGTCATCTTTTTGGTCGGTTGTTATGGGGAAAGTTTTGTGTGTTGGCTGTACGTCTCCATCGAACAGACTTTTTAGTTTAAGAAGGAACTGCAGATGCTGGATAATCGAAGGAAGACAAAAATGCTGGAGAAACTCAGCGGGAGAGGCAGCATCTATGGAGCGAAGGAATAGGCAACGTTTCGGGCCCGAAACCCCATCAGTCTGAAGAACGGTTTCGGCCCGAAATGTTGCCTGTTTCCTTCGCTCATAGATGCTGTCTCACCCGCTGAGTTTCTCCAGACTTTTTAGTTTAGTTTATTTAACTTTTCTTTTTTTGGTCACTTGTTCCGAGGCGCAATGAAAAGCCTTCGTTGTGTACCAAGCCGACTCTTCTTGTGATGTTCAGCATCTCGTTGTGTGATTCCCACTTCCGATCTGAAAGGTTAGAGAGAATGGAGCAGCTGGGCTTGTACACTCTGGAGTTTAGAAGGATGAGAGGGTATCTTATTGAAACATGTAAGATTATTAAGGGCTTGGACACGCTAGAGGCAGGAAACATGTTCCCGATGTTGGGAGAGTTCAGAACCAGGGGCTACAGTTTAAGAATAAGGGGTAAGCCATTTAGAACGGAGACGAGGAAACACTTTTTCACACAGAGAGTTGTGAGTCTGTGGAATTCTCTGCCTCAGAGGGCGGTGGAGGCCGGTTCTCTGGATACATTCAAGAGAGAGCTAGATTGGGCTCGTAAAGATAGCGGAGTCAGGGGATATGCGGAGAAGGCAGGAACGGAGTACTGATTGGGGATGATCAGCCATGATCACATTGAATGGCGGTGCTGGCTCGAGGGGCCGAATGGCCTACTCCCGCGCCTATCGTCTATTGTTAACTCTGTTTGGCTATAAGAAGAGGCCGGGGGAGGGCCGGCATGGTGGCGCAGCGGTAGAGTCACGGCTTCAAAGACCCGGGTTCAATCCTGACAACGGGTGCTGTCTGTACGGAATCTGAACGTTGGGTTTTCTCCGGGTGCTCCGGTTTCCTCCCACACTCCAAAGACGTGCAGGTTTGTTGGTTATTTGGCTTGGGAAGAGATGGTAAATTGTCCCTGTTGTGTAGGAAAGTGCTAGTGTTCAGGGATCGCTGGTCAGCGCGGACCCAGTGGGCCGAAGGGCCTGTTTCTACGCCCTATCTCTACACTAAAGTAAACTGCAGATGCTGGCTTATGAAATGGCACAGTGCTGGAGTTATCTCAGCGGGTCAGGCAGCATCACTGGAGGACAAGGATGTCGGGACCCCATCCATGTTCTCCAGGGATTCTGCCTGCCCTGCTGTGTTACTCCAGCACTTTGTGTCTTTTTTTGCACACACTTTGATTCTTTTCTCTGGAGTGCAGGAGTTTGAGGGAGAGACCATCTCATAGATTGGACTTAAAAGAATGAAGAAAAACATATCCATGGAGTTGAGAGGGGAGAGATTTAATATGAACCTGAGGATTTCCACTCATTCGGTGGTGGGTATAGGGAACAAGCTGTTACAGGAGGTTGTTTGGTTTAGTGTAGTTTACAGACACAGTGTGGAAACTGGCCCTTCGGCCCATCGAGTCCATGCTGGCCAGCGACTACCCACGCGCTAATTCTATCCAACGCTCCAGCGAAAATGTAGAGAAGCCAATGAACCAACAAACATGCACGTCTTTAGAGTGTGGGAGGAAACCGGAGCACCCGGAGAAAACCCACGCGGTTCGCAGGGAGAACGTGCAAACTCCGTGCAGGTAGGTAGCACCTTTGGTCAGGATCGAATCGGAGTCTCTGGTACTGTACCAGGGTGCAACCCTGACAACGGGTGCTGTCTGTACAGTGTTTGCAGGTTCTCCCTGTGACCGCGTGGGTTTTCTCCGGATGCTCCGGTTTCCTCCCTCACTCTAAAGACGTGCATGTTTGTTGGTTCATTGGCTTCACGTCAATTGTAAATTGCCTCTGGTGTGCTGGGGGATAATACTAATGTACGGGGTCCTGTATGGGCTCGGTGATCCTGTTTCCGTGCTGTATCTCTCCGAAGGTCTAAGGTACAAAATGCTGGAGTAACTCAGCGGAACAGGCGGCACCTCTGGATAGAAGGAATGGGTGACGTTTTGGGTCGAGACCCTTCTTCAGATTGGAGAAGGGTCTCGACCCGAAACGTGACCCATTCCTTTAATCTGAAGAATCTGAATTGTCTTGAGTATTCAGTTGTCACCGACAGGGTCGTAGCTGGTCAATAGAGAATACACAATAGGTGCAGGAGTAGGCCATTCGCCCCTTCGAGCCAGCCAGCACCGCCATTCAATGTGATCATGGCTGATCATTCCCAATCAATACCCCGTTCCTGCCTTCTCCCCATATCCCCTGACTCCGCTATCTAGCTCTCTCTTGAAAGCATCCAGAGAATCTGCCTCCACCGCCCTCTGAGGCAGGGAATTCCACAAACTCACCACTCTCTGGTGAGAAAAAGTGTTTCCTCATCTCCGTTCTAAATGGCTTACCCCTTATTCTTAAACTGTGTGGCCCCTGGTTCTGGACTCCCCCAACATCGGGAACATGTTTCCTGCCTCTAGCGTGTCCAAGCCCTTAATAATCTTATATGTTTCAATGAGATCGCCTCTCATCCTTCTAAAATCCAGAGTGTACAAGCCCAGCCGCTCCATTCTCTCAGCATATGACAGTCCCGCCATCCCGGGAATTAACCTTGTAAACCAACGCTGCACTCCCTCAACAGCAAGAATGTCCTTCCTCAAATTAGGGGACCAAAACTGCACACAATACCCCAGGTGTGGTCCCACTAGGGCTCTGTACAACTGCAGAAGGACCTCTTTGCTCCTATATTTGATTCCTCTTGTTGTAAAGCGGGTGGGCGTAGGTTGACTTCGGCTGACATAGGTTGTCGTAGACATTGTCGTAGTGGGGGGGGGAAGGGTGTCCAGTCGCCACAGTTTCGGCGGCCTGCTACGACTGCGACAGTCGCCGAAACAATCGCCCAAGTGGGACGGGCCGTAACTACCCTCTGATTGAAAGGTTTAACCTTGCATCTTTGGGTCATTGGTCAAAGTCTCTGATGCTCATCCCCAGACAACCACCACCGCTCCCACACAGTAGAGTTGTGACAACGCCAATGATCAAAAAGGCGCAGCAGCGCCTCTACTTCCTGAGGAGGCTCAAGAAAGCTCACCTGTCCCCCCAGATCCTGACCAACTTTTACCGCTGTACCATCGAAAGCATCCTGACCACCTGCTTCACGGTATGGCACAGCAGTTGCACCGTAGCGGACAGGAAGGCACTACAACGGGTGGTGAAAACCGCTCAGTACATCATCGGTGCCCCGCTCCCTGCCACGGATGCCCTCCACCGAAAACGGTGTCTGAGACGGGCCGGGAAGATCATCAAAGACCCCTCCCACACCAACCATGGACTGTTTGCCCTCCTCCCATCAGGGAGGTGGTAGAGGAACCTCAGGTCTCGTACTAGTAGGATGAGGAACAGCTTCTACAACAACACTATCACATTGCTGAACTCGGAGTCCCGCCAAAAGATTTCTCCAGTCTCTCCGTCCACATTGTTTGCTTATTCTGTATTTTTATTTCTATATTGCACTATTACTACGGACTGACGCTAAACTGCATTTCGTTGTGGGCTGAAATGGGCTGAAAGATGGCAGATGGAGTTTAATGCTGATAAATGTGAGGTGCTACACCTTGGCAGGACAAATCAAAATAGGACGTACATGGTAAATGGTAGGGAATTGAAGAATACAGTTGAACAGAGGGATCTGGGTATAACCGTGCATAGTTCCTTGAAGGTGGAATCTCATATAGATAGGGTGGTAAAGAAAGCTTTTGGTATGCTAGCCTTTATAAATCAGAGCATTGAGTATAGAAGCTGGGATGTAATGTTAAAATTGTACAAGGCATTGGTGAGACCAAATCTGGAGTATGGTGTACAATTTTGGTCGCCAAATTATAGGAAGGATGTCAACAAAATAGAGAGAGTACAGAGGAGATTTACTAGAATGTTGCCTGGGTCTCAACAACTAAGTTACAGAGATAGGTTGAATAAGTTAGGTCTTTATTCTCTGGAGCGCAGAAGGTTAAGGGGGGACCTGATAGAGGTCTTTAAAATTATGACAAGGATAGACGGAGTTGATGTGGACAAGCTTTTCCCTTTGAGAATAGGGAAGATTCAAACAAGAGGACATGACTTCAGAATTAAGGGACAGAAGTTTAGGGGTAATATGAGGGGGAACTTCTTTACTCAGAGAGTGATGGCGGTGTGGAATGAGCTCCCAGTGGAAGTGGTGGAGGCAGGTTCATTGGTATCATTTAAAAATAAATTGGATAGGCATATGGATGAGAAGGGAATGGAGGGTTATGGTATGAGTGCAGGCAGGTGGGACTAAGGGGAAAAAAAAGTTGTTCGGCATGGACTTGTAGGGCCGAGATGGCCTGTTTCCGTGCTGTAATTGTTATATGGTCATATGGTTATATGGTTGTACCCATACTTGTATCTGTGCAATGACAATAAAGTTGAATTGAATTGAATTGTATTGATTTTTTGTTTCCTCTCTCACTGTCAGCAACAATCTGAGCCAACGAGGAACGCAGTGGATGACGCAAAGATCGAAATAGTGTCAGTGACCGAAGAGGAAATTCCCACCATCGCCATTCCCAACGTCACGCAACGGATTCTCAACATCCTCGAAGCTAAAGTATTGCCCGCCGAGGCAGGTAACGTGACTTTCTTTAGTTTAGAAACATAGAAACATAGAAAACAGGTGCAGGAGTAGAGGCCATTCGGCCCTTCGAGCCTGCACTGCCATTCAATATGATCATGGCTGATCATCCAACTCAGTATCCTGTACCTGCCTTCTCTCCATACCCCCTGATCCCTTTAGCCACAAGGGCCGCATCTAACTCCCTCTTAAATATAGCCAATGAACTGGGCCTCAACTACCTTCTGTGGCAATGAATGCCACAGATTCACCACTCTGTGTGTGAAAAATGTTTTTCTCATCTCAGTCCTAAAAGATTTCCCCCTTATCCTTAAACTGTGACTCCTTGTTCTGGACTTCCCCAAAATCGGGAACAATCTTCCTGCATCTAGCTTGTCCAGCCCCTTAAGAATTTTGTAAGTTTCTATAAGATCCCCCCTCAATCTTCTAAATTCTAGCGAGTACAAACCGAGTCTATCCAGTCTTTCTCCATATGAAAGTCCTGACATCCCGGGAATCAGTCTGGTGAACCTTCTCTGCACTCCCTCGATGGCAAGAATGTCTTTTCTCAGATTAGGAGATTCAAAATGATCACGGCTGATCATCCAAAATCAATACCCCGTTCCGGCATTTTCCCCATATCTCTTGATTCCGTTAGCCCTAACAGCTAAATCTGACTCTCTCTTGGAATCTTAGTTTGTTTATAAGGTCATAAGTGATAGGAGCAAATTAGACCATTCGGCCCATCAAGTCTACTCTGCCATTCAATCGTGGCTGATCGATCTCTCTCCTAACCCCATTCTCCCGCCTTCTCCCCATAACCCCTGACACCCGTACTAATCAAGAATCTATCTATCTCTGTCTTAAAAATATCCATTGACTTGGCCTCCGCAGCCGTCTGTGGCAAAGAATTCCACCGATTCTCCATCCTCTGACTAAAGAAATCCCTCCTCATCTCCTTCCGAAAGGAGCGGCCTTTAATTCTGGAAACACCCTCTGCACATCCATTTATATATACATATAAATATTTCCCCATAAAATCTGAGCCTTTCTGTTTGATATAATTTTAGTTTTAGTTTTAGAGATACAGGGTGAAAACCGGCCCTTAGGCCCACTGAGTCCGCGATGACCAGCGATCCTCATATAAGTTCATAAGGTCATCCGTTCTCGCAGCAGAATTAGGCCATTCGGCCCATCAAGTCTACTCTGCCATTCAATCGTGGCTGATCTATCTTCCCTTCTTAACCCCATTCTCCTGCCTTCTCCTCATAACCCCTGACAACCGTACCAATTAGGAATCTATCTATCACTGCCTTTAAAAATATCCATTGACTTGGCCTCCACAGCCTCCTGTGGCAAAGAATTCCAGTGAATGCTAGTTGTACACTACACACTCGGGGCAATATCCAGCTCCCGTTGTCAGGATCGAACCCTGGTCTCTGACATTGTAAGGCAGCAACTCTACCACTGCGCCACTGTGCCGACCTGACTAAAGGATTTTCTCTACCCCAACAACAGGGGAGTCCAGAACCAGGGGTCACAGTTTAAGAATAAGGGGTAGGCCATTTAGAACTGAGATGAGGAATAAAGTTTTCACCCAGAGCGTTGTGAATCTGTGGAATTCTCTGCCACAGAAGGCACAGAGTCTCTTATCCAGAGTAGGAGATTCGAGGACCAGAGGACATAGGTTTAAGGTGAAGGGCAAAAGGTTCAATAGGAGTCTGAGGGGTAACTTTTTCGCACAAAGGGTGGTGGGTGTATGGAACGAACTGCCAGAGGAGGTAGTTGAGGCAGGGACTATCCCAACGTTTAAGAAACATTTGGACAGGTAAATAGATGGGACAGGTTTGGAGGGATATGGGCCAAACGCGGGCAGGTGGGACTAGTGTAGCTGGGACATGTTGGCCGATGTGGGCCGAAGGGCCTGTTTCCACCCTGTATCACTCTATAACTCTATGGCCCTTTATCTTTATTCAGGACAACAAGAGGGAGCCACATCCAAGTGCCACATTATTACATCCAAGAAGTTCCTGCTGTTGGTGGCTGCCGGAGTGGCAGCCAGCATCGTGTTACTTATAATAGTCATCAGTGTGGGTGGTAAGTACACTGTCTATACTCTACTGACCATATCAAATGTGTGCCATTGGGTATGGGCCGTCCATTCATACATGGGTTCAAATCCCTTGGTAAGAATAGCTGCCACGGTGGCACAGCGGTAGAGTTGCTGGCCCACAGCGCCAGAGACCTGGGTTCGATCCTGACTGCGGGCGCTGTCTGTAGGGAGTTTGTACGTTCTCCCCGTGACCTGCATGGGTTTTCTCCGAGAACTTCGGTTCCCCCCCCCCACTCCAAAGAGTTACAAGTGTGTAGGTAAATTGGTGTATGTGTAAAATTGTCCCTAGTGTGTGTAGGATTGCGTTAATGTGCGGGGATCGCTGGTCGGCGCGGACTTGGTGGGTCGAAGGGCCTGTTTCCGCGCTGCACCTCTAAACTCAACTAAACTAAACTCCAAAAACGTAAGGTTTGTAGGTTAATCGGCTTGGTATAAATGTAAGTTGTCCCTGGTGTGTGTGTAGGATAGTGTTAGTGTGCGGGGATCGCTGGTCGGCGCGGACCCGGTGGGCCGAAGGGCCTGTTTCCGCGCTGTATCTCTGAACTAAACTAAACTAAACTTGTGGCAGCACCTGGTGGCCAGTCACTGGCAGAGCGAACCTTCGGCTCTGGAGGGAGGAGTTAGGTGTCTCGGTGTGCGAGGCTCAGGACACGGGGTTGACCATTAGGGGTATTTAAGGTCGGGGCCCATTTGAGGAGTAGGGAGCTGTCTCTGACTGATTGAAACACATTTCAAGGACACAACTTGTGTCCGATTAGTTTTTAGCTGGACTCCTGCAAATCCCCCCCGTAACCTAAACATTCCCAGGTTCCCAGTGCTGGGCGGGGAATGGTGTGGATCAGTCTCAATGGCTCAATAGTGATTTTCAATTATGCTTTTATTGCTTCATGTGCAAAGTGCTAACACAGTGAATTGTTTTCCACATAAAAAAATAGTCCAGTAGAATATGGCCATAGTCTCGATCCTCAATTAGTAAAACGGGTTGGTCCCACAAGGAACTGCAAGTGCTGGTTTATGTTTTTAAAAAAAGGCCACAAAGTGCTGGAGGAACTCAACATGTCAGGCAGCATCTCTGGGGAACACAGTGGTGTAGCGGTAGAGATGATGCCTCATGGCGGGCTCGACCTTGTACGGAGTTAGTACGTTCTCCCCGTGACCGCGTGGGTTTTCTCCAGGTGCCCCGGTTTCTTCCCACATTCCAAAGATGTGCCGGTTTTGTAGGTTTAATTGAAAATGACCCCTAGCGTGTGGGGTAGAACTAGTGTACGGGGTGATCGTCGGTGGACCGAAAGGGCCAGTTTCCACGCTGTAAACTAAATTAAACTAAAAATTGATACATTCGGGATCAGTTCCCGTGGATTGGAGGGTAGCTAATGGTATCCCACTTTTCAAGAAAGGATGGAGAAAGAGAGCAGGGAATTATAGACATCGGTGGTGGGGAAGATGCTGGAGTTAACTATCAATAGACAATAGACAATAGGTGCAGGAGTAGGCCATTCGGCCCTTCGAGCCAGCACCGCCATTCAATGTGATCATGGCTGATCATCCCCAATCAGTACCCCGTTCCAGCCTTCTCCCCATATCCCCTCACCCCAATTTCTTTAAGAGCCCTATCTAGCTCTCTCTTGAAAACATCCAGAGAACCGGCCTCCACCGCCCTCTGAGGCAGAGAATTCCACAGACTCACCACTCTCTGTGAGAAAAAGTGTTTCCTCGTCTCTGTTCTAAATGGCTTACTCCTTATTCATAAATTCTTATCAAAGATGTAATAGCGACACATTTGGATAGCAGCAACAGGATCGGTCCGAGTCAGCATGGATTTACGAAGGGGAAATCATGCTTGACTAATCTTCTGGAATTTTTTGAGGATGTGACAAGTAAAATGGATAAGGGAGAGCCAGTGGGTGTAGTGTACCTGGACTTTCAGAAAGTCTTTGATAAGGTCCCACACAGGAGATTAGTGGGCAAAATTAGAGCACATGGTATTGGCAGTAGAGTGCTGACATGAATAGAAAATTGGTCGGCAGACAGGAAACAAAGAGTAGGGATTAACGGGTCCCTTTCAGAATGGCAGGCAGTGGGGTACCACAAGGCTCGGTGCTGGGACCACTGCTATTTACAATATACATCAATGATTTAGATGAAGGGATTCAAAATAACATTAACAAATTTGCAGATGTCACAAAGCTGAGTGGCAGTGTGAACTGTGAGGAGGATGCTATGAGGATGCAGAGTGGCTTGGACAGGTTGGGTGAGTGGGCAGATGCAGTATAATGTGGATGAATGTGAGGTTATCCACTTTGGAGGCAAGAATGGGAAGGCAGATTATTATCGGAATGGTGTCAGGTTAGGAAAAGGGGAAGTACAACGAGACCTGGGTGTCCTAGTACATCAGTCACTGATGGGCGGGACTGATGTAAGATGAAATAATGGGTCGACTGGACTTGTATTCGCTGGAATTTAGAAGTATGAGAGAGGATCTTATAGAAACATATAACATTCTTTGAGGATTGGACAGGGTAGAAGCAGGAAAAATGTTCCCGATGTTGGGGGAGTCCAGTTTAAGAAGGTAGGCCATTTTAGATACATAGACAATAGGTGCAGGAGTAGGACATTCGACCCTTCGAGACACCACCGCCATTCAATGTGATCATGGCTGATCATCCACTATCAGTACCCCGTTCCTGCCTTCTCCCCGTATCCCCTCACCCCGCTTTCTTTAAGAGCCCTATAGAGGGAGTGCAGAGACGGTTCACCAGACTGATTCCTGGGATGTCAGGACTGTCTTATGAAGAAAGACTGGATAGACTTGGTTTATACTCTCTAGAATTTAGAAGATTGAGAGGGGATCTTATACAAACTTACAAAATTCTTAAGGGGTTGGACAGGCTAGATGCAGGAAGATTGTTCCCGATGTTAGGGAAGTCCAGGACAAGGGGTCACAGCTTAAGGATAAGAGGGAAATCCTTTAAAACCGAGATGAGAAGAACTTTTTTCACACAGAGAGTGGTGAATCTCTGGAACTCTCTGCCACAGAGGGTAGTTGAGGCCAGTTCATTGGCTATATTTAAGAGGAAGTTAGGTGTGGCCCTTGTGGCCAAGGGGATCAGAGGGTATGGAGAGAAGGCAGGTATGGGATACTGAGTTGGATGATCAGCCATGATCATATTGAATGGCGGTGCAGGCTCGAAGGGCCGAATGGCCTACTCCTGCACCTAATTTCTATGTTTCTATGTTTCTATCTCTTGATTCTGCTAGCCCTAAGAGCTCTATCTAACTCTCTTTTGAATGCATCCAGTAAATTGGCCTCCACTGCGCGAAGTCTTGTGCCCCGTCCAACTCATGAACCGATGATCGGCCGTGAGGAGGAGAGGCGGTGGTGGTGGTGTCGACGGTGAGCGAAGGTCCGAAGGTCGGACAGCTGGCCGGGCTGCCGACCGACGGGGCCAAGGGCGAGGCGCTGCTGCTGCACTCCATGGGCTGCACTACGTCGGGACGGGTGAGGCGGGGGCAGGACGCGGCGCTCCGACCCGACAGTCCCCAGCGACCCGAGTAGTAGCGGTCAAATACGGGACAAGGGCGGTCCCGTACGGGACAAACCAATTTAGCCCAAATATACGGGATGCCCCGACTAATACGGGCCAGTTGGCAACTATAAATGGGGCAGATATTTAGGATTAGGTTTAATATTATCACAGTGACAAGTTTCAACCCGAGCAGAGAAGGGAGAAGAGAGAATGAATGGGGATGAAATGTTGTAGGAAGGAACTGCAGATGCTTAAAACCGAAGGTAGGCATAATAAGCTGGAGTAACTCAGGGGGGCAGGCAGCATCTCTGGAGAGATCTCTGGAGCATCTCTGGCGAAAAGGAATGGGCGACGTTTCGGGTCGACCCGAAAAGAGATGCTGCCTCACCCGCTGAGTTACTCCAGCATTTTGTGCCTCCCGTCGCGGAGAGAATGGTCCTTAATTGCTTTCCCGAGCGTGAATTATAGATGGAGACAGTGGAAGGGGGGGTTAGACTGTGTTCGCATTCCCTGTGCAATTTGAGTCAGGTGCTAGAAAGTGTGAGAATATTTAATTGAAGAAATACAAAGCAGATGTTAATCAAGTTTCAAAATGATATTTTTTGCCGGATATTAGGTTGCGTTCACATTGAAAAGCTGAACACGATCTGTTTATCCAACCTTAGGAAGTTCTCATCTAACTGTTCTCTTTAGTATTATTCCGGCTAAAGTCACTTGATCTCATCAGTTCATAAGGTCTTAAGTGTTAGGAGCAGAATTAGGCTATTCGGCCCATCAAGTCTACTCCGCCATTCAATCATGGCTGACCTATCTCTCCCTCCTAACCCCATTCTCCTGCCTTCTCCCCATAACCCCTGACACCCATACTAATCAAGAATCTATCCATCTCTGCCTTAAAAATATCCATTGGCTTGGCCTCCACAGCCGTCTGTGGCAATGAATTGCACAGATTCACCTCCACTTTACATTCTTATATTAACTTACCAGGCTAAGTGGGACCCGTTGGGTCTCATGTTCGCACGGGAGGGCTGGTCCCCCAACGCAATATTCCACCTCTCCACCAATTCCAATCTTGGTGGCCGGTGGGGGGGAAGGCTTTCTGGAGTGCTAATATGGGTGTTGTGGGCCGAAGGGACTGGTTTCCAGAGGGCTAGTATGGACATTTTGGGCCAAATGGATTCTTGGGCCAAACAGCTGATTGCATTTTCACTTAATTTCCATTGCCATTGCAGTTTCAAGCATATGGCAGGCACAAGCCAAACTGCTCATTGCATTTTCACTTAATTTCCATTGCCATTGCAGTTTCAAGCACAGGGCAGGACTCATTTCATTTTCTTTAAGGGCTAACAAATAATTTATTCAAGTACATTGCATACTCACAGTGTTCTGTAGTTTGACAAAAGTGCTAGAGAAACTCAACGGGTGCGGCAGCATCTATGGAGCGAAGAAAAGAGGCAACGTTTCAGGCCAAAACCCTTCTTCTACAGTTTCCCAACTCAGACAGAGAGTCGTGACCTCTCCCTCGCCATCTTGCAGACAGACTGAGCCACGCCCACACTTCCGGATTTTATAGTCCCTCCCCCCTCCTACCGGAAGGGGCGTGGCCTTCATGGCAATGATTGACAGGAGAGATAATGTCAAGATTTTTTAAACACTAATAAGTGTTTTATTTTTAATCGATGGGAAAAATCCTCGGGGCCTGTGCAGCGGAGGAGGACTCTGAGTAAGATGGCCAAAAAATCACAGCCATATGTGGTAGCGTTTTTTCTAAAATCAAAGCACAGTGCAAACAGGAAGTGGTCAAGATGAGACTTATAATTATATAAATATTCACTTTGGACTTTGGGGGTTCTTCTAGAAACATATACAATTATTAAGGGATTGGACAGGCTAGATGCAGACATTTTTTTTCCGAATATTGCGGAGTCCAGAACTAGGGATCACAGTTTAAGAATAAGGGGTGGGCCATTTAGAGCTGAGACGAGGAAAAAATGTTTTCACCCAGTGAGTTGTGAATCTGTGGAATTCTCTGCCACAGAAGTCAGTGGAGGCCAATTCACTGGATGTTTTCCAAGAGAGTTAGATTTAGCTCTTAGGGCTGATGGAATCTTGGGGAGAAAGCAGGAACGGGGTACTGATTCTGGACGATTGGCCGTGATCATATTGAATGGCGGTGCTGGCTCGAGGGGCCAAATGGCCTCTACTCCTGCACCTATTTTCTGTGTTTGTATTTTCTACGTTTCACTTTGTGTTTTTTACTCACGATTCCAGCAACTGCAGTTCCTTGTGTCGCCGTTTGTTGGTTTTTGATCTCTGTAACGGAGCTTAACGTTGAGCCTGACGTTGGATGTTTCACCAGTGTTCATCTTTTCAGTGACGTACAGCTGTATCGGCAAGTTCCGATGTACGAACTCCTCATCGTGTCTCTGGCTCTCCGCTCGCTGTGATGGCGTTAAAGACTGCCCTGCCGGGGAAGATGAGCTGGGCTGTGGTAAAGATCCTTCCTTCTATATCTTCATAAGTTCATAAGTGATAGGAGCAGAATGAGGCCATTCGACCCATCAGATGTACTCCCCCATTCAATCATAGCTGATCTATCTTGCCCTCTCAACCCCATTCTCCTGCCTTCTCTCACAGAGAGAGGTGAATGTGGAATTCTCTGTCTCAGAGGGCGGTGGAGGCCGCTTCTCTGGATGCTTTCAAGAGAGAGCTAGATAGGGCTCTTAAATTTAGCAGAGTCAGGGGATGTGGGGAGGAGCCAGGAACGGGGTACTGATTGGGGATGGGAAGAAACTCCTTCTCATCCTCTCTGTTTTCACAGCATGACAGCGGAGGCGTTTGCCTGCCCGTAGCAGCTGGGGTGGAAGGGGTCCCCCATAATGTTGCTGGCTCTAGATCTGCACCTTCTGATGTACAGTTCTTGCCGAGGGGCGAGTGGAGAAGGCAGAAATGGGGTACTGATTGGGGATGATCAGCCATGATCACATTGAATGGCGGTGCTGGCTCGAAGGGCCGAATGGCCTACTCCTGCACCTATTGACTATTGTCTATTCATAAGTTCTAGGAGGAAAATTAGGCCATTCGGCCCATCAAGTCTACTCCGCCATTCAATCGTGGCTGATCTATCCCTCCTAACCCCATTCTCCTGCCTTCTCTCCATTACCCCTGACGCCCGTACTAATCAAGAATCTATCTATCTCTGCCTTTTAAAAAAAAATAACACATGGACTTGGCCATCACAGCAGTCTGTGGCAATGAATTCCACTTCCAAAATAGTCACGTCATTCTTGGGGGGAAGAAAATATCGTGTGTTTGCAATGTCGCGATAACTTCACAAATTGCCACCAAATTCAACAGAGATGCCGATTAGTTTAGTTTGGAGATATGGTGCAGAAACAGGCCCTTCGGCCCACCGAGTCCGTGCCGACCAGCGATCACCCCGCGCACTAATACTATCCCACACACTACCCCGCACACTAATACTATCCCACAATTTACAATTTTTACCGACGCCAAGTAACCTACAAACCTGTACGTCTTTGGAGTATGAGAGGGAACCATTGCACCTGGAGAAAACCCACGTGGTCACAGGGAGAAGGCACAAACTTACCTTCCGGTAAGCGCTACCGCAGCATGCGGAGCTAAACCACCAGATTCAAAAACAGCTTTTTTCCTCAGGCCATCAGACTACTCAACACACTTAAGAAAATTCCATGAACAGTACCCAAACAAAGACAAACAAACTGTGAAAATAACTTTGGCTCAATGTCTCCAGTACGAAATTTGCACTTTTTCTATATTGCACCTTTCATTGTTGCACCCTTTTTAAAATACCTCAACGTTTTTGCTACATTTTGGCACACTGTGAATATTTTAATATTTTAAATAATGTAATGTCTA
This sequence comes from Leucoraja erinaceus, assembly GCF_028641065.1. NCBI lineage: Eukaryota > Metazoa > Chordata > Chondrichthyes > Rajiformes > Rajidae > Leucoraja > Leucoraja erinaceus. The sequence goes on from NC_073389.1 coordinate 53,058,075, forward strand.
TTGTCTATTTTTATTGGTATGTTGGCTGTCTGTGTTTTTAATATTACTTGCACATTTGGAGTATGGGGAAACGTAATTTCAATCCTCTGTGTAACTACTGTTGCATAATTGGATTGACAATAAAGTTTACTTTGAACTTTGAAACAGACGGCACCCGTAGCCAGGATTGAACCCGGGTCCCTGCCGATGTAAGGCGGCAACTTTAACCGCTGCTCCACCGTGCCGCCCATATTTACTAAAACACCATGAGCCGGACACCCCATACACAGCTAATTATTTGCTGGTATTCAAGTCAAGTCAAGAGTTTATTGTCATGTGGCCCAGATAGGACAATGAAATTCTTGCTTTGCTTCAGCACAACAGAACATAGTAGGCATGAATACAGAACAGATCAGTGTGTCCATATACCATTATATAAATATATACACACATCAATAAATAAGCAGATAAAGTGCAAATAAAGAGATAATGGTCTATTAATGTTCAGAGATTTGTTTCAGTTGAGTTTAATAGCCTGATGGCTGTGGGGAAGTAGCTATTTCTGAACCTGGACGTTGCAGTCTTCAGGCTCCTGTACCTTCTAGCTGAATGTAGCGGGGAGATGAGTGTGTGGCCAGGATGGTGTGGGTCCTTGATGATGCTGCCAGCCTTTTTGACAGGCAGCGACTACGATAAATCCCCTCGATGGAAGGGAGGTCAGAGCCAATGATGGACTGGGCAGTCTTTACTACTTTTTGTAGTCTTTTCCGCTCCAGGGCGCTCAAGTTGCCTAACCAAGCCACGATGCAACCGGTCAGCATGCTCTCTACTGTGCACCTGTAGAAGTTAGAGAGAGTCCTCCTTGACAAACCGACTCTCCGTAATCTTCTCAGGAAGTAGAGGCGCTGATGTGCTTTCTTTATAATTACATCAGTGTTTGACAACATTAATGATCTGTCTTGTGCAATACAGCGTTGAAACATGTTCTTCATCTCATCAGCCATCGATCACCCGTTCACACTAGTTCTTTGTTTTCCCAATTTCCCACCCATTCCCTACACACAAGTGGCAATTTACAGAGGGCCAATTAACTAGCAAAACCACACTCTCTTTTCCACAGCAGGGAATCAAAATCAGCTGGACAAATGTTTAAGGGGAGAGGGGAACGTTCTTCACACAGAGGGCGGTGGGTCTATGGAACAAATTGCCAGAGGAGGTAGTTGAGGCAAGTATTATAACAGCATTTAAAAGGCACTTGGACAGATACATGGTTTAGAGGGATATGGGCCAAATGCAGGTAAATGGGACTGGTTTAGATGGGGCATCTTGGTCAGCATAGACGAGTTGGACAATAGACAATAGGTGCAGGAGTAGGCCATTCGGCCCTTTGAGCCGGCACCGCCATTCAATGTGATTATGGCTGATCACCCCCAATCAGTACCCCATTCCTGCCTTCATCCCATGTCCCCTTACTCCGCTATCTTTAAGAGCCCTATCTAGCTCTCTCTTGAATGTATTCAGAGAACCGGCCCCCACCGCCTTCAATAGACAATAGGTGAGGCAGAGAATTCCACAGACTCACAACTCTCTGTGTGAAAAAGTGTTTCCTCGTCTCCGTTCTAAATGGCTTACCCCTTATTCTTAAACTGTGTGTGGCCCCTGGTTCTGGACCCCCCCAACATCGGGAACATGTTTCCTGCCTCTAGAAACATAGAAACATAGAAATTAGGTGCAGGAGTAGGCCATTCGGCCCTTCGAGCCTGCACCGCCATTCAATATGATCATGGCTGATCATCCAACTCAGTATCCCGTACCTGCCTTCTCTCCATACACCCTGATCCCCTTAGCCACAAGGGCCACATCTAACTCCCTCTTAAATATAGCCAATGAACTGGCCTCAACTACCCTCTGTGGCAGAGAGTTCCAGAGATTCACCACTCTCTGTGTGAAAAAAGTTCTTCTCATCTCGGTTTTAAAGGATTTCCCCCCTTATCCTTAAGCTGTGACCCCCTTGTCCTGGACTTCCCCAACATCGGGAACAATCTTCCTGCATCTAACCTGTCCAACCCCTTAAGAATTTTGTAAGTTTCTATAAGATCCCCTCTCAATCTCCTAATCTACCGTGTCCAAACCCTTAATAATCTTAGATGTTTTAATAAAATCCCCTCGTCCTTCTGAACTCCAGAGTGTACAAGCCCAGCCGCTCCATTCTCTCAACATATGACAGTCCCGCCATCCCGGGAATTATCCATGTAATCCTACGCTGCACAGTGTAGCGTGTGTGGGATGGTGCCAGTGTAGGGGGCGATCGCTGGTCGGCGCGGACTCGGTGAGATCTTGGTTGGACCCCTCCGCCTCGGCCTTACCGCCATACCAGGAGCACAGCTCCAGACTGCATCGCTCTCAGGATCTCAGGTCCACACAAGCTTCTCCACCACGACAAGGTGACGATCCCCTGACGCTCAGTCTGAAGAAGGGTCGAGACCCGAAACGTCGCCCATTCCTTCTCTCCAGAGATGCTGCCTCACCTGCTGAGTTACTCCAGCATTTGCTGTCCACCCTAAATCTCCCCATCCTTATTGAGGATGCATACAACCCCCCCGCGGTGCCCAGCGGTCCCGGAAATCCCCCAGGGCGCCCGCGGACAGAGCGTAGTCCCTCGCTAGCACCACCTGGGCGCAGACGTGATCCTGGCGCCATGACTCGCGGATGGCCAACTTGGCCAGGCCCAGGAACAGCAACCCAATTGGGACATCTTAAGGGGTTGGACAGGCTAGATGCAGGAAGATTGTTCCCGATGTTGGGGAAGTCCAGGACAAGCGGTCACAGCTTAAGGATAAGGGGGAAATCCTTTAAAACCGAGATGAGAAGAACTTTTTTCACACAGAGAGTGGTGAATCTCTGGAACTCTCTGCCACAGAGGGTAGTTGAGGCCACAGTTCATTGGCTATATTTAAGAGGGAGTTAGATGTGGCCCTTGTGGCTAAGGGGATCGGGGGGTATGGAGAGAAGGCAGGTACGGGATACTGAGTTGGATGATCAGCCATGATCATATCGAAGGGCCGAATGGCCTACTCCTGCACCTAATTTCTATTTTTCTATGTTTCTATCCTCATCCCTCTACCGTCTCCCCCCCCCACCCTTACACGTGCGGGTAACGCTCCCCCTAGTGGTGGTGTTGTTGTCTCCCACAGTGCGAGTCAGCGGGAAGAGCTCGGTGGTGCAGATCTACAGCGGAGGGGCGTGGAGGACCGTGTGCTGGGATGGCTGGAACGCCGCGCACGGCACCGCGGCTTGCGCGCAACTGGGATACGGCAGGTGGGCGCACTTCCTGCACGACATTCTCCGAGCATGTCGCCAGCACTCGAGGGGCCCGAGCTACAGGGGGAGGTTCGGGGGGCAGGCTGGGACTCTATTCCGCGGAGCGCAGGAGAATGACGGGGCGATCTTAAAGAGGTTTGCAAAATCATGAGAGGAATAGATCGGGCAGATGCACAGAGTCTCTTGCCCAGAGTAGTGGAATCAGAAACCAGAGCTACATAGGTTTAAGGTGAGGGGGAAAAGATTTAAGGTAGACAAAAATGCTGGAGAAACTCAGCGGGTGAGGCAACATCGAAGTAACAGGTGACGTTTCGGGTCGAGACCCTTCTTCAGTCTGATGTGGAGATGGGGGGGGAGGGGCGGGAAGAAGAAAGGAAGAGGTGGAGACAGTGGGCGGTGGGGGAGCTGTGAAGGGGAGGGGAAGGAGGGTGAAAGCAGGGACTACCTGAAATTGGAGAAGTCAATGTTAAGAACCCAAGGGATAATTTTTTTATGGTGTGTGTATGGAACGAGCTACCAGAGGAGGAAGTTAAGGCAGGCACAATGATTCTATTCAAGAGACATTTGGACAGGTACATGGATAGGACAGGTTTAGACAATAGCCAATAGACAATAGACAATAGGTGCAGAAGTAGGCCATTCGGCCCTTTGAGCCAGCATTGACATTCAATGTGATCATGGCTGATCATCCCCAATCATTACCCAGTTCCTGCCTTCTCCCCATTTCCCTTGACTCAGCTATCTTTTAGAGCTCTATCCAGCTCTCTCTTGAAGGCATCCAGAGAACCGGCCTCCACCACCCTCTGAGGCAGAGAATCCCACAGACTCACAACTCTCTGTGTGAAAAAGTGTTTCCTCATCTCCGTTCTAAATAGCTTATCCCTTATTCTTAAACTGTGGCCCCTGTTTCTGACTCTCCCAACATCGGGAACATGTTTCCTGCCTCTAGTGTGTCCAAACCCTTAATAATCTTATATGTTTCAATAAGATCCGCTCTTATCCTTCTAAGTTCCAGAGTGTACAAGCCCAGCCGCTCCAATCTATCAACATATGACAGTCCCGCCATCCCGGGAATTAACCTTGTAAACCCACTCTGCATTCGCTCAATAGCAAGGATGCCCTTCCTCAAGTTTCGAGACCAAAACTGCCCACAAACCTCCAGGCGTGGTCTCACTAGGGCCCTGTTCCTCCGAGAGCAGGGAATTTGGGGTAGGTGATCTTATAGAGGTGTGCAAAATCATGAGAGGAATAGATCGGGTAGACGGACAGAGTCTCTTACTCAGAGTAGGAGGAATTAGGAATCAGAGGACTTAGGTTTAAGGTGAGGGGGAAAAGATTTAATAGGAACCCGAGGGGTAACTTTTTTGTACAAAGGGTGGTGGGTGTATGGAACGAGCTGCCGGAGGAGGTAGTTGAGGCAGGTACAACGATAATATTCAAGAGACATTTGGACAGGTACATGGATAGGACAGGTTTAGAGGGATGTGGGCTATGCGGGGGCAGGTGGGACTAGTGTGGATGGGACATGTTGGCCGGTATGGGCCGAAGGGCCTGTTTCCACGCTGTATCACTCTATGACTGTTAGAACAACAATGGATCCTTGGCATACAAAAACAAGGAACTGCAGATGCTAGTTTCCATAAGAAGACTCAAAGTGCTGGAGTGACTCAGCGGGTCAGGCAGCAACTCTGGAGAACATGGATAGATAGATAGGTGGTGTTTCAGGTCGAGTCAATTTAGCTTTTCAATTCAGCTGGCCTGAGTTTGAGTTTGATGTTTAGTTTATTGTCACGTGTACCGAGGTACAGTGAAAAGCTTTTGTTACGCCCAAACTGGCCCGTGGAAAGACAATACACGATTACAATCGAGCCGTCCACAGTGGACGTGTACACCATAGAGGCAATAACGTACACAATGATTAGTGCAAGATAAAGTCCAGTAGAGACTGATCAAAGATAGTCTGTGGGTCTCCAATAGAAACATAGAAGAAATTAGGTGCAGGAGTAGGCCATTCGGCCCTTCGAGCCTGCACCGCCATTCAATATGATCATGGCTGATCATCCAACTCAGTATCCCGTACCTGCCTTCTCTCCATACCCTCTGATCCCCTTAGCCACAAGGGCCACATCTAACTCCCTCTTAAATATAGCCAATGAACTGTGGCCTCGACTACCCTCTGCGGCAGAGAGTTCCAGAGATTCACCACTCTCTGTGTGAAAAAAGTTCTTCTCATCTCGGTTTTAAAGGATTTCCCCCTTATCCTTAAGCTGTGACCCCTTGTCCTGGACTTCCCCAACATCGGGAGCAATCTTCCTGCATCTAGCCTGTCCAACCCCTTAAGAATTTTGTAAGTTTCTATAAGATCCCCTCTCAATCTCCTAAATTCTAGAGAGCATAAACCAAGTCTATCCAGTCTTTCTTCATAAGACAGTCATGACATCCCCGGAATCAGTCTGGTGAACCTTCTCTGCACTCCCTCTATGGCAATAATGTCCTTCCTCAGATTTGGAGACCAAAACTGTACGCAATACTCCAGGTGTGGTCTCACCAAGACCCTGTACAACTGCAGTAGAACCTCCCTGCTCCTATACTCAAATCCTTTTGCTATGAAAGCTAACATACCATTCGCGAATGAGGTAGACAATAGCTCAGGACCGCTCTGTAGTTGGTGGTAGGATGGTTCAGTTGCCTGATTGAAGGAGATAGTTACTATTATCGGTTGCCGTCATATTTTAGCTTTCCTGTGGTAAAAATGCAATTGCTATTGCATTGTGGGATACTTGGCCAAATATCATGGCAAGGTTTTTTTTAAAGAAGTAAATCGTTTAATCAGATAAGAAGGGACCAGGGGTACATTACTAGTGCCATTGGAATGCCTGGCTTCTGGCAAAGGGTGAAAAACAACTCCATATTTGGAGGTGGCTGGTGTTTCCTGGGACATTACCTCATGTAATTTGATACTGAGTCTGGGAGGTATATTAACCCCCATTTTCTGGTATTTCTGTGTGTGTTGCTGGAGAACTCAGACGTACACTGTTGCCTCTGGGTCTCGAGAACCACACCCGTCGGACGTTAAAATTAAAGCTATGAATGGTCTTAACTATGTGGCTTTGTCTGTTACTAAGTGAACTTATTCATGGTAGCAGCTGTGAAGAAACTGTCCCTGAAACTGGAGGTGTGCGTTTTCACACACGTCTGTACCTCTTCAGGCCCCCGAAGGGCCTGTATCTGTGCTGCACCACTCTTTTTGTGTCTTCTTCCGTTGAGATGGAGTTGTTGTTTCATTCTTTCCGGGTGCGATGCTGACCAGGGGGTGCTGTCTGTACGGAGTTTGCACGTTCTCCCCGTGACCTGCGTGGGTTTTCTCCGGGTGATTTGGTTTCCTCCCGCGCTCCGAAGACGAGCAGGTTCGTAAGCTGATTGGCTTGACGTGATTGTGAATTCTCACCGGTGTAGCGTTGGTCCGCAGGGATCGCTGGTCGGCGCGGAATCGATGGGCCGAAGGAATTTTTTTTCCGCGCTGTATCTCTAAAGTAAACTTCATTCTTTCCTCCCCTCCCCCTCAGCTACATCAGCTCCACGCAGCTTCCCGTCACGTCCATCGAGGAGACGTTGAGGAACAACTTTGTGGAAGTCGACGTCAGCCTCCGTGTTAACCGAGTGCAAATGGCCGCCACACTCAGGTACGCCGGGACCTGTGACATTAGCGCTGCCGCATGTTGTGATTATGATCTTCTCCTCATCTCGCTGCGGCATGTTGGCGCAGCGGCAGAGTTGCTGCCTCACAGCGCCAGATACCCGGGTTCGATCCTGACCAGACGGAGTTTGAACGTTCTCCCAGTGACCGCGTGGGTTTTCTCCGGGTGCCCTGGTTTCCCCCCTACAGTCCAAAGACGAACAGGGTTTGTCGGTCAATTGGCAGAGCAATAGTCCTGACCCAAAATGTTACCTTCTCATGTTCTCCAGTGATGCTGCCTGACCCACTGAGTAAAGGGGCTGCCCCCTTGGGCAACCTAATTGGCGAGTTTAGAAGAGTTTAGGAGAGTTTGAAAAAGTGTCATGTTGAAAACCTCCTTCGACTATGTTGAAGACGAGCTACAACTACCTTCGACTACCTTCGATTACCTACTACTAACATGCCGACCTACTACGACCTACTGCGAATAAACCTACGAGTAAAAAAAGTATCGATTTTTTCTATGGCGACCAAGCTGAGGCCTCGAGTACGCGGGGACCACTCTCGAGCATGAAGGAGAGTTACAAAGACCTCCTAGGACCTCGTGTCGACCGTGCTGCGAGTATGAGTCGAGGGCAAACGCGCCAGAACTCGCGGATTAGGTCACCCAAGTGGGACAGACCCTTTACTCCAGCACTTTGTGTCTGTCATCTACCACGGATGCCCTGAATGATGTAAGGACAATGTTGCAAAAGCCTTCATTCAACACCCTGTCCACCAGTCATATCATTTTCAGGGAACTATGTAAGTGTAGTTCAGAGATGCTGTGCGGAAACAGGCCCTTCGGCCCACTGAGTCCGTACTGACCAGTGATCCTCGCACACTAATACTATCCTATTTTACCTTCATGACAAGCCAATTAACCTACAAACCTGTACGTCTTTGGAGTGTGGGAGGAAACCGAAGATCATGGAGAAAGCCCACGCAGGTCACTGGGAGAACGTGCAAACTCCGTACAGACAGCACCCGTAGTCGGGATCAAACCCGGGTCCTTGGCGCTGAAAGGCAACCGCTGCGCCACCTTGCCGCCCACGGTACTCCAGGGCCTCTCTGTTCCACATGTCCCTCTGTCCTTTACTGCTCCACATCTCCCCACTCCTCACGGTGAAGGTCTTGCCCATGTTGGACTTCAATGAGGAGCCAGAGATAAGCCACACAGGATGTCCGGTCCCACTTGTAAAGGGCCTGCACCACTTGGGCGCCATTTGCACGCCACGCAGATGGCGTGCAAAGATTTTGTACGTACCAAAAACCTGGGGCACCGCGCACGACCGCGCATCGCTGCCAACGTCACCATGCACCATGCGCGCGTAATGCGTTGTGATGCATAAATGATGTCACGTAAATGACACGCAAATGACACCCAAGTGGGACAGGCCCTTAACTCTCACATCATGGATTAGATTTGGCAGTGTATTGCTGGCCTGGAATGATGGTAGAACTCTTCAATGTTCTTCTCCTTTGGAATGATTAAAACCAGAGAATGTTCATTATTGCCCAGGTATTCACTGCCACAGAAGGCTGTGGAGGCCAAGCCATCGAGTGATACAGTGTGGAAACAGGCCCTTCGGCCCAACTCACCCACACCGGCCAACATGTCCCAGCTACACTAGTCCCACTTGCCTACGTTTGGTCCATAACCCTCCAAACCTGTCCTATCCTTGTACCTGTCCAACTGTTTCTTAAACGATGGGATAGTCCCTGCCTCAACTACCCATTGGTGCAGGAGTAGGCCATTAGGCCCTTCGAGTCTGCACCGCCATTCAATATGATCATGGCTGATCATCCAACTCAGTATCCCATCCCTGCCCTCTCTCCATACCCCCTGATCCCTTTAGCCACAAGGGCCACATCTAACTCACTCTAAAATATAGCCAATGAACTGGCCTCAACTACCTTCTGTGGCAGAGAGTTCCAGAGATTCACCATTTTCTGTGTGAAAAATGTTTTTCTCATCTCGGTCTTAAAGGATTTCCCCCTTATCCTTAAGCTGTGACCCCTTGTCCTGGACTTCCCCAACATCGGGAACAATCTTCCTACATCTAGCCTGTCCAACCCCTTAAGATTTTGTAAGTTTCTATAAGATCCCCCCTCAATCTCCTAAATTCTAGCGAGTACAAGCCGAGTCTATCCAGTCTTTCTTCATATGAAAGTCCTGACTCCTCTGGCAGCTTGGTCCATACACCCACTGTGTGAAAAAGTTACCCTTCAGATTCCTATTAAATCTTTTCCCCTTCACCTTGAACGTATGTCCTCTGCTCCTCGATTCCTCTACTCTGGGTAAGAGACTCTGTGCGTCTACCCGATCTATTCCCCTCATGATTTTGTACACCTTTATAAGATCTCCCTTCATCCTCCTGCGCTCCATGGAATAGAGACCCAGCCTACTCAACCTCTCCCAATAGCTCACACCCTCTAGTCCTGGCAACATCCAATATCAATGGGCATTTTTAAGGCAGAGGTTGAAAGATTGAATGAATGAATGAATGATTGAATGAATGAATGCATGAATGATAGAATGAATGAATGGATGTATGCATGAATGAATGTATGATGATTGAATGAATGAATGAATGATTGAATGACTGAATGAATGAATGAACGAATGAACGAATGAACGAACGAATGAATGCATGAATGAATGAATGATGAATGAATGAATGATAAATGCATGAATGAATGAATGAATGGATGAATGAATGGATGAATGATGATGAATGAATGAATGAATGGATGAATGGATGTATGAATGAATGAATGATTGAATGAATGAATGATGAATTAATTAATATTTTATTGTTACATGTAACGGGCCACAGTGAGATTCTTTACATGCGTACACAAGGTATGCAAATAGACACTACATAAAGGGCGGCCACATAAAGTATCCCATACCAGGTCCTCCTTTATTCTCCCCCTCCCCCCCCCCTCACGGTGATCCTCGCCCCCCCCCCTCCCCCTCCCCCGCCGGCGATGATGTCCTCACTTCCACCTGTCCGTCCTTTACCCCCGGCGCCCTCATCGACCACCGCACTGACCTCTCCGCAAACACCACCATGTCCCCTCCGGAAGCTTCCACGGCACCGACCTAGACCCCTCGAGGCTCGTGCTCCGTCTCCGACTTATATCGTGCACAGAAAATAGGTGCCGGAGTCGGCCATTCGGCCCTTCTTGACCAGTGTGTGTGTCAGGGGTTATGGGGAGAAGGCAGGAGAGGGAAAGATAGATCAGCCATGATTGAAGGGCGGAGTAGACTTGATGGGCCGAATGGTCTAATTCTGCTCCTATCACTTATGACCTTATTATGGACGTATGATGTGGCTTCAGCCTGATCTGTTGCATCTGCTCCCAATATTAGTCTGAAGAAGGGTTTTGGCCCGAAGCGTTGCCTATTTCCTTCGTTCCATAGATGCTGCCTCACCCGCTGAGTTCCTCCAGCACTTTTGTCTACCTTCGATTTTCCAGCATCTGCAGTTCCTTCTTAAACATTAGGCTTTCAATTCTAGTTCTCCTGCTCCCAAGACCTCCAGTCTACAGAGTAGACTTGATGGGCCGAATGGCCTAATTCTGTTCCTATCACTTGTGACCTTTTATTCCAAATCTTGATGGTCAAATATAAATGTGTTTTTGTTATTCTCTCCCCCAGTGAGTGTAGTTCGGGAAGAGTGACCTCGCTCAAGTGTTTGGGTAAGTCTAATTTGTTTTGTTCGAAGTTCTATCATCGAGCAGATAAATGCCCCCACCCTAGCTCTGAATAGTCAGAGGGCCACAGGTACGGAGGCAAAGAAAGCAACGAAGACAAAGAAAATAGGGTGAGGGGGGACCTCATTGAAACTTTCCTCAAGGTGGAAGTTCTGGCTGCAGTACCGTTCACTGACTATCGGGGGCACCTTTGAGACCTTTGACATTGGTGGAACGCCACTGCCACCTGCTGGAAGATGCTTTGAACTGACGGTACACAAAAATGCTGGAGAAACTCAGCGGGTGCAGCAGCATCTATGGAGCGAAGGAAATAGGCAACGTTTGGGGCCGAAACCCTTCTTCAGACTCCAGACAGCAGGTTCAACATTTACACAAGAATCCAAGGCAGGGTCTCGACCCCAAACATCAACTATTCCTTCTCTCCAGAGATGCTGCCTGACCCGCTGAGTTACTCCAGCTTTTTGTGTCTCTCTAAGGAAGTCAGCGGGTCAGGCAGCACCTGGGGAGGGAAAGGACGGATGATGTTTTGGTTCAGACAGGACACCATTTGACCCGTCAGCTTCATACTGCCCCCTCCCCACACATATCCATAGGGGAGGCACGGTGGCGCAGCGGTAGAGTTGCTGCCCCACAGCGCCAGAGACCCGAGTAAGATCCTGACTACGGGTGCTGTCTGTACGGAGTTTGTACGTTCTACCCGGTGCATGGTTCCTTGAAGGTCGAGTCGCAGGTAGATGAGGTGGTCAAAAAGGCTTTTTGCCATAGGTGCAGAGAGTAGGCCATTCGGCCCTTCGAGCCTGAATAGATAATTGATAGCTAGGAGATGCTGACAATGAAGCAAACAAACTAAACTCCAGAGTGTACAAGCCCACAGCCGCTCCATTCTCTCAGCATAGGACAGTCCCGCCATCCCGGGAATTAACCTTGTAGACCTACGCTGCACTCCCTCAATAGCGAGAATTCCTCCAGCGTTCTGGCGCCTGTCTTCGATCTGGACTCTGAACCTCGCCCTGACTCACACGCCTGGCTTTCCTTATGCAGAGTGCGGCTCCAGGCCCAGGTTCCTGCCTCGGATTGTCGGAGGGAATCTCTCGGCCGGCGGGCATTGGCCGTGGCAGGTCAGTCTGCACCTGGACGGGCACCACTTGTGTGGAGGATCTATCATCGCCCCGCTCTGGATAGCAACTGCTGCACACTGCGTCGTCCAGTAAGTCTTCCATTCACGTCTCACTGCTTGCCGCGCCACCCTGACTCCATGCATGTGTGGCGACATTTTTCGAGAAATGTAATCAATTATTAAAAATAATATTTACAATACAATACAACAAAAACAGAACCTTCGGCCCTCTGCCCTCTCCCCTACGCACAGGGTGTCCAAAGATGAGGATGGTGGGTGGGAAATGCAGCCAGAAGGCAAGGGGCAGCCCCTTTAGATAATGGAACAGGGGATGTGTGTGGCAGCCTAAGGCTTTTCCCAGAATCGAGAGAGAGGTTAGTTTAGTTTAGTCTAGTTTATTGTCACGTGTACTGATGCATTTGTTGTGTGTACAGGTTTTTTTTATTTATTTATTTATTTATTTATTTTTATTTATTACAACAAAATTTATTCAATTATTAAAAATAATTTTACACTACAATAAAACAAGCCAGAACCCACCACCATAAATACAATACAAACATATATCCATAATAAACTGATATACAATTATGATACAATCCTTATTGAGGATACATTCAACACCCTGCAGAGCCCAGCGGTCCCGGAACTCCCTCAGGGTGCCCACAGACAGGGCGTATTCCCTTTCTAATCCCACCCGGGCACGGACGTAACCCCGGAAAAGGGGCAGGCAGCTGGCTCGGGTAGAGCCCTCCGCCGCCTGGCGCCGTGACTCGCGGATGGCCAGCTTGGCCAGGCCCAGGAGCAACCCAACCAGGACATCTTCAGCCCTACCCTCTCCCCTACGCACAGGGTGTTCAAAGATGAGGATGGTGGGTGAAAAATGCAGCCAGAAGGCAAGGAGCAGCCCCTTTAGATAATGGAACAGGGGATGTGTGTGGCAGCCTAAGGCTTTCCCCAGAATCGAGAGAGAGGTTTGTTTAGTTTAGTTTAGTCTAGTTTATTGTCGCGTGTACCGATGCATTTGTTGTGTGTACAGGTTGGCAGTTTTAGTTTTTAGTTTTAGTTTTTAGTTTTAGATTTTAGAGATACAGCCCGGACGGAAACAGGCCCTTCGGCCCACCGGGTCCGCGCCGACCAGCGATCCCCGCACACTAACACTATCCTACACCCACTAGCGACAATTGTTATTTTACATTTACCGAGCCGATTATCCTACAAACCTGCGCGTCCGTCTTTGGAGTGTGGGAGGAAACCGAAGATCTCGGGGAAAACCCACGCAGGTCACGGGGAGAACGTACAAACTCGGTACAGACAGCGGCCGTAGTCGGGATCGAACCCGGGTCTCCGGCGCTGCATTCGATGTGAGGCGGCGACTCTACCGCTGCGCCACCGTGGCCGCCCGGTAGGTTACGATTGTAAATTGTCCCTAGTGCGTGTGCAGAGATCGCTGGTCGGCGCGGGCTCGGTGGGCCCAGGGGCCCCGTTTGCGCGCTGTATCTCTGAGATGAACCAAACCAAATTAACAACCCAAGTAATGACTTGTGTGGAGGAAGGAACTGCAGGTGCTGGTTTAAACCGAAGATATGTTGGAGTAACTCAGCGGGACGGGCAGCGTCTCTGCGGAGAAGGAATGGGGTGACATAGAAACATAGAAATTAGGTGCAGGAGTAGAGGCCATTCGGCCCTTCGAGCCTGCACCGCCATTCAATATGATCATGGCTGATCATCCAACTCAGTATCCCGTACCTGCCTTCTCTCCATACCCGCTGATCCCCTTGGCCACAAGGGCCACATCTAACTCCCTCTTAAATATAGCCAATGAACTGGCCTCGACTACCCTCTGTGGCAGAGAGTTCCAGAGATTCACCACTCTCTGTGTGAAAAAAGTTCTCCTCATCTCGGTTTTAAAGGATTTCCCCCTTATCCTTAAGCTGTGACCCCTTGTCCTGGACTTCCCCAACATCGGGAACATCTTCCTGCATCTAGCCTGTCCAACCCCTTAAGACGTTTCGCGTCGAGACCCTCGATCATCTGGAGAGAAGGAATGGGTGAAGTAGTGATTTGGTTTTTTTGCTTCTACCCCCTGGTGTTTAGGTTCATATTTCTCTCCTCGTGGAGGGTGTATGCTGGCATCGTGGAGCAGCCTCTGACCGAAAGCTCTTCCCACCTGGTCAAGAAGATCATACACCACCAGAAATTTAGAAGCCAGACGTACGATTATGACCTGGCCCTCATAAAGCTGGAACGGCCACTGGCGTTCAACGGTAACTCCACCTCTCTTTCCTTTCGGGGAAACTTATGACATCGTACCTCTGAACTCTGCCGGAGGAAGTAGAGAATTGGTTCCAATAGACAATAGACTTACTATTCAAGAGACATTTGGTCAGGTACATGGATAGGACAGGTTTAGACAATAGGCAGTAAACAATAGGTGCAGGAGTAGGCCATTCAGCTCTTCGAGTCAGCACCGCCATTCAATGTGATCATGGCTGATCATCCCCAATCAGTGCCCCGTTCCTGCCTTCTCCCCATATCCCCTGATTCCGCTATTTTTAAGAGCCCTAGGTAGACAAAAGTGCTGGAGAAACTCAGCGGGTGCAGCAGCATCTAAGGAGCAAAGGAAATAGGCAACGTTTCGGGCCGAAACCCTTCTTTAGAGCCCAATCTAGCTCTCTCTTGAAAGTATCCAGAGAACCCGCCTCCACCACCCTCTGAGGCAGAGAATTCCACAGACTCACAACTCTCTGTGTAAAAAAAGTGTTTCCTCATCTCCGTTCTAAATGGCTTACCCCTTATTCTTAAACTGTGGCCCCTGATTCTGGACTCCCCCAACATCGGGAACATGTTTCCTGCCTCTAGCGTGTCCAAACCCTTAATAATCTTATATGTTTCAATAAGATCCCCTCTCATACTTCTAAACTCCAGAGTGTACAAGCCCAGCCGCTCCTTTCTCTCAGCATATGACAGTCCCGCCAACCCGGGAATTAACCTTGTAAACCTACGCTGCACTCCCTCAATAGCAAGAATGTCCTTCCTCAAATTTGGGGACCAAAACTGCACACAATACTCCAGGTGTGGTCTCACTAGGGCCCTGTACAACTGCAGAAGGACCCCTTTGATCCTATCAATCTCTGCTTTAAAAATACCCAATGCCTTGGCCTCCACAACCATCTGTGCCAATGGATTCCACAGATTCACCACCTAGAAAGGAATGAGCAGAAGGATGATGGGGCACCTCATTGAAATGTACAGAATAGTGAAAGGCCTGGATAGAGTGGATGTGGAGAGGATGTTTCCACTAGTGGGAGAGTCTAGGACTAGAGGTCACAGCCTCAGAATTAAAGGAACTTCTTTTAGGAAGTAGATGAGGAGGAAATTCTTTAGTCAGAGGGTGGTGAATCTGTGGAATTTTTTGCCACAGAAGGATGTGGAGGCCAAGTCAGTGGATATTTTAAGGCAGAGATAGATAAATTCTTTATTAGTACGGGTGTCAGAGGTTACGGGGAGAAGGCAGGAGAATGGGGTTAGAAGGGAGAGATAGATCTGCCATGATTGAATGACAGGGTAGGTTCGATGGGCCGAATGGCCCAATTCTACTCCTAGCACATGACCTTATGACCTCTGCCTCTCTATCGCACTGTGCCTTGAAATTCCATTTTTGGAGCACACTCTCAGGAAGTGATCGCCATGTCTCATTTCAAATGTAGATTGGATCCAGCCCATCTGCCTACCGAACTCGGGACAAGAATTTCCGAATGGCAAATCCTGCTGGATCTCAGGCTGGGGGCTGACGAGTGAAGAAGGTGAGGCGAGTCTTGTAAATGGTTTTGTGGTTTCCAAACTCCACCCCCCGCACGGTGGCACAGCGGGTAGAGCCGCTGCCTCGCAGCGCCAGAGACCTCGGTTCGATCCTGACCACGGGCGCTGTCTGTACGGAGTTTGCACGTTCTTCCTGTGACCGCGTGGGTATTCTCTGGGTGCTCTGGTTTCCTCCTGAAGTGCAGGTTTGTGGGTGAATTGGCTTCTGTAAATTGCCCCTAGTGTGTAGCGTAGAACTGGTGTCAGACCAACCGTGAGTTCGATCCTGACCACGGGTGCTGTCTGTACGGAGTTTGCACGTTCTCCCCGTGACCTATGTGGGTTTTCTCCGGGTCCTCCGGTTTAGTTTAGTTTAGAGATACAGCATGGAAACAGGCCCTTCGGCCCACCGGGTCCGTGCCGACCCACGATCCCCACACATTAATACTATCCTAAACCCACTAGGGACAATTTTTACATTTACCAATCCAATTAACCTACAAACCTGCGCGTCTTTGGAGTGTGGGAGGAAACCGAAGATCTCTGAGATTGAATGAATGAAATACCTCTATAAGGGGAGGCCAATTAAGACTGAAGTGAGAATAAACCTTTTCACCCAGAGAGTTGTGAATTTGTGGAATTCCCTGCCACAGAGGGCAGTGGAGGCCAAATCACTGGATGAATTTAAGACAGTTAGATAGAGCTCTAGGGGCTAGTGGAGTCGAGGGATATGGGGAGAAGGCAGGCACGGGATTATTGATCAGCCATGATCACAATGAATGGCGGTGCTGGCTCGAAGGGCCGAATGGCTTCCTCCTGCACCTATTTTCTATGTTTATATATTTCTATCTGCCCTCATCCTCCTACGCTCCATGGAATAGAATTAGGGGGAAGGGCCTGTTTGCACGCTGTATCTCCAATACTAAATTCCACCCTCTCCCTTGAGCCTCACATCCTCCATGTCATTAAAACCTCCTTCTTTCATCTCCACAACATCGCCAAACTCAGACCCTCTCTCACACCGCCCGCTGCTGAAAGACTCATCCATGCCTTCATCTCCTCCCGACTGGACTACTGCAACTCACTTCTCCTTGGCATCAGCTCCACCTACATCAACCGACTCCAACTGGTCCAGAACGCAGCCGCCCGACTCATCACCCACACCAAATCCTGGCATCACATCACTCCAGTCCTCCACCTATCTCCCACCGGATACATCCTGATCCTCACCTACAAAGCCCTCCACCATCTGGCCCTCCCATATCTCACTGACCTCCTCTCCCCCTACCAACCCTCACGGTCCCTCAGATCCACATCAGCCGGTCTCCTCTCCATCCACAAGTCCAACCTCCGCAATTTTGGGGACAGAGCCTTCTCCAGGGCGGCTCCCAGGCTCTGGAACTCCCTCCCCAACTGATCCGCAATTCCGTGTCCCTCACCATCTTCCAGTCCCGCCTCAAGACCCATCTCTTCACCTCTGCCTATCCTTAGCCCCACGTGCCCTCCCTTTTCATCTGTGCATTAATTGCCTCATATTGTGTCTTGTATTGAATTCTGTCTTTACTTTGTGTACTAGTCATGTCTCTACTATTTATTTCATTCCCCTTACATGTTTTTCCTCTACCTGCTAAATTTTTGTAAGGTTTCCTTGAGACTCTTGAAAGGCGCCCATAAATAAAATTTATTATTATTATTATTATTATTAAACTGAAACTGCTTTTACGATGCAGCGGATGAAATCTCACTTGATCTGCGTGAAGCGGAGGTCCCGCTGATTGCCAACAACATTTGCCGCCGTCCCGATGTTTACCACAAGAGGATCAGTTCCAGGATGATCTGCGCTGGCTACCTGCAGGGAGGTGTGGACACCTGTCAGGTAAGGGCTGAAACCTGGCGAAAAGATTCCATCATCCCCACCACAACCGGAGAGCGGTCCTGAGCGACTCTCCACCTCACCGGAGACACTCGGACTATCCTTGTTTAGGAAGATTCAAGATTCAAGAAAGTTTATTGTCATGTGTTCCTGACAATGAAATTCTTGCTTTGCTTCAGCACAACAGAACATAGTAGGCATGAATACAGAACAGATCAGTGTGTCCATATATGCCCATTATATAAATATATACACATATAGAAACATAGAAAATAGGTGCAGGAGGAGGCCATTCGGCCCTTCCAGCCATTGCGATCATGGCTGATCGTCGCCTATCAATAACCCATGCCTGCCTTCTCCCCATATCCCTTGACTCCACTAGTCCCTAGAGCTCTATCTAACTCTCTCTTAAATCCATCCAGTGACTTGGCCTCCACTGCCCTCTGTGGCAGGGAATTCCATAAATTCACAACTCTCTGGGTGAAAAAAAAAATTCTCACCTCAGTCTTAAATGACCTCCCCTTTATTCTAAGACTGTGGACCCTGGTTCTGGAATGAATAAGTAAACTGATAAATTGCAAATAAACAGAATAAACTATGTTCAGAGTTTTGTCCGAGCCAGGTTTAATAGCCTGATGGCTGTGGGGAAGCAGCTATTCCTGAACCTGGTCATTGCAGTCTTCAGGCTCCTGTACCTTCTACCTGAAGGTAGCGGGGAGATGAGTGTGTGGCCAGGATGGTGTGGGTCCTTTGATGATACTGCCAGCCTTTTTGAGGCAGCGACTGCGATAGATCCCCTCGATGGAAGGAAGGTCAGAGCCGATGATGGACTGGGCAGTGTTTACTACTTTTTGTAGTCTTTTCCGCTCCAGGGCGCTCAAGTTGCCGAACCAAGCCACGATGCAACCGGTCAGCATGCTCTCTACTGTGCACCCGTAGAGGTTAGAGAGAGTCCTCCTTGACAAACCGACTCTCCGTAATCTTCTCAGGAAGTAGAGGCTCCGATGTGCTTTCTTAATAATTGCATCAGTGTTCTCGGACCAGGAAAGATCTTCAGGGATGTGCAGATGCTGGAAAAATCGAAGGTAGACAAAAATGCTGGAGAAACTCAGCGGATGAGGCAGCATCATAGATGCTGCCTCAACCGCTGAGTTTCTCCAGCATTTTTGTCTACCTCGGACTATTCTTGATCGGACGTTGCTGGCTTTACCTTGCACTCAACGTTTTTCCTTTCTCATGTATCTATACACCGTGGACGGCTCGATTGTAATCACAATCACGTATTGTCTTTCCGCTGACTGGTTAGCACGCAACATAAGCTTTTCACTGTACCTCGGTACACGGGACAATAAACTGAACCGTCTATTCTATTGAGCGGCACGGTGGTGCAGCGGTAGATTTGCTGCCTGTCTGCGCCGAAGATCCAGGTTCGATCCCGACTGCAGAGTTTGCACGTTCTCCCCGTGACCCGCGTGGGTTTTCTCCGCGATCTTCGGTTTCCTCCCACTTTCCAAAGGCGCACATGTTTGCCCGCTAATTGGCTTGGTGTAAATGTAAATTGTCCCTAGTGTGTGTAGTTTTCTCTATGTGTTCCGGTTTCCTCCCACAAGAACAGGTTTGTAAGTTCATCGGCCTCTGAAAAACTGTAAGTTGTCCCTAGTATGTGTTTCGGATATGGGGAGAAGGCAGGAACGGGGTACTGGCTGTGGACGATCAGCCATGATCACATTGAATGGCGGTGCTGGCTCAAAGGGCCGAATGGCCTACTCCTACATCTTTTACCTATTGTCTATAGGATGGTTTCAGTGTATGGGGATCGCTGGGCGGCATGAACTCGGTGGCTTGAAAGGCCTGTTTCCATACTAACTTCCACACACTGGCAGCCCGTTCCATACACCCACCATGCTCTGAGTGAAAACGTTGCCCCTCGGGTTCCTATTAAATCTTTCCCCTCTCACCTTCACCCGATGCCCTTTGGCCCTCATTATCCCTACACTCTAAAGTTCAAAGTAAAGTCTATTCGAGCCTAATCCTGCACCTTTTATCATCTTATATACTTCCGTCAGGTCTCCTCTTAGCCTCCGACCAGCATCTTGTAAAGTTCCCAATCCGTGGGTTTTCCGTTTACTTTGGATCTGAGTGGTCACGGTGGCGCAGCAGTAGAGTATTGCATTCACATGTTTAATCAAAAATGTTTTATTATTAATGTTTAATGTCCTATGTGTCATTCCTAATTGTCACTGTGTGTCATGTTGTCACTTGCGGGCGGAGCACCAAGGCAAATGCCTTGAATGTGAATACTTGGACAATAAACGTATTAATTCATTCACGGAGACCCGGGTTCGATCCCGACCACGGGCGCTTGTCTGCGCGGAGTTCCTGCGCTCTCCCCCGTGACCCGCGTGGGGGTTTACTCCGAGATCTCCGGGTTCCTCCCACACTCCAAAGGCGTACCGCTACGTAGGTCAATTGGCTTGGTGTAAGTGTAATATCCGTTTGAATACACACAGGGGGACAGTGGTGGACCGCTGGCCTGCAGAGAAGAGAGCGGATGGAGGTTGGTGGGGATTACCAGCTGGGGAGCTGGCTGTGCAAACCAGAACAAACCTGGCGTCTACGCCAGGGTCACCGAATACCTCGAGTGGATCCACCAGCAAATGGAGGTAATGGCACGGACATGGCCCAGCCTACGTTTCATCGTTTAGTCTAGTTGTAATTGTAGTCGCAGTTGCAGTTTTGTTGTAGTTTCATTGTAGTTTCAATGTAGCCTTAGTTTAATTTCAGTTTCGTTGTTTAAATTAGTTGTACTTTAATTTTAGTTCAGTTTCAGTTTTGACATTTTAATTTAGTTTGTTTACAGTTTAGTCTTCATTTCTATTGAAGGGCCTGTCCCACTCGGGTGTTATTTGCGTGTCATTTACGCGATATCATTTATAACCATATAACCATATAACAATTACAACACGGAAACAGGCCATCTTGGCCCATCTAGTCCGTGCCGAACACTTACTCTCACCTCGTCCCATCTACCTGTACTCGGACCATAACCCTCCATTCCTTTCCCGTCCATATACCTATCTTCCACTGGAAGCTCATTCCACACCGCTATCACTCTCTGAGTAAAGAAGTTCCCCCTCATGTTACCCCTAAACCTTTGTCCCTTAATTCTCAAGTCATGTCCTCTTGTTTGAATCTTCCCTACTCTCAATGGGAAAAGCTTATCCACATCAACTCTGTCTATCCCTCTCATCATTTTAAAGACCTCTATCAAGTCCCCCCCCTTAAGCTTCTGCGCTCCAAAGAATAAAGACCTAACTTGTTCAACCTTTCTCTGTAACTTAGGTGCTGAAACCCAGGCAACATTCCAGTAAATCTCCTCTGTACTCTCTCTATTTTGTTGACATCTTTCCGTAAATGACATCATTTACACGTCACAATGCACGCGGTGACATCATTTACGTCTCACGCGCGCATCATGACGCACACATAGCGTGCATTACGCGCGCATGGCACCTGGTGGGTCGCAGTGGCGCGCGGCGCACCTGGATTTTGGGCTTTCACAAAATCTTCGCGCGCCACCTGCAAATGACTCCCAAGTGGGACAGGCCCTTTAGTTTTACATTTAGTTTCAGTTTTACTTTTCCTTTAGTTGTAGTTTTCGTTTCATTTAGAGATACAGCATGGAAACAGGCCCGTCCATCGCCCGTTCACACTAGTGCTCCCAGTGTGTAGGGAGTGGACGCGATAAATGGGATAACATGGAAGTTGTGTCATTGGGGGATGGATGGTCGGCATGAACTCGATGGGCCGAAGGGCTTGTTTCATGAAGGATCTCCAAACTAAACTAAACCAAGGGACAATAAGGTTCATCCTTACATAAGGAAACACAGAAACATAGAAAATAGGTGCAGGAGGAGGCCATTTGGCCCTTTGAACCCAGCACTGCTATTCATTGTGATCATGGCTGATCATCCCCAATCAATAACCTGTGCCTGCCTTCTCCCCATACCCCTTGACTCCACTAGCCCCAAGAGCTCTATCTAACTCTCTTTTAAATTCATCCAGTGAATTAGCCTCCACTGCCCTCTGTGGCAGAGAAAATTCCACAAATTCACAACTCTCTGGGTGAAAAAGTTTTTTCTCATCACAGTTTTAAATGACCTCCCCTTTATTCTTAGACTGTGGCCCCTGGTTCTGGACTCCCCCATCATTGGAAACATTTTTCCTGCATCTTGCTTGCCCAGTCCTTTTATAATTTGATATGTTTCTATATGATCCCCCTCTCATTCTTGCAAATTCCAGTGAATACAAGTCTAGTCTTTTCAATCTTTCCTCATATGACAGTCCCGCCATCCCGGGGATTAACCTCGTGAACTGAAAACGGACACTAAACTCCAGATAAGGTCTCAACGTCCTTAAAAAGAGCGGCCCTGAGCTACTATCTTCCTCACTGGAGACCCTCGGAGTATCTTTAATCAGACTTTGCTGGATTTTATCTTGCACTAATCATTATTGCCTTCATACTGTATCTGTACACTGTGGATGGTTCAATTGTAATCAATGTATAGTGTTTCCGCTGACTGGATAGCACGCAACAAAATAAGCCTTTCACTGTACCTCGGTACACGTGACAATAAACTAAATGATATAACTGAAATGTAACCCCCCCCCACACACACATTTGATATTCATTTTCCCTTAACATGGGGGAGGAAAAAAAAGCATATTGAGTATAGGAGCAAAGAGGTCCTTCTGCAATTGTACACCAGAGCCCTAGTGAGACCACACCCGGAGTATTGTGTGCAGTTTTGGTCCCCTGATTTGAGGAAGGACATTCTTGCTATTGAGGGACTGCAGTGTAGGTTAACAAGGTTAATTCCCGGGATGGCGGGGCTGTCATATGCTGAGAGAATGGAGCGGCTGGGCTTGTACACTCTGGAGTTTAGAAGGATGAGAGGAGATCTCATTGAAACATATAAGATTGTTAAAGGCTTGGACACGCTAGAGGCAAGAAACATGTTTCCGATGTTGTGGGAGTCCAGAACCAGGGGCCACAGTTTAAGATTAAGGGGTAAGCCATTTAGAATGGAGTTGAGGAAACACTTTTTCACACAGAGAGTGGTGAGTCTGGGGAACTCTCTGCCTCAGAAGCCGGTGGAGGCCGGTTCTCTGGATACTTTCAAGAGAGAGTCAGATAGGGCCCTTGAAGATAACGGAGTCAGGGGATATGGGGAGAAGGCAGGAACGGGGTACTGATTGGGGATGATCAGCCATGATCACATTGAATGGCGGTGCTGGCTCGAAGGGCCGAATGGCCTACTCCTGCACCTATTGTCTATTAATGATATTACTTCAGTTAATCATGCTTTTAATCTACTTTCATTTCACAGAAGGAAGAGTCAAATGGCTGAAGAGAACCAAAAGTGAAGCGTTTGAATAAAACCACGTCTAAGTTTTGTCCTAATTACACAATGAGTCATGTCTCAATATGAACATTGCAATCTTAGCATATGTTACATGCCCAGTGGGGAAGGGTGAGAATTAGTTACATATTCACAAGCTGCTAGACTTCCACCGGGTGGCGCAGCGGTAGAGTTGCTGCCTTACAGCAAATTCAGCGCCAGAGACCCGGGTTCGATCCCGACTACGGGTGCTCTCTGTAAGGAGTTTGCACGTTCTCCCCGTGACCTGCGTGGGTTTTCTCTGGGAGCTCCGGTCAAAATTGAAATTCCTGACTACCATGTGATTTCAATTTGCATTCTTTGTGGTATTAGTTTAGATTACTCGTCATCTAATCCAAATCTCACAGGTCTTGAGGCCAATCAGCCCTTTGCAACTATCCCAGATCCTTGAAGCAATCAGATTAGTCCCAGTTCCCCGATCTCCCGGTACAACATGGTGTTTCCATTTCTTTTTTGCCACCTGTGTGGTTTACAGTGGTATCTGCTTCCATCACATGACATGGAGCACCTGTGGCACAGCGGTAGAGTTGCTGCCTTACAGCGCTTGAGACACCGGTTCGATCCCGACTACAGGTGCTTGTCTTTTTATTAGAAGTAAGTACAATAAAATGGTATCATAGATACCTAGTATATATTGACATGTTGTGGTTCATGTACAGCTTCTTATTTTTTTTTAAATTTTAACAGTAAAAAAAGGGCTAGAATGAGAATAGAAAAGGAATAGAGAGGCGTGTGATATCGGAAAGTGAGAAGAAGAAAAATGGAGAAGAAAGAAAATAGAGAGAAAAGAAGAAAAGGTAAAAGGAGGAGCAGAAGAATAAAGAGGAGATAGCTATTTATTATTCTTGACCACCATTCACCCAATCCTGAAACAGACAATTTCTATGTTTGTGTTGCTCCATATGCTTGTAAGAGTTCAAGTTCAAGTGAGTTTATTGTATTGTATTGTATTCAAATTTATTGTCATTGTCTCAATTTGAGACAACAAAATGAATTTCCCTTACAGGCAGTATCATTAAAAAAAAAATCATAAAAAAATAAATAAATAATAAATAAATAATAAAATCTAAATAATAATCTACATATATCTAATAAAATTGAAATTCTATCTAAAAAAAAAAAAAAAAAAGCATCTACATCAGATATCCATCGATCAATACATAAAATCAGTCCGCATCAGTACGGAGGATGGCACCATTCGTCCAGCCAGCTGCTCCTTCCTCCGTGTTCATCCGTGGTCAAAGTTGTCCCTGTATAGGAACAATGAAATTTTTGCTTTGCTTCAGCACACAGAACATAGTCAATGGCATTTTTTAAAGAGAACAGATCAGTGCTGTCCACTATACCATAATTCAGTAATATGGATATACCCATGCATGTGGAATATTGGGTTGGGGGATCAACCATTGTGGGGCAGACCCAACGGAAAATGGGTTATTATATAAAAACTCAAAGTTTTGCAGTACGGATCCTTCCTGTTTGATAGCCTGACGGCTGCTCCTTACTATCAGCTTCCAACACACTGGAGACCAAATTGCTTAGGAACACTGAACTAGTTGCTGTTAGGAGGCATCTCCTTTCTTCAAGATGTAAAGTTTCCAACGTGTCTGAAATCCACATTTTAAACGTTGGTGTTGATGTGTTTTTCCCAAACGTCAGTACAAGTGTTTTTGCCGTCATTAAACCATAATTCAGGAAAGACTTTTGAAACATATTCAATTAAAATTCTGATCTTCCATTAAAAAAAAAAAAAGCACAAACACAGAAGGTCCACGACACAACATAACATAAATGGCACCAAGGTGAGGAAGGCACCATAGTCCAGCCAGCCTCCCCTCCGTGTTCATCCGTGGTCATGTGTCCCTGTATAGGACAATGAAATTCGTGCTTTGCTTCAGCACACAGAACATAGTAGGCATTTACTACAGTTTGTTGGTTAAGTAGTGTCCATGTAAATGTAAACTATGTCCCCAATGAATAAATAATAGATAAAGTGCAAATACAGAAAATGGGTCGCTTAATAATCAGAGTTTTGTAGGGCCAAGGTTTGATTCTGCCTGATGGCTGTGGGGACAAAGTCGAACAAAATGGAGACCAAATCCTTAGGAATTGGTCTAGTTTGTCTGTTAGGAGGAATCGCCTTTCTTCAAGATGTAAAGTTTCCAACGTGTCTGAAATCCACATTTTAAACGTTGGTGTCGATGTATTTTTCCCAAACGTCAGTATAAGTGTTTTTGCCGTCATTAAACCATAATTCAGGAAAGACTTTTGAAACATATTCAATTTATTCTCATCTTCCAGTAATCCGAATATAAGCAATTCAGTGTTAGGACCAAGTTTTATCTTCCGGGTACGGGTGCTCGTCTGTATGGAGTTTGTACGTTCTCCCCGTGACCTGCGTTGGTTTTCTCCGAGATCTTTGCTTTCCTCCCACACTCCAAAGACGTGCATGTTTGTAGGTTAATTAACTTGGTGTAAATGTAAAATTGTCCCTAGTGTGTGTAGGATAGTGTTAATGTACGGGGTGATCGCTGGTTGGCGCTGACTCGGCGAGCCGAAGGGCCTGTTTCCGCGCTGTATCTGTAAATTCTAAAGTAAAACACTGCAACCACAAAATTGTCTTGTGAAGTGAATAATTGGACATAATTTTACAGATAACACCTCCGTCTTTTGTTTTAAGTGTTTATCATTAATCTGTGTTTGAGTCATCTGAAGGATAATGAATGTTTTGAATTAGTTGACCTTCTTTGATTCGCACCATATCTGTGCGACACAGTGGCGCAGCGGTAGAGTTGCGGCCTTACAGCGCCAGAGACCCCGGTTCGATCCCGACTACGGGTGCTGTCTGTATGGAGTTTGTACGTTCTCTCTGTGACCAGGTGGATTTTCCCTGAGATCGTTAATTTCCTCCCACACAAAGACGCATAGGTTTGTAGGTTAATTGGCTTAGTATGAATGTAAAATTGTCCCTAGTGTGTGTGTGTGTGTGTGTGTGTGTGTGTGTGTGTGTTAATGTTATTGTGCGGGGATCGGTGGTCGGTGCGGACTGGCCAAGGTCCTGTTTCCACGCTGTATCTCTAAAACTAAACAGACTCGAAGGGCCCAATGGCCTCCCCCTGCACCTATTTTCTATTTTCTAAACTAAGCAGCGAGCTGTCTCATTGGCAATTCTTTTGTCACGAAGATGAAACGCGCTTTAATTGGGTGCTTTTGAGGAAACCTTCACCTTTTTAAAATGTGTTAATTGTTTTGCTTTTTGCATTTTTTTTCCTGGAATTGTGTCTCTCACCCTCCAGTCTAAGATGGGGAGTTGTCATGGCAACAAAACATGCTGACAAACATCTCTGCATTGATTCATTGCACCTTTGATCCAACCATCTGTTAGCGTTCCGTTTAGAGATTTTGAGCGTAGGCAGACAGGCCCTACTGCAGCCCACAGAGCCCGTGCCGACCATTGGATCATTGCTTATCCCATTTTGGTCTCCTAAATCTGACCCTACACATTAGTGCCATAGAGTTACAGAGGCCGGTTAACCAACAAGACTGATTCCTTTGGCATGTCAGGACTTGTCTTATGGAGCAAGACTGGATAGACTTGGTTTATACTCTCTAGAATTTAGGGAGATTGAGAGGGGATCTCCGTACTTACAAAACCCGTAAGGGGTTCGACAGGCCGGATGCAGGGTGATTGTAATGTTAGGGAAGTCTACCAGGGTGCCAGCTTAAGGATGAAAGGGGATCGCAGAACCGAGATGGGAAGACATGGCTGGCAGACAGAGAGTGGTGAATCTCTGGAACCACCAAGTCCACACCGACCACTGATCGCCTGTTCACACTAGTTCTATGTTATCCCAGTTTTGCTTCCTACACACTAGGGGCCAAACAACCCGCGTACAGAGAAGGCAGGTACAAAATACTGGAGTTCTCAGTGATCAGGCATGCATCATATTGAATGGCGGTGAAGTCTCGAAGTAGGACGGCAATTGCCTCTACTCCTGGTTTAAAATTTCTAAGAGACTATGTTTTCTATGCTGTACAAAAGCGAAGAGACACACAAAATGCTGGAGTAACTCAGCGGGACAGGCAGCATCTCTGGAGAGAAGGAATGGGGTGTGACGTTTCGGGTCGTGACCCAATATAGAGCATCGTCAAGGACTGCTCACCAAAGATCCTATAGCAGCTATAGGATCTTTGTTGCTCACACCCCAGCCACAGACTGTCTACCCTCCAACCCATCCGGGAGGCGCTACAGATCTCTCCGTTGACGGAGCAGCAGGTTCAGGAACAGCTTCTTCCCTGCGGCTGTTTCATTACTTAACTCTGCACCTTGGTGATTGCCAGTCACCCCCCCCCCGGACACTCGTCCCCCCCCCCCCCCCCTCCTCCCCCCAGACAATTTGCACTACTACTACTACTGTTTGTACATATATATATATATATGTTACTGCTCGTTATTCTGTGTTCGCTCCTCTGGGTGAGATGCTAACTGCATTTCGTTGCCTCTGCACTGTACACTGCACAATGGCAATAAAGATTGAATCTGATCTGAGATAGGTAACATTTCAGGTCGGGACCCTTCCTCAGGCTGATTGTAACCGACTGATCATTGCTGAAATCAGTCTGATGAAGGATCCCGACCTGAAACGTCGCCTAGCCATTTCCTCCAGAGATGCTGCCTGGCCTGCTGAGTTACTCCAGCTTTTTGCATCTATTTTTTGGTTAAAAACCAGCATCTGCCGATCCTCTTTATTGCAACTTGCACGCCGGTGGCATGTGGGAGGAAGCCCGGAGCGCCCGGAGGAAACCCACGCGGTCAGAACGTGCAAACTCCACGCAGCCAGCACCCGCAGCTAGGATTGAACCCGGGTCTCTGGCAGAGGCACACAGTACCACCGTGCTACATGGAAAATGAATTTCTCCCCCCCCCCCCTCAGTCACGTGACAAAGATGCAGCAATGTGGAAAGATGAAGGACAAATGAAAAAGCAGACAAGCTTTTTAAAAATAGTATTTTATTTAACGGATCCTATTATAAGCAGACAAAATAGGACTGATCACGTCAGCACATTTATCCATTCCCTGCAGCCTGCTCTGATATTAAAACGTTCGACATCTCAATGAGCATTAAATATATTTATTGTACGGAAATTCTGGCTAAAAATAAGGACTATTTTGTAACCGGGTCCAGTCCCAGTTCCTTGGTGAAACAATACAAATTTTTAAACAATTTTAAATATCAAGAACTTTCTTAAGATTCCAGTTGAGAAGGAGCCAACATTCATTACATGAAGCAGACAGCTCATAGTATTGTCCATGTGGCCCTGTGTTCATACTGTGGACAGATTCAGTGCAAGGCCCATGAACGTGGAAGGTGGTTCAGCAGCCAAATATAGGTAAACATTTTTTATTTATGTGGCAATTAATGTTGTCGTGTGTCATCTCGTTCCGTATCGTCCTCTCTGCTCCCATTGGGCAGGAGGTACCGTACAGAAGTATTAGTTCCCACACCATCAGGTTTAAGAACAGCTACTAGGGTCGCCAACAGTCCCGTATTAGCCGGGACATCCTGTGTATTGGGCAATGTTGGTTTGCCCCTTACAGGACCGCGCTTGTCCCGTATTTGACCGCCACTACTCGGGTCGAGGTCGGAGCACCGGGTCCGGCCCCGCCTCACCCGTCCCGTCCCGTGCACCCCAAAGATCCTATAACGAGCAAGATAGATCACCCGACGAAAAAGACGTGGTACGGTCATGGGTAATTTTCGGCCCCATTTCCGTAACCGACTTCCGTCTCCGCACCAAAGATCCCGTAGGATACTAGTGCGGAGACGGAAACATCCTCGTAAAATCAAAGTTAATTGGGAAAAATCTTCTCCTCATTTTCAAAATTATAATTTATTAACGCAAACTGTTCCCCTGCAACGCTGATTCCAGTCGGGTCGGGTTGGGTCTGGTTACGGAAATGGATGAAAAAAAGGCCCACGTTCCGCTCCGTTGCGTACTACACGTCAGCCCATTGCATTTAGCAGGAGTGGTCTATCTTGCTCCGCTATAGGATCTTTGGTGCAGGCCATGGAGTGCAGCCCATGGAGTGCAGCAGCAGCACCTCGCCCATGATCCCGTCGGTCTGTGAAAAGGAACAAGACACACCACCTCATCCCACATTATCTTATTTAGTTTAGTTTAGAGACACAGCGCAGAAACAGGCCCTTCGGCGCACCGACCAGCGATCCCCGCGCCGACCAGCGATCCCCGCGCCGACCAGCGATCCCCGCACAGTAACACTCGGGACAATTTGTACAATTTGACCTGCACATGTTTGGAGTGTGGGACGAAACCGGAGTGCCCGGAGAAAACCCACGCGGGTCACGGGGAGAACGTGCAAACTCCGTAACCGGAATCGAACCTGGGCGTCTCCGGTGATGTACGGCAGCAACTCTACCGCTGCGCCACGCCACCGTGCCGCCAGACGACCTTCAACCCTTCAAAGTTTGACCTCCCCAAGTAGGTACAAGATCGATAGACCCAAAGTGATGGGGTAACTCAGCAGGTCAGGCGAGCAGCATCTCTGGAGGAAAAAAAGGATGGGTGGCGTTTTGTTTCGAGACCCTGCTCCAAACTGCGACGACATCACCGTGACCCATATCAACATCAGACGAGACAATATTCTGCCCACATTGACATAACTGCATTAAAGCGTGCAAGAAATTCAAGTGCATTGAATTCTAGGTATCTAAATTATTTACAATAACTTAAAAATGCCTTCTCGTCACCTACAGAGGTGGAGGGCGTGACAAAAAAAAACAACTATTTCTGCCACATGGCAGAACTGAAAGTAGGTTTCATCGTAAGGTTCGGTTTGCATTGATTGTTGCTTGTAGGTTACTGACTGGCAAGTATTCTCAGACAAGGTTCCTGGCGATGGGTTGAAGCAACTTGGGCTACTGTTAGAGATGGAAGATGATGATGATAATGATGACTACAAAACTCTGGGGGCGCGCACTGCTCTGCACCCCCCCCCCCCCCACAAAACGTCCAGTTGCCTTGGTCCAACCACCGACACGACCGAGATGAGAGAAGAAGGTGGAAGCTGTCCGACCTTCTTCCAGCTGAGACGTCCCCAATCCAACCGCTCATCGATTTACGAAAACGGCCTTTTCAATTCCATTCAGGATTTTTTTTTTTTCAAAATGTTCTTTTGAGCAAGCACTAGGCCTCGTCTGGAGAAGACGGGACCCAATTGAGTTGGGAGAGACACAGGAGTTGCGATATTGGGTCGGGAACAACTGTTGAGTTGAGTATAGGAGCAAAGAGGTCCTTCTGCAGTTGTACACCAGAGCCCTAGTGAGACCACACCTGGAGTATTGTGTGCAGTTTTGGTCCCCTAATTTGAGGAAGGACATTCTTGCTGTTGAGGGAGTGCAGCGTAGGTTTACAAGGTTAATTCCCGGGATGGCGGGACTGTCATATGCTGAGAGAATGGTTTTGAATGCTCTGGAGTTTAGAAGGATGAGAGGGCATCTTATTGAAACATAAGATTATTAAGGGTTTGGACACGTTAGAGGCGGGAAACATGTTCCTGATGTTGGGAGGAGTCCTGAACCACGGGCCACAGTTCAAGAATAAAGGGGTAACCCATTTAGAACAGAGACAAGGAAACACTTTTTCTCACAGAGAGTTGCGAGTCTGTGGAATTCTCTGCCTCAGAGGGCGGTTCTCTGGATAATTTCAAGAGAGGGCTCTTAAAGATAGCGGAGTCAGGGGATATGGGGAAAAGGCAGGAATGGGGTACTGATTGGGGATGATCAGCCATGATCACATTGAATGGCGGTGCTGGCTCGGAGGGCCGAATGGCCTACTCCTGCACCTATTGGCTATTCCCGATAATCCAATTTTCCTGCTCTACACCCACCTTATCTGACCCCCCCCCCCCCCACCAGCGACTGTTCGCATGAATACTAAACTTCCCCTGACTATACAGCAGTAGGGACAAGATGGTCTGCTGTTTAACATGGCGATATCACCCCAGGAAGTCGGATGGCCTGAACGAAACGGAGGAGAGAATTGGCGGAGCCCGTCTTGAGACGATAATATTTGGCACGTGAAAACATTTAGGGAAGGGGTTGTCTTCCAGCAGGGTGACGATGTCTTGTGGGTGATGGTGGAAGGTGAACAAGTAGCCAAGTCCCACACTCAAGCCAGAGGGAGTTTTTTTTTGTTTTTTTGCGCCATTTGATCCTGAGGGCAAAGTTCAGTCCTGAGGTCAACAGTCACGGCAGTGAGCCAAGCGGATTCGCCTGTTTTCCGCCCGTGAAGTCGGGCGGACGATTTTTTTTCTTCGTTGTTTTATTACCTCTCGGCTCGGATCTTGTACCTCAGAACGAAGTAGGCGATGAGGCGGAGGGAGACAAAGAAGATGCCGAGGACAATAAAATCGACGTAAAGTTTGGCGTGCTCCACGTCAAGCTCTTTCAAAATGGCCTTCGACTTCTGGAAGTGACAGGTGGCGGCCTCCTCGCAGTGGAGGTCCTCGCGGTCCAGCCCGTAGATGGACAGGATGACGCCTTCAAAGCCGTACCTGCGCGGGAGACACAACGCGGTCAATCACTCACGGAGCGCGGAGCCTGGAACAGCACGGCGGCGGGCCCTTCGGCCCACCTTCCGTGCCCACACGACGGCCAAGACTGGAGTAACCTCGTCTCGCCAGTCTGAGGACGTCCCCTATTCCTTGGAAAATGGTCCCAACTCTGGAGTTTAGAAGGATGAGAGGGGATCTCATTGAAACATATACTTTTAATAAGGGTTTGGACACGCTAGAGGCAGGAAACGTGTTCCCGATGTTGGGGGAGTCCGGAACCAGGGGCCCCACAGTTTAAGAATAAGGGGCAAGCCATTTAGAACAGAGACAAGGAAACACTTTTTCTCACAGAGAGTTGTGAGTCTGTGGAATTCTCTGCCTCAGAGGGCGGTGGAGGTCGGTTCTCTGGATACTTTCAAGAGAGAGCTGGATAGGGCTCTTAAAGATAGCGGGGTCGGGGGATATGGGGAGAAGGCAGGAACGGGTGGATGAAGGGCTGAATGGCCTACTCCTGCACCTATTGTCTAATGTAATTCAGCGGGTCATGCAGCATCTCTGGAGAAAAGGAATGGGTGATGTTTTGGGTCGAGACCCTTCTTCAGACTGAAACGCCACTTCCTTCTCTCCAGAGATGCTGTCTGACCCGCTGTTATTCCAGCTTTGTGTGTCTATCTTCGGTTTAAACCAGCATCTGACACCAAATGTCTCTCAATTTTTCCTCAACGACCTCCTCCAGCAGCTCATACCATACATACAGCCACCACCCTAAGTGTGAAAAAGTTGCCCCTCAGGTTCCTATTAAATCTTTCTCTGTCCCCTCACCTTAAACTCATGTCCTTTAGAAATTGAATTTAGACGGATGAGAGGGATTCGTATAGAAACATCGAAAATTCTTCAGGGATTGGACAGGCTAGATGCAGGAAAAATGTTCCCCAAGTTGGGGGAGTCCAGAACCAGGGGTCACAGGTTAAGAGTAAGGGGTCGGCCATTTTGGACTGAGTGGAGGAAAGACCTTTTCACCCAGAGAGTTGTGAATCTGTGGGATTCTCTGCCACAGAAGGCAGTGGAGGCCGATTCACTGGATGTTTTCAAGAGAGAGTTAGATTTAGCTCTTGGGGCTAAAAGAATCGAGGGATATGGGGAGAAAGCAGGAATGGGGTACTGGGGGATTTTGGATGATCAGCCACGGTCATATTGAATGGCGGTGCTGGCTCGAGGGGCCGAATGGCCTACTCCTGCCCCGATTTTCTATGTTTCTATGCCTTCTGGTTCACAATTCCCCTACTCTGGGCAAGAGACCCTGTGCGTGCCAGCTCCTGTTATTGGGGGAAGTCCCGCGATGTTTGCGTGCTTGCATCTACCTGACATACGATATGTAGGACATCCACTGAAGGTATTTGGGGATGGTGTCAAAACTGACAAAGAATCCGGAGAAGAGTAACACTGGGATGGCCGTCACCGGTCCCACAAACGTAGCCACCTGCGGACGGCAAGTAAAGGGTTAATGCAACCTGATGAACAAAGGGGAAGGGGGGGGATGGAGAGGGGCGGAGGGAGAGGGAGAGGGAGAGGGAGAGGGAGAGGGAGAGGGAGAGGGATGAGGGAGAGGGAGAGGAGGGAGGGTGAGAGAGGGAGAGGGAGAGGGATGGGAGGGGTGGGGAGAGGGAGGGGAAGAGGGACGAAGGGTGAGAGGGAGGGAGAGGGAACGAGAGAGGGAGGGGAGAGGGAGGAGGGAGGGGGGAGAGGGGGAGGGAGAGGGAGAGGGAGAGGGGGAGGGAGGGGGGCGGAGGGGGAGGGGGAGGGGAGGGGGAGGGGGAGGGGAGGGAGAGAGGAGGGAGGGGGAGGGGAGGGGAGGGGGGAGGGAGAGGGAAGGGGGAGGGAGAGGGGGGGGAGGGAGAGGGGGGGGAGGGAGAGGGAAGGGGGGGAAGAGGGAGGGGGGAGGGAGAGGGGAAGGGGGAGGGAGAGGGGGGAGGGAGAGGGAAGGGGGAAAGAAGAGGGAGGGGGGGAGGGAGGGAGAGGGAAGGGGGGAGGAGGGAGGGGGAGGGAGAGGGAAGGGGGGCGGGGAGAGGGGAGGGAGGGAGAGGGAAGGGGGGGGAGAGGGAGGGAAGGGGAGGGGGGGGAGGGAGAGGGAAGGGGGAGGAAGAGGGAAGGGGGAGGGAAGAGGGAAGGGGGAGGAAGAGGGAAGGGGGAGGAGGAGGGAAGGGGGAGGAAGAGGGAAGGGGGAGGGGGAGGGGGAAGGGGAAGGAGAGGGAGGGGGGGGAGGGAGAGGGAGGGGGGGAGGGGGAGGGAGAGGGGGAGGGAGGGGGGAGGGGAGGGGGGGGGGGGAGGGGAGGGGGGGGGGAGGGGAGGGGGGGGAGGGAGGGGGGAGAGAGAGGGGGGGAGAGGGAGGGGGGCATAGGGAAGGGCAGAGGGAGGGGGGAGAGGGGAGAGGGAGAGGGATGGAGGGGGGAGGGGGATAGAGAGGGACAGGGAGGGAGGGGAGAGGGAGGGAGAGGAAGAGGGAGAGGGAGGGAGCGGGAGAGAGATGAAGAGGGTTGACGATGCAAGATCAGCCTTTGACCACTGACCTGAAGCGATGTGGAGGCTGCCCCTATCAGGAGGCCCAGGGACTGGGCCACGAGGGATGTCATTGTGCCCAGGGCCGCAAAGAGAATGAATCGGTGAGCCTCGCAGGGCTGAGCGGTCATCCAGTAGACGATGCTGCAGTACGCCACGGGGAACATCACCTGCGCACACACACACACACACAACGGGCCAGAACATGAAACAATTTGGAATGGAGGAGTACATCAGCGCTGCAGTTGTGTAATCCTTCTGCTAATTCAGGGACACTTTTGCCGTTGGGAACACGGTGGCGCAGCGATAGAGTTGCCGCCTTACAGCGTTTTCAGCGCCGGAGACCCGGGTTCGATCCCGACTACGGGCGCTGTCTGTGCGGAGTTTGTACGTTTGTTCTCCCCGTGGGATTTCTGCGAGACCTTCGGTTTCCTCCCACACTCCAAAGACGTACAGGTTTGTAGGTTAATTGGCTTGGTGTACGTGTAAATTGCCCCTTGTATGTGTAGGATAGTGTTAGTGTGCGGGGATCGCTGGCCGGTGCGGACTCGGTGGGGCCGAAGGGCCTGTTTCTGTGCTGTATCTCTAAAATTAGCATCAGGTTGCAGTTAGACACAAAACGCTGGAGAAACTCAGCAGGTAAGGCGGCATCTACGAAGAAGGGTCTCGACCCGAAACGGCGCCCATTCCTTCTCTCCATAGATGATGCCTCACCCGCTGAGTGTCTCCAGCACTTTGTGTCTCCCTTCGATCTTACCAGCATCTGCAGTTCTTTCAGGTTGCCATACCTGGAAGGGAACGTCAGCCATTGTCTTTGCCATGTAGTAGGCCTTCAGGCTGTACCAGTAATTCAGGTGTTCCCGCAGAAACACTCCCATCTCCAGCGGAACTGCAAGGAGGAAAGAGACAGAACAAACCCCATAAGTTTCCACGTTCCATGAGCAGAATTAGGCCATTCGGCCCATCAAGTCCACTCCGCCATTCAATCATGGCTGATCTAGCTCTGGTGGCGCAGCGGTAGAGTCGCTGCCTTACAGCGAAAGCTGCGCCGGAGACCCGGGTTCGATCCCGACTATGGGCGCTGTCTGTACGGAGTTTGCACGTTCTCCCCGTGACCTGCGTGGGTTTTCTCCGAGATCTTCAGTTTCCTCCCACACTCCAAAGACGTACAGGTTTGTAGGTTAATTGGCCTGGCAAATGTAAAAACTGTCCCTAGTGGGTGCAGGATAGTGTTAGTGTGCGGGGATCGCTGGTCGGCACGGACCCAGTGGGCCGAAGGGCCTGTTTCCGCTCTGTATCTCTAAACTAAACTAAAAAAAATCCCAACCCCATACAGAGTTGGATAATCAGCCGTGATCATATGGCGGTGCAGGCCCGAAGGGCCGAATGGCCTACTCCTGCACCTATTTTCTATGTTTCCTGTCTTCTCCCCATCACCCCTGACTAATCAAATACCCATCAATCAAAAGTCTCAGTGCTGGGACCCCAGTTATTTACAATTATATATTAACGATTTAGACAAAGGAATTAAATGTGACATCTCCAAGTTTGCGGATGACACAAAGCTGGGTGGCAGTGTGAGGTGTGAGGAGGATGCTATGAGGCTGCAGGGTGACTTGGGTCGGTCGGGAGAGTGGGCAGATGTAGTATAATGTGGATCAATCTATCTCTCCCTCCTAACACCATTCTCCTGCCTTCTCCCCATGACTCCTGACACCCGTGCTAATCAAGAATCTATCTATGCCTTAAAAATATCCATTGACTTGGCCTTCCACAGCCATCCGTGACAAAGAGTTCGACAGCCTTCGGGGCGATGAGATGACCCTGAGGTCGCACATAAGCCAAGATCGCTCCAATCAATCTTAAGGGGCTGTCCCACTGTGGCAACCTAACTGGCGAGTTTGGAAGAGCTTGAAAAAAATGCGACTAACTTCGGGAAAATTGGACACCCAATAGTGGAGAGTGAAGATGATCTCCTTCGACCTCCCTGCCACTATGATGAAGACTATCTACGACTACCTTCGACTACCCTCGACTAACATGCCGACCTACTACGACCTACTTCGACTAAAGCTACGAGTAAAAAAAGTATCGATCTTATCCATGGCGACCTTTTTTTACTCGTGGGCATTTTGTAACCTATTGAAAAATACTCCGCGACCTAGCAGAGGTCTCGAGTACGCGGGGACTGCTCTCGAGCATGAAGGAGAGTTACGAAGACCTCCTAGGACCTCGAGTCGACCTTGCTGCGAGTACGAGTCGAGGGCAAACTCGCCAGAACTCGCGGATTAGGTCACCCAAGTGGGACAGCCCCTTTAGGACAGCTGGTAGACAACACCGCTGACTCGCAACACCAGAGGCCCAGGTTCGATTCCGATCTCGGCTATTGCCTGTGTGCGGAGTTTGTACATTCTCCCTGTGACCGTACAGTTTCCAATGGGCGACTTTGGTTTCCTCCCACATCCCAAAGACGTGTGGGTTTGTAGGTTAATCGGCCCTCTGTAAATCGCCCCTAGTGTGTAGGGAGTGGATGCAAAATGTGTGATAACTGTGATCGATGGTCAGTGTGGACTCGATGGGCCGAAGGGCCTGTTTCCATGTTGGGTCAAAACTGAACTAAATAATCACCAGCAGCACGTGGCTAATCTAACATCACCATATAACCAGGGGATAGACACAAAGTGCTGGAGTAACTCAGCGGGTCAGGCAGCATCTCTGGAGAGCATGGATAGGTGACGTTTTGGGTCGAGACCTTTCTTCAGACTGAGAGTCAGGGGACAGGGAAACGAGAGGTATGAAAAGATACAGATACGAATAGTGAAACTATTAACTTGGGCAACTTACAACCCAGCAGCATGAATATTGATTTCTCCAATTTCAATTAACCCTTGCATTCTCTCTCTCTCTCTCTCTCTCTGTTCCTCCCCCACCCTAGTCGTCCTGCTAGTTTCACTGTTCGTATCCCTTCGCCATCACCTCTTCCGCAGCCAACAATGGACCATTGTGGGCTCCACCTTTCCTTGGTCATCGGCGCCGACTCCGATTTGTTCCGTACCTTTTCCTACCTCTGTTTTCCCTCTTCCCAAACTCTCAGTCTGAAGTAAGGCAGGACACGGTGGTGCAGCGGTAGAGTTGCTGCCTTACAGCGCCAGAGACCCGGGTTCGATCCTGACCACGGCCATTGTCAGTACGTTCTCCCCGTGACCTGCGTGGGTTTTCTCCGGGAGTTCCAGTCTCCTCCAAAAACGTACAGGTTTATAGGCTAATTGCCTTGGCAAAATTGTAAATTGTTCCTATATGTGTGTAGGGTGCTGTTAGTGTGCGGGGATCGCTGGTAGGAGCGGACTCGGTGGGCCGAAGGGCCTGTTTCCACGCTGCATCTCTAAACTAAACTAAAAATGTGTCGCAACCCAAAACCTCATATTTAGTTTAGTTTAGAGATACAGCGCAGAAACAGGCCCTTCAGTCCACCAGGTCCATGCCAACCATCGATCGCCGAATATTAACACTATCCTACACACACTGGGGACAATTTACATTTATACCAGCCCAATTAACCCACAAACCCGTACGTCTTTGGAGTGTGGGAGGAAACCGAAGATCTCGGATAAAACCCACGCAGGTCACGGGGAGAACGTACAAACTCCGTACAGACAGCACCCGTAGTCGGGATTGAACCCGGGTCTCCGGCGCTGCATTCGCTGCAAGGCACCAACTCTACCGCTGCGCCACCGTGACCCGCCCACTAAAAAACTCATCTTTACTCTCAAGCGTTTCTTGACGTCCTCTGAGGGAGGGCTGTATGTATATGTATGTATGTACTTAATTTATGAACCAGTGCTGTATAACGTTAGGAGCAGGGAGGTTCTACTGCAGTTGTACAGGATCTTGGTGAGACCACACCTGGAGTATTGCGTACAGTTTTGGTCTCCAAATCTGAGGAAGGACATTATTGCCATAGAGAGAGTGCAGAGAAGGTTCACCAGACTGATTCCTGGGATGTCAGGACTATCTTATGAAGAAAGACTGGATAGACTTGGTTTATACTCTCTAGAATTTAGGACATTGAGAGGGGATCTTACAGAAACGTACAAAATTCTTAAGGGGTTGGACAGGCTAGATGCAGGAAGATTGTTCCCGATGTTGGGAAGTCCAGGACAAGGGGTCACAGCTTAAGGATAAGGGGGAAATCCTTTAAAACCGAGATGAGAAAAACTTTTTTCACACAGAGAGTGGTGAATCTCTGGAACTCTCTGCCACAGAGGGTAGTCGAGGCCAGTTCATTGGCTATATTTAAGAGGGAGTTAGATGTGGCCCTTGTGGCTAAGCGGACCAGAGGGTATGGAGAGAAGGCAGGTACGGGATTTTGAGTTGGATGATCAGCCATGATCATATTGAATGGCGGTGCAGGCTTGAAGGGCCGAATGGCCTCTACTCCTGCACCTAATTTCTATGTTTCTATGTACTCGCTAGAAGTTAGAAGATTGAGGGGGGATCTTATAGAAACTTACAAAATTCTTAAGGGGTTGGACAGGCTAGATGCAGGAAGATTGTTCCCGATGTTGGGGAAGTCCAGAACAAGGGGTCACAGTTCAAGGATAAGTTGTTTTGTTAAATGTGCTATAGAAATAAAAGACTTGACTTGACTCGATTCCTTTTCTCCAGAGATGCTGCCTGACCCGCTGAGTTACCGCGGCGTGTTGTGTCTATCTTCAGAATAAACCAGCGTCTACACGGGCTGTTCGAGGCGCGCGCGTGTGTGTGCGCGACGATACTTACAGGTGAGGACAGTGGGCATGAGGGCAGCGAACATCAGGAAGAGCATGGAGAAGAAGAGGAAGCCAGAGTTGCTCAGCACTTTCTTGGCCTCGTTGCCGATGCCCAGGTAGAGGAGACCGATCAACAGGCCGATGCCAAGGTGTGAGATGATGCGCAGGTGAGTCAGCACCTAAACACACAACACAAACCATTCTGGTGCTTGTAGTGAAGGAGCTGAAGGGATTTGGGGCGGCACGGTGGGATTGTTGCCTTACAGCGCCAGAGACCCAGGTTCGATCCCGACTACGGGTTTACACCCCAGCGGTATGTACATGGACTTCTCCAATTTCAGGTAGTCCTTGCTTTCTCCCTCCTTCCCCTACCCTTCCCATCTCTCCCAAAGCCCAGTCTCCGCCTCTTCCTTTGTGATCATGGCTAATCATGCACACTCAGTAACCCGTGCCAGCCTTCTCCCCATATCCCTTGATTCTGCTAGCCCCACAGAGCTCTAACTCGCTTTTAAATTCATCCAGTGAATTGGCCTCCACTGCCCTCTGTGGCAGGGAATTCCACAAATTGACAACTCTCTGGGTGAAAACTTTTTTTCTCATCTCAGTTTTAAATGGCCTGCCCTTTATTCTTAGATTGTGGCCCCTGGCTCTGGACTCGACCAACATTGGGGAAATGTTTCCTGCAACAAGCTTATCCAGTCCTTTTATAATTTTATATGTTTCTATAAGATATTATAACAACATTTAAAAAGGTGTTTGGATGGGTACATAGGTAGGAAAGGTTTACAGGGATATGGGCCAAACAGGGGCAGATGGGACCTGTGCAGATGGGGCATGTTAGTCGGCGTAGGCTATGCTTTATGACTAACAACATTTAAGAGACATTTGAACAAGTGCATGCAAAGGTTTAGGGGGATACGGGCCAAACGCGGGCAGGTGGAGCCAAAGTGGATGGGGCATTTT
Organism: Leucoraja erinaceus; assembly: GCF_028641065.1. Taxonomy (NCBI): domain Eukaryota; kingdom Metazoa; phylum Chordata; class Chondrichthyes; order Rajiformes; family Rajidae; genus Leucoraja; species Leucoraja erinaceus. The sequence continues at coordinate 53,097,930 of NC_073389.1, forward strand.
TGTTGGCAGCGTAGGTTTACAAGGTTAATTCCCGGGATGGTGGGACTGTCATATGCTGAGAGAATGGAGCGGCTGGGCTTGTACACTCTGGAATTTAGAAGGATGAGAGGGCATCTTATTGAAACATATAAGATTATTAAGGGTTTAGACACGCTAGAAGCAGGAACCATGTTCCCGATGTTGGGGGAGTCCAGAACCAGGGGCCACACAGTTTAAAAATAAGGGGCAAGCCATTTTGAACGGAGACAAGGAAACACTTTTTCTCACAGAGAGTTGCGAGTCTGTGGAATTATATGCCGGTTCTCTGGATGCTTTCAAGAGAGAGCTAGATAGGCCTCTTAAAGATAGCAGAGTCAGGGGATATGGGGAGAAGGCAGGAACGGGGTACTGATTGTGGATGATCAGCCATGATCACATTGAATGTTGGTGCTGGCTCAAAGGGCCGAGTGGCCTACTCCTGCATCTATTGTCTATTGCATGGACAACTTGGACCACAGACAGTTTCCGTGCTATGTGACGCCGCGTTGAACGGTGAGTGGATGCCGCCATTGTCGCCGCCATTACCGAGTCTCTCATGATGCTGAGGAACGTCCTTTTGAAGAGAATGCAGAATTGTGTCAGGCAGCTGGCCGAGAAGCTGTGGCAGCCTTCCGACGGTGACGGGTCCTGGAAAAGACAAAAGATGAGACTTAGGGTCCTGTCCCACTTGACCATTTTTGCCGGTGACTGTCATGGTCGTAGCGGGTCGCCGAAAAACCGGCGGCAAACTGCGCCACCCTGGCGACAGGAGAAGTCAAGCTACGCTCATTGGCGTCAAGCCCACTACTTTCGCCGAAGATTTTTCAACATGTTGAAAATTTAGCGGCGATCAGAAAGACACTATGGCTTTTGGCAGCAACCACCGGCGAACATGTGGCGACAAATTAGTTGCCTAAAAAAAATTTAAGATTTTTTTTAAATTAGCACGCTCTGAGAAGATACTCTGGCCAATCCCGGGATCAGTCACGGGCCACGTCATGGATCTTGATAGTAGTTTAGTTTAGAGGTACAGCGCGGAAACAGGCCCTTCGGCCCACCGGGTCCGCGCCGACCAGCGATCCCCACGTATTAACACTATCCTACACACACACACACACACAGCAGGGACAATTTTTACACTTACAAAGCCAATTAACCTACATACCTGCGCGTCTTTGGAGTGTGGGAGGAAACCGAAGATCTCGGAGAAAAACCCTCATGTGTTTTTTTAGTTTAGAGATACAGCGCGGAAACAGGCCCTTCGGCCCATCCGGTCCACAGGGTTGATGGGGGGGTGGAGGGGAGGGGGGGGAGATGGGGAGGGGGGGGGGGGTAGAGGGGGGGGGGGAAGGGGTAGAGGGGGGCGAGGGGGAGAGAGGGGGAGGGGGGATGGGGGTTGGTGGAGGGGGGGGGAGGGATGGAGCGGAGGGGGGGGAGGGGGGAGGGGGGGGGCCTACCTCGATGGATGGTCGATGCCAAGGCATGGGACTCAGATCCTTGTCCTCACTCACTCTGTCCTTGCAGTCGGCGTCGCACTTCCCTTCCTGCACTGCTGTGACCAGCCTGGGGTTCTGCTCCCCGTGCTCCCCAGACGCGATCTCCATCACTGCGGGAGCAAGCACGAAGCGTCAGCCATCGCGCCAGACCGATTAAGCCTCCGGACTTCAGAGACACGGCGCGGAAACAAGCCCTTCGGCCCACTGAGTCCGCGCATCCCCCCCCCACTCCCCCGTACGCTAGCACTACCCTACACACACGAGGGACAATTTACAATTGACGAAAGCCAACTAGCCCACATACCCGTACGCGTTTGGAGCGTGGGAGGAAACCAGAGCGCCCGGAGAAAACCCACGCAGGTCACGGGGAGAACGTACGAACTTCCTGCATACAGTAACCGAGGTCAGGATCAAACCAGAGTCTCTACTCCACTAGCCCCTAGAGCTCTATCTAACTCTCTCTTAAATCCATCCAGTGATTTGGCCTCCACTGCCCTCTGTGAATTGCGTGAATTCCACAAATTCACAACTATGGGTGAAAAAGTTTTTTCTCACCTCAATATTAAATGGCCTCCCCTTTATTCCAAGACTGTGGCCCCTGATTCTAGACTCGCCCAACATTGGGAACTTTTTTCTCCAGCTAGCTTGTCCAGTCCTTTTATAATTTTATATGTTTCTATAAGATCCTTGCGTTGCTTTATAACCAACCGCAGGCCGTTCACCGCGCGAGATCTCACCGAAGTCAGCAGGGTTGTGGTAGGTGGGACAGTGTAGACCAATCTCCTTGAGATAAGGGACCAGGCTGCAGACGTTTCCCCGGTAAATGCACTGTCCCTGGCTCAGGACATAGAGCTGGGTAGAAAGAAAGGGATAACATTCGAGTTAAAGGCAATTTACTTCACCCCTCGATCGCCCTACCTTCTTTCTTTCCTTTTCTTCCTTAACAAGGGGGCTTGAACATCAGGCCATACATAGCAGCGACTACGGAGGCTCAGGGCTGAACAAGGGAGGTGGACTGTCTTATAACCATATAACAATTACAGCACTGCAATTGGAACTGGAGCTTAGAGAAATTGAATTTGAATTTTGTATTTGGAGTTTTTATTCAATTGGTCACAGATACATAGACAATAGACAGTAGGTGCAGGAGTAGGCCATTCGGCCCTTCGAGCCAGCACCGCCATTCACTGTGATATCATGGCTGATCATCCACAATCAATAGACAATAGGTGCAGGAGTAGGCTATTCAACCCTTCGAGCCATTCAGTACCCCGTTCCTGCCTTCTCCCCACATCCCCCGACTCCGCTATTTTTAAGAGCCCTACCTAGCTCTCTCTTGAAAGCATCCAGAGAACTATTCTTGCTATTGAGGGAGTGCAGCGTAGGTTCATCAGGTAAATTCCCGGGATGGCGGGACTGTCATATGCTGAGAGAATGGAGCGGCTGGGCTTGTACACTCTGGAATTTAGGATGAGGAGATCTTACTGAAACATATAAGATTTGTAAGGGTTTGGACACGCTAGAGGCAGGAAACATGTTCCCGATGTTGGGGGACTCCAGACCCAGGGGCCACAGTTTAAGAATAAGGGGCAAGCCATTTAGAACGGAGACGAGGAAACATTTTTTCTCACAGAGAGTGGCGAGTCTGTGGAATTCTCTGCCTAAGAGGGTGGTGGAGGCCGGTTCTCTGGATACTTTCAAGAGAGAGCTAGATGGGGCTCTTAACGATAGCGGAGTCAGAGGATATGGAGAGGAGGCAGGAACGGGGTCCTGATTGGGGATGATCAGCCATAATCAAAATGAATAGCGGTGCTGGCTCGAAGGGCTGAATGGCCTCCCCCATGCACATATTGTCTATTGGCACCAATAGTCAGGATCGAACATGGGTCTCTGGCACTGTGAGGCAGTAACTCTACCGCTGGGCCTCTGCACCCTGGTGCTGTCTCACCTGTTCAGCCAGCCTTCTCACTCCAGCCAGAGAGAGATAGATAGAATCCCCCCCATCAGCTTGACTACCTACGGGGGGGCGGGACTGTCGGACAGGAGGCGAGGGGGCAGTGGTGAACTGCAGGGAGCAGCCCGTCACTTGGGGCAAGGCCAGCGGAAGGAGAAACAGAGTTCAGATTCAGATTCAATTTTAATTGTCAGTGTCATTGTCAGTGTACAGTACAGAGACAACGAAATGCATTGCCTTGTGCGTTGTGCCTTACCTTGTCGAACAGCTCGAACAGCTTGGCGCTGGGCTGGTGGATGGTGCAGATCACGGTCCGTCCACCTTGTGCCAGGGACTTCATCTGAGACAGAACCTGGTAACACGACGAACTGTCCAGCCCACTGCAACCAAACACACACACAAGCTGAAATTGGTCCTCGCCAATGAACAGGTTGACCTGTGATGAGCGTTTGTCGGCACTGGGCCTGTACTCGCTGGAGTCTAGAAGAATGGGGCGCGGGGAACCTCATTGAAAGGTACAGAATAGTGAAAGGCTTGGATAGAGTGGATGTGGAGAGGATGTTTTCACTAGTGGGAGAGTCTAGGACTAGAGGTCACAGCCTTCAGGGCCAGTCCCACTTGGGCCGCCATTTACGCGACAGGCCGGTAGTGACTGACGTGCAACGGTCTCGCGCATCATCAAGCCTCCTCACGGCCGTCTGGAGCGCATGATGTCATTTGCAGATGGACACACAACGCTGGAGTAACTCAGCGGGACCGGCAACATCTCTGGAGAGAAGGAATGGATGATGTTTCGGGTCGAGTCTCTTCTTCAGTCTGAATTGCGAGCAATGTAAGGAATGATGATAAAACACACAGACACAGACACAGACACAGACACACACACACCTAAATCCTAGACTTCCAGAAGTCCGCAGGAACTGGAGGACAGAGATGTGTGGTGCATCCGTCACCGTTCCCATCGGAAACCAGCGCCACTGCGTCGCTAATGTGTGTAGTCGGCATGTTGGGCCGAAGGGACTGTTTTCCCCACACTGTACAAATGTGCAAACTCCACACAGACAGCACCTGAGGTCGGGATCGAACGGGGGGGGGGGGGGGGGGGGGGGGGTCACTGCTTTACCCTCTGCGCCGAGGCTGAGCAAAACCTACCTGGTCGGCTCGTCGAAAAACATGACAGGGGGGTTGTTCACCAGCTCGAGGGCAATGGCCAGACGCTTGCGTTGGCCTCCGGACAGGCTTCCGGTGCGGACGTTCGCACACTCCAGCAGTCCCAGAGCGGTGAGAATCTCCTTCACCTGTACACAGGTCAAAGAGGCTATGAGATTTACAACTTCGCAAGTGATTAGTACGGGTGTCGGGCGTGATGGGGAGAAGGCGGGAAAATGGGGTTCGGAGGGAGAGCTAGATCAGCCATGATCGAATGGCGGAGTAGACTTGAGACGCCCCCTACAGGTGAGATATTGCCTGCACTTCCTCTCTTCCAGCTTTCTCCCCTTGTCCTTGGTTCTTGGTCCTCCAAAATATTCCAAAAGGAATTTAAACTGGAGGTGGTGGAGGGAGGACTTAAACCAGAAAGGGTTATTGGGAAGAAAGAGCTACCTTAAATGTAGTTGCATCTGGTTGGGTAACTATAGTAGGGTGAAGACTAGTCCATGCTTTAATTGTGCGGGGGAAGAACGAATTGCTGTCTTGGTAACTGGGATCACAAATTGGATCAAATGCCCTCGTCTGCTCCTAATTGGTTTGGGTTTGGTGTAGGTTTTGTAGTCTATGTCAAGCTGACCATTTAACATTTTGTAAAAACAGGTCAAACGGTGAGCTTCACGTCTGTCTTGGAGAGGGTTCCACCCCAGAGAATTCAGAAGTTTGGTGACACCTCGCATCAACCACGATTAGTCTGAAGATGGTTCCCGACCCAAAATGTCATCTACCCACGTTCTCCACAGATGCTGCCTGACACGCTGAGTTACTCCAGCACTTTGTCTCTTTTTGTGTACCAGCATCTGCAGTTCCTTGTGCCTGCAAGGGGCTGGTACTCCGGATGAAGGGATTGTTCCACAAGGGAAAGCTGAGCAGTTTTGGCCTGTAATCTCCGGGAATTTAGGAAAACGAACCTTGACTTTAGACATTAGAGATACAGCGCGGAAACAGGCCGTTCGGCCCACTGAGTCCGCGCCGACCAGCGATTCCCTCCCGTACACTAACACTATCAGACACACTGGGGACAATTTACAATTTTACCGGAGCCAATTAACCTACAAACCTGTATGTCTTTGGAGTGTGGGAAGAAACCGGAGCACCCGGAGAAAACCCACGCAGGTCACGGGGAGAACGTACAAACTCCGTACAGACAGCGCCCGTAGTCAGGATCGAACCAGGGTCTCTGGCGCAGTGAGGCAGCAACTCTACCCGCTGCGCCACCGTGACACCCTATGATCGGCAGATCCTTTTGCTTATTGGTGGTTGGACCAGTGTTTGATGGACCCAAGTTGCCTGCCCTCTGGATCAGGCGAACTATCCACTCGACATGCAGCCATTATGTAGGGCGGGCATTATATTGGGAAGGGAGATGGCATCCGGAGGAATATGTAAGGAAAGAACCGCAGATGCTGGTTTAAACCGAAGATAGACACAAAAAGCTGGAGTAACTCAGCGGGACAGGCAGCATCTCTGGAGAGAAGGAATGGGTGTGACGTTTTGGGTTGAGACCCTTCTGAAGAAGAGTCTCGACCCGAAATGCCACACCCATTCCTTCTCTCCAGAGATGCCGCCTGTCCCGCTGAGTTACTCCAGCTTTTTGTGTCCATCTTTGGGTCAGGAGGAGCTAGGTTCAAGTTCAAGATGGGCCTCACCATTTCCCTCCGGCCTTCATCTTTCTCCTGGAGCTTCAGGTTTGCTGACACCTGAAACATAACGAAGACCATGTCACCACAAGTTGATTATAGGAGCAGGGAGGTTCTACTGCAGTTGTACAGGGTCTTGGTGAGACCACACCTGGAGTATTGCATACAGTTTTGGTCTCCAAATCGGAGGAAAGACATTCTTGCCATAGAGGGAGTACAGAGAAGGTTCACCAGACTGATTCCTGGGATGGCAGGACTTTGATATGAAGAAAGACTGGATAGACTTGGCTTGGACTCGCTAGAATTTAGAAGATTGAGGGGGGATCCTATAGACACTTACAAAATTCTTAAGGGATTGGACAGGCTAGATGCAGGAAGATTGTTCCTGATGTTGGGGAAGTCCAGAACAAGGGGTCACAGTTTAAGGATAAGGGGGAAGTCTTTTAGGACCGAGATGAGAAAATCATTTTTTACACAGAGAGTGGTGAATCTGTGGAATTCTCTGCCACAGAAGGTCGTTGAGGCCAGTTCATTGGCTATATTTAAGAGGTAGTTAGATGTGGCCCTTGTGGCTAAAGGTATCAGGGGGTATGGAGAGAAGGCAGGTACAGGATACCGAGTTGGATGATCAGCCATGATCATATTGAATGGCGGTGCAGGCTCGAAGGGCCGAATGGCCTACTCCTGAACCTATTGTCTATGTTTCCATGTCTCCAATGTCAGCGTCTGTACACAGATCTAATGTCAGTATGGTTGACTATAGTTCATTGTCACGTGTACTAAGATACTATGAAAAGCTTTTTTGTTGCGTGCTATCCAGTCTGCGTGTATAAGCTCAAGAGAGGAATCGATCAGGTAAATGCACAGAGTATTTTGCCCAGCGTCGGACAATCGAGAACCAGAGGACATAGGTTTAAGGCGAGAGGGGGGGGAAAGATTTACTAGGAATCTGAGGGGTAATCTATTTTATACAGAGGGTGGAGAGTGTATGGAAGGAGCTGTTGGAGAAGGTAGTTGAGGTAGATTTACAAGGTTAATTCCCGGGATGGCGGGACTGTCATATGCTGAGAGTAGCTGGAGTTTGTACACCTGGAGTTTAGAAAACGAATGGCATGTTGGCCTTTATAACAAGAGGAATCGAATATAGGAGCAAAGAGGTCCTTCTGCAGTTGTACAGAGCCCTAGTGAGACCACACCTGGAGTATTGTGTGCAGTTTTGGTCCCCTAATTTGATGAAAGACATTCTTGCTATTGAGGGAGTGCAGCATAGGTTTACAAGGTTAATTCCCGGGATGGCGGGACTGTCATATGCTGAGAGAATGGAGCTGCTGGGATTATACACCCTGGAGTTTAGAAGGATGAGAGGCTATCTCATTGAAACATGTAAGATTGTTAAAGGCTTGGACACGCTAGAGGCAGAAAACATGTTTCTGATGTTGGGGGAGTCCAGAAGCAGGGGCCACAGTTTAAGAATAAGGAGTAAGCCATTTGGAATGGAGACGAGGAAACACTTTTTCCACACAGAAAGTTGTGAGTCTGTGGAATTCTCTGCCTCAGAGGGTGGTGGAGGCAGGTTCTCCGGATGCTTTCAAGACAGAGCTGGATAGGGCTCTTAAAAATAGCGGAGTCAGGGAATATGGGGAGAAGGCAGGAACGGGGTAGTGATTGGGGATGATCAGCCATGATCACATTGAATGGCAGTGTTGGCTCAAAGGACCGAATGGCCTACTCCTGCACCTAATGTCTATTGTCTATTGAGGCAGGTACTATCGCAACGTTTATGAAACATTCAGATATATATGGATGGGGAAAGGTTGAGAGGGATGTGGGCCAAAGGCAGGCAGGTGGGACTAGTGTAGATGGGACATGTTGGGGAAGTTGGGCCGAAGGGCCTGCTTCCAAGCTGTATCAATCGAAGTCTGTGCTATCTCCAAACAGAGCGATGCCTTAAATCCATGCTGTACGAGTTTATGAATGTGAGGTTATCCATTTTGGTGGCAAAAACTGGAAAGCAGACTATTATCTAAATGGTGGCCGACTAGGAAAAGGGGAGATGAAGCGAGATCTGGGTGTCATGGTACACCAGTCATTGAAAGTAGGCATGCAGGTGCAGCAGGCAGTGAAGAAAGCGAATGGTATGTTAGCTTTCATAGCAAAAGGATTTGAGTATAGGAGCAGGGAGGTTCTACTGCAGTTGTACATGGTCTTGGTGAGACCACACCTGGAGTATTGCGTACAGTTTTGGTCTCCAAATCTGAGGAAGGACATTATTGCCATAGAGGGAGTGCAGAGAAGATTCACCAGTCTGATTCCTGGGATGTCAGGACTGTCTTATGAAGAAAGACTGGATAGACTTGGTTTATACTCTCTAGAATTTAGGAGAATGAGAGGGGATCTTATAGAAACTTACAAAATTCTTAAGGGGTTGGTCAGGCTAGATGCAGGAAGATTGCTCCCGCTGTTGGGGAAGTCCAGGACAAGGGGTCACAGCTTAAGGATAAGGGGGAAATCCTTTAAAAACCGAGATGACACACAGAGAGTGGTGAATCTCTGGAACTCTCTGCCACAGAAGGTAGTCGAGGCCACAGTTCATTGGCTATATTTAAGAGGGAGTTAGATGTGGCCCTTGTGGCTAAGGGGATCAGAGGGTATGGAGAGAAGGCAGGTACGGGATACTGAGCTGGATGATCAGCCATGATCATATTGAATGGCGGTGCAGGCACGAAGGGCCGAATGGCCTACTCCTGCACCTAATTTCTATGTTTTTATGAAGGTGCTCCTGAGATGTAGGCTCAAGTGAATGGAGCCAGGCGTATGCAACATGTTGCAGTGGTACAGGGTGGCAGCGGCATTGACCTACCATCATGGCCTCTTGGACGGTGAGGTGGGGGAGCAACATGTCATCTTGCATGATGTAGCAGGAGACCTTGCGGAAGGATCGGAGCTCGCGAGGACGGCCATTGATCAAGACCTGGCCTTTCATTCCCGTCTCTCTGTACGAAGGATCACAAAGAACAAGGCATGATCAGTATCTCAACCCGACATTAAAGGATTATTAACAAATGGACTTCCAATAATACTGCCAGATATAACCAGAAAAAGTCAGAAACACTGTTTAGTGTAGTTTAGTTTAGTGATAATTTGGGGAAGGACTTTCTTGCTATTGAGGGAGTGCAACGTAGGTTTACAAGGTTAATTCCCGGGAATGGCGGGACTGTCATATGCTGAGAGAATGAAGCAGCTGGGCTTGTACACTCTGGATTTTAGAAGGATGAGAGGAGATCTCATTGAAACATATAAGATTGTCAAGGGTTTGGACACACTAGAGGCAAGAAACGTGTTCCCGATGTTGGGGGAGTCCAGAATCAGGGGCCACACAGTTTAAGAATAAGGAGTAAGCCATTTAGAACGGAGATGAGGAAATGCTTTTTCTCACAGAGTGGTGAGTCTGTGGAATTCTCTGCCTCAGAGGGCGGTGGAGGCAGGTTCGCTCGCTGACTACGGGTGCTGTCTGTACGGAGTTTGCACGTTCTCCCTGTGACCTGCGTGGGATTTCCCCGCGATCTCCGGTTTCCTCCCACACTCCAAAGACGTGCAGGTTTGAAGGTCAATTGGCTTGGTATAATTGCAGATTGACCGCAGTGTTTGTAGGACAGTGTTAGCGTGCGGGGATCGCTGGTCGGCACGGACTCGACGGGCCGATGGGCCTCTTTCCGCGCTGTATCTCTAAACTAAACTAAACTGCTGCAGGTAAATGCGAAGAGAAATGGTGAGGTTCAGTCTACAGTGCAGGAACGGGGTACTGATTGGGGATGATCAGCTACGATCACATTGAATGCCGGTACTGGCTCGAAGGGCCGAATGGCCTACTCCTGCATCTATTGTCTATTGTGCCCACTGCCGAACCTGGCGTCTACAGCATTGGCATCACCACCAACCAACAGTGACAGGTGACACCCAAGAGAAACAAAGGCTGGAGTCACTCTGCGGGTCAGGCAGCATCTCTGGAATATAGGAAATAGGTGACATATCAGGGCGGGACCCTTCTTCGGACTGTGTCAGTAGAAAGGGAAACGAGAGATGGAGACGGTGATATAGAGAGAGAGATATAGAACATGAAAGATTTGCAAATAAAGTAAAGGTAATCAGGGAAAGTTGGAGCCCACAATGGTCCATTGTTGGCTGTAGGCTAGGTGGCAAGGGGAGGCAGGAGATGAGGAGGAATTTCTTTAGTCAGAGGGTGCTGAATCTGTGGAGGCCAAGTCAGTGGACATTTGTAAGGTGGAGACTGGTAGGTTCCTGATTAGCAAAGGTATCAGGGGTTATGGGGTGAAGGCAGGAGAATGGGGTTGAGAGGGAAAGATAGATCAGCCGTGATTGAATGGCGGAGTAGACTTGATGGGCCTTATAGAAACGTACAAAATTCTTAAGGGGTTGGACAGGCTAGATGCAGTAAGATTGTTCCCGATGTTAATGAAGTCCAGGACAAGGGGTCACAGTTTAAGGATAAAGGGGAAATCTTTTAGGACCGAGATGAGAAAAACATTTTTCCCCACAGATCTCTGGAATTCTCTGCCACAGAAGGTAGTTGAGGCCAGTTCATTGGCTATATTTAAGAGGGAGTTAGATGTGGCCCTTGTGGCTAAAGGGATCAGGGGGTATGGAGCGAAGGCAGCAACAGGATACTGATTTGGATGATCAGCCATGATCATATTGAATGGCGGTGCAGGTTCAAGGGCCGAATGGCCTATTCCTGCACCTATTTTCTAAGTTTCTATGAATGGCCTTATTCAGCTTCAATAACTTATGGCGATTGGGGGCAAATGAATGGCAGAGCCGTGAGCGGGCGGTGTGGAACTCTTCTCGGAGAGAGGAGGAGGAGGAGGAGGAGAACGTCTTCGATACAAGCGTAATCGAGTAGATTTCGCAGAGGAGGAGAGAAATTGTTCCTCTCCGAGATTTGGTAACGGCGGGGGGGGAGGCGGGTGTATTGTGGGAATTACGGTAGCTGTGACGTCCAGCTGATCGCTGCCCTAGTTTCTCCTTACCTGTAGCCAGCCAGAATATTCATCAGCGTCGATTTGCCGGCTCCCGAGGGACCCATGATGGCAATGAGCTCTCCGCTGTTAAACCTGCCCGAGATGCCCTTCAGCAGAGTCTTGTAACCTTCCAGACAGCAAGGAGAGGGAGTGTGAAAACTTCTAAACAAAAATCGGTCACTGCGTTCATTTACAGGGTGACAGGTGACAAAGTCAACACAAAAACTTCGAAGGAAGACGCAAAATGCTGGGCTAACTCAGCGGGACAGGCAGCATCTATTTCTGGAGAGAAGGAATGGGTGACGTTTCGGGACGAGACCCTTCTTCAGACTGGTTAGGGTTAAGGGCCTGTCCCACTTGGAGATTTTTATCGGCGACTGCCGGCATCATTGACTGACGCATCAGGTGACCGAAAAATACGTGGCGTGGCGCAGCGTGATGACGTAGGACGCGCGGTGTTTTTTCTTTTGTCGCGGCTGGATTTTGAAACGTTCAAAATCTTTTGGCGACACTGATATGACGCCGGCAGTTGCCGAAACAAATCGCCAGGTGGGACAGGCCCTTTAGTCTTTCACCCAACAAACAGCCCGTGTTTCTTTTATCATCGTTACCTTGTTGCACGTCTCTCATTCTTGTTCTTTTACATCATTGTCTATATCTCTGATAAAAATGTAAAAGGAAAAGTGTGTGTGTGTGTGTGTGTGTGTGTGTGTGTGTCTCTCTCTCTCGTTGGTCGGCGCGGACTCGGTGGGCAATTTACATTTATACCAAGCCAATTAACCTACAAACCTGCGCGTCTCAGGGCTCTGACTTTGACTCTGACATCGGTGGGAGAGGGAAGTGCAGGGGAGAGATAAGTTTTTTTGCCTTCCATCACAGCGAGGAGGAGATTCGCTGTGATGGATGTCTGTGTAAATTGTGTTGTGTCTTGGGTCTTTTTTTCTTGTATGTATGACTACAGAAACAACATTTCACTTGAGCCTCTATGAGGTTCAAGTGACAAATAAATTGTATTGTATTGTATTGTATCTCTCGCTTCCCTTTCCCGTGACTTTCAGTCTGAAGAAGGGTCTCGACCCGAAACGTCACCCTTTCCTCCTCGCCGGAGATGTCGCCTGTCCCACCCAGTTGCTCCAGCTTTTTGTGTCTAACCTCAGTTTAAAGTTCCTACCCTTGCAAGACAAATCCTCGTAGGTGATCAATGTCAAAGCTTCCACTGCCCTCCAAGAAGGAGAATATTACCGCAGTAGAAAAAAAAAATTCCCCTTGAGAATGACACTTCACAACACGTGCAAGGAAATTTGTATTATTCCAAAGTCTTTTCATTACTGAGGTTTAGTTTAGTTTTCATTTTAGTGATACAGCACGGAAATGGGCGGAACGGTGGCGCAGCGGTAGTTGCTGTCTTACAGCGCTAGATTCCATGTGGTTCCATCCTGACTACGGGTGCTGTCTGTACGGAGTTTGCACGTTCTCCCCGTGACCAGCATGGGTTTTCTCCGAGATCCACACTCCAAAGACGCGCAGGTTTGTAGGTTAATTGGCTTGGTATAAATGTAAATTGCCCACCGAGTCCGCGCCGACCAACGAGAGAGAGAGAGACACACACACACACACACACACTTTTCCTTTTACATTTTTATCTACAAACATGTACGTCCTTGGAATGTGGGGGGAAACTGGAAAAAACCCACTCGGGTCACGGGGAGAACATACTAACTCCGTTTGGATGGAACGCGGATCTCTGGCGCTGTAAGGCAACAACTCTACCGCTGAGCCACCTTGCCGCCCCATGCACTGAATGTTGTATCATAGAAACATAGAAACATAGAAAATAGGTGCAGGATTAGGCCATTCGGCCCTTCGAGCCTGCACCGCCATTCAATATGATCATGGCTGATCATCCAACTCAGTATCCCGTTCCTGCCTTCTCTCCATACCCCCTGATCCCTTTAGCCACAAGGGCCAAATCTAACCCCCTCTTAAATATAGCCAATGAACTGTGGCCTCAACTACCTTCTGCGGCAGAGAATTCCACAGATTCACCACTCTCGGTGTAAAAAATGTTTTCCTCATCTCGGTCCTAAAAGATTTCCCCCTTATCCTTAAACTGCGTGACCCCTTGTTCTGGACTTCCCCAACATCGGGAACAATCTTCCTGCATCTAGCCTGTCCAACCCTTTAAGGATTTTGTAAGTTTCTATAAGATCCCCCCTCAATATTCTAAATTCTAGCGAGTATCCTTCATCTGTGGACGGCTTGTGGATAGTCCCTTCTTTCACTGGCTAGCACGCAAAAAAAAGCTTTTCGCCCTACTTCCATGTACGTGAGAATAAACTGAACATGTGACAAGAATAAGTCAATACCAATACCAACTCCAATAATCTCTTGGCTCGAGGCAGACAGCTGGAGGTCACTGCAGGTCATTGACCCACTTCTCCAAAGCCTACCCAGTGGCGTTGACTCTCTGTCACTGCACATAGAGTGCATAGTTTAATAACTCGCGCCCATAGCCTGGTTCGGGAACAGCTCCATCCAAGACCGCGAGGAATTACAGCGAATTGTGGACAGTTGCAGCCCAGACCATCGCACAGACCGACCTCCCTTCCATTGACTCCATCTCCACCCCGCGCTGCCTCGGCAAGGCCAGCAGCATCATCAAGGACCAGCCGCACCCCGGCCACTCCCTCTTCTCCCCTCTCCCATCGGACAAGAGGTACAGAAGTGTGAAAACGAACGCACACCTCCAGATTCAGGGACAGTTTCTTCCCAGCTGTGATCAGGCAACTGAACCATCCCACCACAGCCAGAGAGCAGTGCTGAACTACTATCTACCTCATTGGTGACCCTCGGACTATCCTTGATTGGACTTTGCTGGCTTTACCTTGCACTAAACGTCATTCCCTTATCATGTATCTGTACATGATATGGTAAATGGCTCGATTGTATGTACTGTACTCGATGTACTGTCTTTCCGCTGACTGGTTAGCACGCAACAAAAGCTTTTCACTGTACCTCGGTACACGTGACAACAAACTAGACTGAACTATAAACACTCAGTTCTTCAATCTCCCATTTCGTCTCGCACGGATCAGTTTGTAGCAGAATGGTGGGGGCTCGACAGTAAATGAGAAATGATCCCTTCCTTGATCAGTCGAGATACAAGGAACTGCAAATGCTGGTTTGCAAAATAAAAATTCACAAAGTGCTGGAGTAACTCAGTGGGTCTGGCAGCATCTCTGAAGAACATGGATGGGTGATGTTTCGGGTTGAGACCCTTCTTCGGGACAAAGCCTGGCAAGTAACGGGTATATTGCCAGTCCTTCCTCTCATCCAGCTTTCTGTCCTACCCCCCCCCCCCCCCCCCCCCCCCCCCCCCCCCCCCCCCCCCCCCCCCCCCCCACAATCAGTCTGAAGAAGGTTCCCGACCCGAGGCAGCACCTAACCATGTTCTTGAGTTGCGAGTCTATAGAATTCTCTGCCTCAGAGGGCGGTGGAGGCCGGTTCTCTGGATACTTTCAAGAGAGAGCTAGATAGGGCTCTTACAGATAACGGAGTCAGGGGATATGGAGAGAAGGCAGGAATGGGGTACTGATTGTGGGTGATCAGCCATGAATGGGTCGAAGGGCCCATTAGCCTACCCCTGCACCTATTGTCTATTGTTCTCCAGAGATGCTGCCTGACCCACTGAGTTACTCCAGTATTTTGTGTCCTTTCTCATTATGTTCAAAAGCTCACGTTTTTGGAGTAGAGTTAGGCCATTCGGCCCATTGAGTCCACTCCGCCATTCAATCATGGCTGATCTCTGCCTCCTAATCCCATTTTCCTGCCTTCTCCCCATAACCCATTGACACCCGTTCTAATCAAGAACTTGTCTATCTCTGCCTTAAAAATATACTGCACAATGACTTGGCCTCCACAGCCCTCTGTGGCAATGAGTTCCACAGATTAACTACCCTCTAAAGAAATTCCTCCTCACCTTTCTAAAAGAGCACCCTTTAATTCTGAGGCTGTGACCTCTGGTCCTAGACTCTCCCACCAGTGGAAACACCCTCTCCACATCCACTCTATCTATGCCTTTCATTATTCTGTAAGTTACAATGAGGTCCCCCCTCAACCTTCTAAACTCCAGTGAGTAGAGGCCCAGTGCTGTCAAACACTCATCACATACAAAATAGGTGCAGGAGGAGGCCATTCAGCCCTTCGAGCCAGCACCACAATTCGTTGTGATCATGACTGATCATCGCAAATCAATAACCTGTGCCTGCCTTCTCCCCATATCCCTTGACTCCACTAGCCCCTAGAGCTCTATCTAACTCTCTCTTAAATCCATTCAGTGATTTGGCCTCCACTGCCCTCTGTGGCAGGGAATTCCACAAATTCACAACTCTCTGGGTGAAAACGTTTTTTCTCACCTCAGTCTTAAATGGCCTCCCTTTTATTCTAAGACTGTGTGGCCCCTGGTTCTGGACTCGCCCAACATTGGGAACATTTTTCCTGCATCTAGCTTGTCCAGTCCTTTTATAATTTTACATGTTTCTATAAGAACCCCCCCCCCTCATCCTTCTAAACTCCAGTGAATACAAGCCTAGTCTTTTCAATCTTTCCTCATTTGACAGTCCCGCCATCCCAGGGATCAATCTCGCGAACCTACGCTGCACTGCCTCAATCACAAGGATGTCCTTCCTCAAATTAGGAGAGTAAAACTGTACACAGCCCGATACAACTGCAGAAGAGTTTAGTAATGGTTCCTCTCATCGCGCAGAGTTTAGTTGAGAGATACAGCCTGGAAACGCCCACCGAGTCCGCGCCGACCATCGTGTGTGTAGGACAGCGTTAATGTGCGGGGATCGCTGGTCAGTGCGGACTCGGTGGGCCGAAGGGCCTGTTTCCGCCCTGTATCTCTCAACTAAACATCGCGGGACGAAGGACACATTCCTGCACTGCACTGTCATGTGTAGGGAGGAGCTGCAGTCGCTGGTTTAAACCGAAGATAGACGGAAAAAAACTGGAGTAACTTAACGGGAACTAGTCTGAAGAAGGGTCTCGACGCAACACGTCAGCCATTCCTTCTCCCCAGAGATGCTGCCTGTCCCGCTGAGTTACTCCAGTGCTGTTGTATGTTATATGGCCAGAGAGCAGCTGGGAGCTGGGTTACTGCCAGCTGCTCATCAATACAAAAGCAATGAAGAATAATGGATAGATCGCGCTCTCCAACGGCCCGACTCAGAGATTAGACGCTGACAGCCAGAGGCTTGGGCTGTCACCCTTTGCCCAGTAGGGGGGGGGGGGGGGGGGGGCTAACATCCCACTTCACACAGCACCTCTGCTTTGCTTTGCAAACGTTTGTTTTCGATTATTGCTATGACTGCATAGTTGAGAGGGATGATTATTATATTATAAAGGACTGTGCGTGCCATCCCACTGCGCGTGGACTCGTGGCTCAGTGGAGCTCGCTGATGTGTTTATCGCAGACCCAGGGAAATAATGCTTGTCTGTTGATTAGCCAACCCCACTCAGTCCTGCACAGCGACATTTTTACTGACTCCGATCTACGACCAGTCGTAAGGGCCTGTCCCACATAGGTGATTTCTTAATTGACTGCCAGCAACTAGGACAATGGAATTCACCAAAGTCAGCACCAGCGACAACCTATGTCACCTGGCGACAACCCACAACAGCACAAATTGTCCCCACTGTCGTCGAAAACGTTACAACAGGTTGAACATTTTTCGGCAGTCGCCTGTTGTCGCCTAAAAAAAAAAAAATCGCCCAAGTGGGACAGTCCCATTAGTGTCTACGACTCAAGTTAGGAAAAGGGGAAGTACAACAAGATCTGGGGGGTCCTTGTTCATCAGTCACTGAATGCAAGCATGCAGGTACAGCAGGCAGTGAAGAAAGCGAATGGCATGTTGGCCTTCGTAAAAAGAGGAGTTGAGTATAATAATAATAATAATACATTTTATTTATGGGCGCCTTTCAAGAGTCTCAAGGACACCTTACAAAAATTTAGCAGGTAGAGGAAAAACATGCAAGGGGAATGAAATAAATAGTAGAGACATGACTAGTACACAAAGTAAATACAGAATTCAATACAAAACACAATATGAGGCAATTCATGCACAGATGAAAAGGGACGGGGACGTGGGGCTAAGGATAGGCAGAGGTGAAGAGATGGGTCTTGAGGCGGGACTGGAAGATGGTGAGGGACATGGAATTGCGGATCAGTTGGGGGAGGGAGTTCCAGAGCCTGGGAGCTGCCCTGGAGAAGGCTCTGTCCCCAAAACTGCGGAGGTTGGACTTGTGGATGGAGAGGAGACCGGCTGATGTGGATCTGAGGGATCGTGAGGGTTGGTAGGGGGAGAGGAGGGCAGTGAGATATGGGGGGGGCCAGATGGTGGAGGGCTTTGTGGGTGAGGATCAGGATTTTGTAGGTGATCCGGTGGGAGATGGGAAGCCAGTGAAGTTGTTTGAGGACTGGAGTGATGTGATGCCAGGATTTGGTGTGGGTGATGAGTCGGGCGGCTGCGTTCTGGACCAGTTGGAGTCGATTGATGTAGGTGGAGCTGATGCCAAGGAGAAGTTAGTTGCAGTAGTCCAGTCGGGAGGAGATGAAGGCATGGATGAGTCTTTCAGCAGCGGGCGGTGTGAGAGAGGGTCTGAGTTTGGCGATGTTGCGGAGATGAAAGAAGGAGGTTTTAATGACATGGCGGATGTGAGGCTCAAGGGAGAGGGTGGAATCAAAGATCATGCCAAGGTTGCGGGCCTGGGGAGATGGGGAGACAGTGGTGCCGTCGATGGTGAGAGTGGGGTTATTGATTTTGCCGAATGTGGCTTTGGAGCCTATGAGTATAGGAGCAAAGAGGTCCTTCTGCAGTTGTACAGGGCCCTAGTGAGACCACACCTGGAGTATTGGGTGCAGTTTTGGTCCCCTAATTTGAGGAAGAACTTTCTTGCTATTGAGGGAGTGCAGCGTAGGTTTACAAGGTTAATTCCCGGGATGGCGGGACTGTCATATGCTGAGAGAATGGAGCGGCTGGGCTTGTACACTCTGGAGTTTAGAAGGATGAGGGGGGATCTTATTGAAGCGTATAAGACTGTTAAGGGTTTGGACACGCTAGAGGCAGGAAACATGTTTCCGATGTTGGGGGAGTCCAGAACCAGGGGGCCACAGTTTAAGAATAAGGGGCAAGCCATTTAGAACGGAGTCGAGGAAACACTTTTTCTCACAGAGAGTTGAGGTGAGTCTGTGGAATTCTCTGCCTCAGAGGGCGGTGGAGGCCGGTTCGCTGGATACTTTCCAGAGAGAGCTCGAGAGGGCTCTTAAAAATAGCGGGGTCGGGGATATGGGGAGAAGGCAGGAACGGGGTACTGATTGGGGATGATCAGCTATGATCACATTGAAAGGCAGTGCTGGCTCCAAGGGCCGAATGGCCTACTCCTGCACCTATTGTCTATTGTGTATTGAAACTTTGTTGTATGTATGTACAATGACAATAAAGTGTGTTATTATCATCATCACAGATGCTGCCCGACCCACTGAGTTCCTCCAGCACTCTCCGAACACCACCTGCCCTTTAGATATCCGTGCAATAACACAACTCACCTTCACCGCAAGGGTGACACCAAAAGAAATAACATTTATGTTTTATATTCCATCACCATTAAGTATTTTATGTACACACCAGAGATACGGGTTAATTTTCCAGTAATTTGAAAGACGAGCAGATTAGGGATTTAAATAAATCGGAATTTGTATTAAATAATTTTTAAAAATAGGAGCATGGGAGAGAGTGTTGCAGGATCTCCTGTGTACGTGAGAGACAAGCAGATACAGGGCTGGGGGCAACACAGGGCTGGAATCAGCCCCTGTCATGCTGGATGTGTGCAGGAAGGAACTGCAGCTGCTGGTTTAAACCGAAGATAGACACAAAAAGCTGGTGTAACTCAGCGGGACAGGCAGCATCTCTGGAGAGAAGGAATGGGTGACGTTTGGGGTCGAGACCCTTCTTCAGGCTGGCTAATAGTGTTGTACACTGTTTGACAGGTGCAGGCACCCAGTTAAATTAATCCTGTTGGTCATAACAGCAGGTCCCTGTGTCTCTGTCTGTCACTCTCTGTCTGTCTCTCTCTCGCTCTCTCTCCCTCTCTCCCCCTCCCCATTCCTCTCCCCATCCACCTCTGCCTACATCGCCCTCACCTTCCCCCTACATTTACACACAGAGACACACACACACACACACAGAGATACACACACACACAGAAACACACACTGACAGAGATACACACACACTCAGAGACACACACACACACAGAAACACACACTGACAGAGATACACACACACACTCAGAGACATACACACACACACAGAAACACACACTGACAGAGACACACTGACAGAGAGACACACTGACAGAGAGACACACGCACACACACACATACAGAAACACACATACAGAAACACACATACAGAAACACACACACACACACAGACACACACACACATACAGAAACACACATACAGAAACACACATACACACAGACACACAGAGACACACACGCACACAAACACACATGCACAGAAACACACACAGACAGACACAGACACAGACACAGACACAGAGACACACACACACAGAGACACACACACACAGAGACACACACACACACAGAGACACACGCACACGCTTGTCTCAAACCCCTCTCCTCCCAAAATACATCGCTGCATCTCTTCGCCCCGGCAACAGGGATGAAGCTGATCAGTTGCTGTTGAGCATATCGGGAGGGTAACTATCGTACACTGCCCGCTTGTAACCTCGCTAGCAGCTGCGGTGATGCATTTATGCTGCACTGCACCTGATTACAGCATCGATCCCTCCCAGAATAGAAGATGCCTTTGGTACCAGCTCTTATTTTTAGAATGATGCAAGAAGCAGAAGACCCCAAAATCTGGCAGGAACAATAATCTAAAACAGAATGAAGAAGGGTCTCGACCCGAAACGTCACCCATTCCTTCTCTCCAGAGATGCTGCCTGCCCCACTGAGTTACTCCAGCATTTTGTGCCTACCTTCAGTCTAAAACAGATATGTTTATTTTAAAGACACAACGCGGAAACAGGACCTTTGGACCACCGAGTCCGCACCGACCAACGATACCCGCACGAGAACACTATCCTACACACACCAAGGACAATTTTACCGAAGCCAATTAATGAACAATCCTTTACGTCTTTGGAGTGTGAAGGGAAACTGAACCTTCAGCCCACCAAGTCCATGCCAACCATCGATCACTGTGTTATCCCACTCTCTCATTCATCGTGTTTCGTCTTTCCGCTGACTGGTCAGGACGCAACTAAAAGCTTTTCACTGTACCTCGGTACACGTGACAATAAACTAAACTGAAACTGAAACATGAGGAATCGAATATAGGAGCAAAGAGGTCCTTCTGCAGCTGTACAGAGCTCTAGTGAGACCACACCTGGAGTATTGTGTGCAGTTTTGGTCCCCTAATTTGAGGAAGGACATTCTTGCTATTGAGGGAGTGCAGCGTAGGTTTACAAGGTTAATTCCCGGGATGGCGGGACTGTCATATGCTGAGAGAATGGAGCGGCTGGGCTTGTACACGCTGGAATTTAGAAGGATGAGAGGATATCTCATTGAAAAATATAAGATTTTTAAGGACTTGGACACACTAGAGGCAGGAAACATGTTCCCGATGTTGGGGGAAGTCCAGAACCAGGGGCCACAGTTTAAGAATAAGGAATAAGCCATTTAGAACGGAGACAAGGAAACACTTTTTCCTCACAGAGAGTTTTGAGTCTGTGGAATTCTCTGCCTCAGAGGGCGGTGGAGGCAGGTTCTCTGGATGCTTTCAAGAGAGAGCTAGATAGGGCTCTTAAAAATAGCGGAGTCAGGGGATATGGGGAGAAGGTGGGAACGGGATACTGATTGTGGATGATCAGCCATGATCACAGTGAATGGCGGTGCTGGCTCGAATGGCCGAATGGCCTACTCCTGCACCTATTGTCTATTGTTTGTAGGTTTAATCGGCTTCAGTAAAAATTGTATAAATTGTCCCGAGTGTGTAACGTGCGCTAGTGTAACGGGGATCACTATTCGGCGCAGAAAGGTACAGAAGTGTGAAAACACACACCTCCAGATTCAGGAACAGTTTCTTCCCAGCTGTTATCAGGCAGCTGAATCCTCCCACCACAACCAGAGAGCAGTGCTGAACTACTATCTACCTCATTGGTGACCCTCGGACTATCTTTGATCGGACTTTACCTTGGACTAAATGTTATTCCCTTATCATGCATCTGTACACTGTGGACGGCTCGATTGTAATCATGTGTTGTCTTTCCGCTGACTGGTTAGCACGCAACAAAAGCTTTTCACTGTACCTCGGTACACGTGACAATAAACCACCTGAACTGTATGTAGGCTGATTTTTTTTTTAATGACACTGTAGGTACAAGGAACAGTCAATGCTGCTTTACCTAATAAAAAGACACAAAGTGCTGGAGTAACTCACCAGGTCAGGCAGCATCTCTGGAGAACACGTATGGGTGACATTTCAGGTCGGGACCTTTCTTCAGTCTTTGGAAAGGTCACCTATCCATGTCCTCCAGAGATGCTGTCTTACTGTCTCTGACTACATTCTATCTCTATCCCCCCCTCCCCCAACTCCCCTGACATCAGTCTGAAGAAGGGTCTCGACCCAAAACGTCACCCATTTCTTCTCTCCAGCCAGAGATGTTACCTGTCCCGCTGAGTTACTCCAGCATTTTGTGTCTTTTTTTTTTTTTTCTAAACAAAAATAGGGCTGAAGGGCCTGTTCCCGCAATGTCTTTGTATCTGTATCAACCCATTATCTGATACATTCCAACATGTACACAGTAATGCCCCTGTCCCACTTAGGAAACCTCTGGAGACTTTGCGCCCCCCCCACCCAAGGTTTCCGTGCGGTTCCCGGAGGTTGCAGGTGGTTGCCGGAGGTTGCAGGTGGTGGAAGCAGGTGGGGAGACTGACAAAAACCTCCGGGAACCGTACGGAAACCTTGGGTGGGGGCGCAAAGTCTCCAGAGGTTTCCGTTCAGGTTTCCTAAGTGGGACAGGGGCATAACATTGATACAGACTTTTTGCAATGTATAGATGTGCACACTATAACACAAATAGACTCCTTATAATCAGGTGGTCTCTCAAATGTTGTCCACCCACTGTGGAGCCCATCCCTCAACATCAGTAATTAGTTGAGTGGGAAAGAACTGCAGATGCTGGTTTAAATCGAAGGCAGACACAAAGTGCTGGAGTAACTCAGCGGGACAGGCAGCATCTCTGGAGAGAAGGAATGGGTGACGTTTCGGGTCGAGACCTTTCTTCAGACTGATGTCGGGGGAGTGGGCGGGACACAGAGATAGATTGTAGTCGGTGACAGTAATGCCCCTGTCCCACTTAGGAAACCTGAACGGAAACCTCTGGAGACTTTGCGCTCCACCCAATGTTTCCATTGCGGTTCCCGGAGGTTTTTGTCAGTCTCCCTACCTGCTTCCACTCCCTGCAACCTCCGGCAACCACCTGCAACCTCCGGGAACCGCACGGAAACCTTGGGTGGGGGCGCAAAGTCTCCAGAGGTTTCCGTTCAGGTTTCCTAAGTGGGACAGGGGCATAAGACTGGTGGGGGAGAACTGGGAAGGGGGAGGGGGAGGGGGATGGAGAGAGAGGGAAAGCAAGGTGCTATTTGAAGTTAGAGAAGTCGATGTTCATACCGCTGGGGTGTAAGCTGCCCAAGCGAAATACGAGGTGCTGCTCCTCCAATTTGCGTTGGGCCTCACTCTGACAATGGAGGAGGCTCAGGACAGAAAGGTCAGGTTGGGAATGGGAGGGGGAGTTGAAGTGCTGAGCATCCTACCTGATCTCATAGCAAAAGGATTTGAGTAGAGGAGCAGGGAGTTTCTACTGCAGTTGTACAGGGTCTTGGTGAGACCACACCTGGAGTATTGCGTACAGTTTTGGTCTCCAAATCTGAGGAAGGACATTATTGCCATAGAGGGAGTGCAGAGAAGGTTCACCAGACTGATTCCTGGGATGTCAGGACTGTCTTATGAAGAAAGACTGGATAGACTTGGTTTATACTCTCTAGAATTTAGACTATTGAGAGGGGATCTTATAGAAACTTACAAAATTCTTAAGGGGGTTGGACAGGCTAGATGCAGGAAGATTGTTCCCGATGTTTTGGCGAAGTCCAGGACAAGGGGTCACAGCTTAAGGACAAGGGGGAAATCCTTTAAAACCGAGATGAGAAGAACTTTTTTCACACAGAGAGTGGTGAATCTCTGGAATTCTCTGCCACAGAGGGTCGTTGAGGCCACACAGTTCATTGGCTATATTTAAGAGGGAGTTAGATGTGGCCCTTGTGGCTAAGGGGATCAGAGGGTATGGAGAGAAGGCAGGTACGGGATACTGAGTTGGATGATCTGCCATGATCATATTGAATGGCGATGCAGGCTCGAAGGGCCGAATGGCCTACTCCTGCACCTTATAACCATATAACAATGACAGCACGGAAACAGGCCATCTCGGCCCTACAAGTCCGTGCTGAACAACCTAATTTCTATGTTTCTATCTCCCAGTCACTCAGCACTTTCACGGCCCGAAACGTCACCCGTTCCTTCCCTCCATGGATGCTGCCTGTCCCGGTGAGTTACTCCAGCATTTTGTGACTACCAGCAATTAGTTGAGAATGGGTTGGGAATCCAATATTCCTACTTCCCACTGTTGCATCCCACGTCCATCCAGCTCAATCCAACCCCAGCACTAAACATCCACAGTCCATTGTGTCGGAAGGAACTGCAGATGCTGGTTTAAAAAAAACCGAAGATAGAGTAACTCAGCGGGACAGGCAGCATCTCTGGAGAGAAGGAATGGGCGGTGCCCATTCCTTCTCTCCAGAGATGCTGCCTGTCCCGCTGAGTTACTCCAGCTTTTCTGCGCCCTCCCCCAATGTCCATACCTTTCTTCTTCCACCAGGGGCCCTCGGAGACGGAGTAGGACAGGTCCTGGAACTCGATGGAAACGGCCAGCCTCTTGGGCAGGTAGGAGAAGCGGTGTGGGTCCATCACCTTGTTCTCCACTTTCTTCAGGTGCCCCTGGAAGAGGGGGACCTGCCGGGCCGCCGTGCCGTTGGAGACCACCTCGTCGACGGAGACGCACACGGACTTGCCATCCGCCATCCCTTCTGCAACGGCAACAAGACAATAGACAATGGGTGCAGGAGTAGGACATTCGGCCCTTCGAGCCAGCACAGCCATTCAATGTGATCGTGGCTGATCATCCCCAATCAGTACCCCGTTCCTGCCTTCTCCCCATATCCCCTGACTCTGGTATCTTTAAGAGCCCTATCTAGCTCTCTCTTAAGAGCCCTATCTAGCTCGCTCTCTTAAGAGCCATATAGAAACATAGAAACATAGAAATTAGGTGCAGGAGTAGGCCATTCGGCCCTTCGAGCCTGCACCGCCATTCAATATGATCATGGCTGATCATCCAACTCAGTATCCCGTACCTGCCTTCTCTCCATACCCGCTGATCCCCTTAGCCACAAGGGCCACATCTAACTCCCTCTTAAATATAGCCAATGAACTGGCCTCGACTACCCTCTGCGGCAGAGAGTTCCAGAGATTCACCACTCTCTGTGTGAAAAAGTTCTTCTCATCTCGGTTTTAAAGGATTTCCCCCTTATCCTTAAGCTGTGACCCCTTGTCCTGGACTTCCCCAACATCGGGAGCAATCTTCCTGCATTTAGCCTGTCCAACCCCTTAAGAATTTTGTAAGTTTCTATAAGATCCCCTCTCAATCTCCTAAATTCTAGGGAGTATAAACCAAGTCTATCCAGTCTTTCTTCATAAGACAGTCCTGACATCCCAGGAATCAGTCTGGTGAACCTTCTCTGCACTCCCTCTATGGCAATAATGTCCTTCCTCAGATTTGGAGACCAAAGCTGTACGCAATACTCCAGGTGTGGTCTCACCAAGACCCTGTACAACTGCAGTAGAACCTCCCTGCTCCTATACTCAAATCCTTTTGCTATGAAAGCTAACATACCATTCGCTATCTAGCTCTCTCTTAAGAGCCCTATCTTTAAGAGCCCTATCTAGCTCTCTTAAGAACCCAATCTAGCTCTCTCTTAAGAGCTCTATCCAGCTCTCTCTTAACAGTCCAATCTAACTATCTCTTAAGAGCCCTATCTAGCCCTCTCTCTAGCTGACCCTCGATTAGGTTCAACGTTCTTCTGAAGATTCAAAGGTGCCTAGGTTCTAGGAGAAGAATCAGGCTATTCGGGACAATTTATAAGTTCACAAGTTATAGGAGTAGAATTAGGCCATTCGGCCCATCAACTGTCCTCCGCCATTCAATCCTGGCGGATCTAACTTTCCCTTTCAACCTCATTCTCCCCCCTTCTCCCCATAACCCCCGACACCCGTACTAATCATCAATCTACCTAACTCTGCCATAAAAATATCAATTTCACATAAAGGGTGGTGAGTGCATGGAACAAGCTGGCTGAGGTGGTAATCAAAGCAGGGACAATAGACAACAGGTGCAGGAGTAGGCGATTTGGCCCTTTGAGCCAGCACCGCCACTCAATGTGATCATGGCTGATCATCCCCAAACAGTACCCAAGGACTATCCCAACATTTGAAAAAAAAAAACAGCTAGATAGAACAGGCTTGGAGGGATATGGACCAAACGTGGGCAGGTGGGACTAGGGCAGCTGGGACATGTTGACCGGTGTGGGCAAGTTGGGCTGAAGGGCCTGTTTCTACTCAGCATCACCCTGTGACTTGACCTCCACAGCTGTCTAACAATAGCATAGTTTGTTTAGAATTTCTTAACCATTCCCAGTACTCATGGTCTCTTGACCCATTTGATCTACAGGGAGGAACTGCAGATGCTGGTTTGTACCAAAGATAGACATCAAATGCTGGAGTAACTCAGCTGCAATGTCTATCTTCGGTAGGAAGAAGGGTTCTGACCTGAAACGTCACCCATCCTTTTTCTCCAGAGATGCTGCCTGGCCCACCAACTGTGTGTCTATCTTGTGACCCATTGACTTTGTTCAGAGACTGCATGCAAAAATCAAGAGGTTGGGTCTCGACCCCGAAACATTGACTCTTCATTTCCCTCTGCAGATGCTGCCCGACCCGCTGAATTTCCCCCAGCACCAAGGAACTCCAGATGTTGGTTGACACAAGAGGACACAAAATACTGGAAGAACTCAGCGGGTCAGGGAGCATCTCTAGAGACCAAGGATCATTGATATCTGAAGACCCAAAACGTCACCTATCCAAGTTCTCCAGAGATGCTGCCTGACCCGCTGAGTTACTCCAGCACTTTGTGTCCTCCAGCAGTTTATTTCTTGCCACACGCTGGAATCAATCAGGTAATTATTCAATTAGTCACGTATCTTAGAAACTGGCCCTTCGGCCCACCAAGCATGTGCTATCTATACTATACCCATTTTTTAAATTCTCTACTGCAACTCTGGGATTCTACCGCTCACTGAAGCCCATTCTCCTGCCTTCCCCCCCTGTAACCTTTGTCACCCTGTGCAGGAAGGAACTGCAGATGCTGGTTAAAAAAGCAAACATGCTGGAGTAACTCAGCTGGACAGGCAGCATCTCTGGAGAGAAGGAATGGGTGACGTTTCGGGTGGAGACCCTTCTTCAGACTTTCTTACTTTGTACTATCAGGAACCTGTCTATCTCTGCTTTAAAAAAAACCCTCTGTGGTTGTTACTCCAGCACTTTATTTATGTAAACCAGCACCTGCAGTTCCTTGTATCTCTCACATTTGCTTCTAAACCTCTTTAGAATAGGGTTGGGTTTTTTTTTAATGAAGCTACAAGGGGATAAATACAGCATTAAATATTGTTTTGCAATATCATTCCTTGTTTAATATTGATTACAGTAAACATTATTACATCAACGCTTGCAGCATTTTCCAGTTGCTCAGTTCTGCCTCCCCTTGCGGTTAAAATAAAAATAAGCAACGCACTGCCTCCAAGCGGGGGTTACTTTCGGTCAATGAAAACCAAACCGACAGCAGTGATGGAGCGGTTATCCTACTAACAATAATCAGAGCCGATTTCCAAAATCCTGCCAACTATTCAACACTTCAACGTTGCATCAAAACAGAAAATGCAAAACACAAGAGAAATAAAAATCTGCAAACAATGCACAAAATTGTAATGACTTTAAAAATATATATTATTATTAACAACGCTTTGATGAGATGAACAAAGGTCTATTAATACAAAGTGCGCTCGCTAACTGTATTGGAAGATGATACTCACCTCGATGTGACGCCTCGGATTTTTAAGATACAATTTTAAGCTTTTTTTTGCAAGAAACTTTATTTTAAACAACAAATGTGCAGAGATTGGGTCCAAGAGGAGACAATCAACACTGATTTAAACGTTGGCTTATCGAAGAGACGGGTGATGAAAGGCTAGGCAGCGTTTTCTTATCTTGCAACGTTTGCCAAGAGATTGTTCCTCTGGGTCGGTAACAACGCATCGACCCCTTTCTCACACAAAGACCTCTAAAGAGTAAAGAGAAATGACAGAACTCACCCGCACACAGGCTCAGCAATGTGGCAATTGAAGGATTTTTAAGCAGAGGGTAGAAATTTTGGGGGAGAGAAAAGAAAACTATATGGGAATTATTTTTTTTTTAAACAAAAATGATGCTTGGTTGCCTTCACCAATGGGCAGCAGAGCGCAGGATACAGGGACACCAGGTGAGACTGGTACCAAGAACATAAACAGAATGTGTCTCTGTCTCACATCTCTCTCTCGTCCAGTCTGTTTACCCTCTGCAGCTGCTGGCTGTTTGGCATCTGTTCCAACCAACCATCATGTCCAATGGGCGGAGGCAAACCTCAATGACCGCCTCCTCCCGCTTCTCCTTCATCCCTGCCCCTCCTCACCTTCATCCTCATCTCTATTTCCATCATTTTCTCTCCCTTCCTCTCCCCCCCCTCCTCTCCCCCCCCCCCCCCTCTTCTCCCCCTCCTCCCCTCCTCTCCCCCTCCTCCCCCTCCTCTCCCCCTCCTCCCCTCCTCTCCTCCCTCTCCCCTCGCCCCTCCTCCCCTCCTCTCCCTCCTCCCCTCCTCTCCCTCCTCCCCCTCTCCCCCCTCTCCCCCTCTCCCCCTCTCCTCCCCCTCTCCCCCTCTCCCCCTCTCCCCCTCTCCCCCTCCCCCCCTCTCCCCTCTCCCCCCTCTCAAACCCTCCCCCTCCTCTCTCCCCTCCTCTCCCCCTCTCTCCCCCTCCCCCCCTCTCCCCCCTCCTCCCCCCCTTTCTCTCCCCCTCTCTCCCCCCTTCTACCTCTCCCCCTTCTACCTCTCCCCCTCTCCCCCCTCTTCTCCCCCCCCCTCTCCCCCCTCTCTCCTCTTCTCCCCCCTCTCTCCTCTTCTCCCCCTCTCCCCCTCTCTCCTCCCCCCCCTCCTCTTCTCCCCCTCCCCCCTCTTCTCTCCTCCTCTTTCTCCCCCTCCCCCCTTCTCCCCCTCCCTCTCTTCTCCCTCCCCCCCCCCCCTCTTCTCCCCCTCTTCTCCCCCCCTCCCCCCTCTTCTCCCCCCCTTCCCCTTCCCGCCTTTCCACCCTCCTCCCCCCTTCCCCCCCCCCTACCCTCCCCCCGCTCCCCCTCCCCCTTTCTTCCACCCTCCCCCTCTCTCTTCCCCCTCACCCTTCCCCTCCCCGACTCCCTTCCCCCTTTTCTTCGCCCCACCCTCTGTCCCCTCTTTTCCAGAGAAGATTAGTTTTTGGCATGGAGTTTAGAGGCCAAAGTGCCTGTTCCCGTGTAAGGAGGAACTGCAGATACTGATTTCCGAAAATAGATACACAATGCTGGAGTAACTCAACGGGACCGGCATCAACTCTGGAGAGAAGGAATGGGTGACGTTTCTGCTCGAGACCCTTCTTCAGAGTGAAAGTCGTGGAGAGAGAAACTAGAGGTATGAAAAAGTACAGAACAAATCAGAGCCAGCACCGATGACCAAGGAGCCCACAATGGTCCATTGTTGGCTGTGGAAGAGGTGACAACGAAGAGATAGGTACTGAAACTAGTTCGACGACTAGGGTGAGGGAGGGGTCGAGAGAGAGAGAGGGGTTTCTTGAAATTAGAGAAATCGATATTCATACCCGCTGGGTTGTAGGTTGTGCAAGTGAATAGTTTCACTCTTGGAATCCCTACGTTAGCAATTTCCTTCTCTCCAGAGATGCTGCCTGATCTGCTGAGTAACACCAGCATTTTGTGTCTTATCTCCTGGGTCTATGGTGATGCCAGATTAGCTGTGTGCTACTGGTGATTATTTAGTTCAGTTTCGAGACAGCGTGCATACAGGCCCTTCGGCCCACCGAGTCCACACTGACCATCGATCACCCGTTCACACTAGTTTCACACTAGTGTGTGAAATCACCCGTTCACACCAGTGCAATCTTCCCTCCATTGACGAACTGTACACTGCAAGGGCCAGGAAGCGAGCGGGCAAGATCATCTCTGACCCCTCTCACCCTGGCCACTAACTCTTTGAATCACTTCCCTCTGGAAGGCGACTCCGGACTGTCAAAGCTGCCACAGCCAGACATAAAAACAGTTTTTATCCACGAGTAGTAGCTCTACTCAACAACCAAAAATCTGTAGCCTCCGTTTGCTCTGGTAGTTTATTTAATTCACATATTTAATCGATAATGTTTTATTATTAATGTTTAATATTTTAAGTGTCATTCCTGTCACTGTGTGTCATGTGTTTAAGAAAGAACTGCAGATGCTGGAAAAATTGAAGGTAGACAAAAATGCTGGAGAAACTCAGCGGGTGAGGCAGCATCTATGGAGCGAAGGAATGGGTGGCTTTTCAGGCCGAGACCCTTCTTCAGACTGTATGTCATGTTGTCGCTTGCGGGCGGAGCACCAAGGCAAATTCCTTGTATGTGACTACTTGGCCAATAAACTTATTCATCCATTCATTCATCTTAAGTTATCCCACCTTTTGCATCCACTCCCCACACATCAGGGGCAATTTACAGAGAGCCGAGTAACCTACAAACCCGCACGCCTTTGGAATGTGGGAGGAAACCGGAGCACCCGGAAATGAGAAAAATTAATATTCGCACGGCTGGGTTGAAAGCTGCCCGAGTGAAATATGAGGTGGTGTTCCTGTATCGTATCGTATCGTACTATGTACGTAGACAATGCACAATAGACAGTAGGTGCAGGAGTAGGCCATTCGGCCCTTGGAGCCAGCACCGCCATTCAATGTGATCATGGCTGATCATCCCCAATCAGTACCCCAATGAATATGTAGGAACTGCAGATGCTGGGTTTAAACCGAAGATAGACACAAAAAGCTGGAGTGACTCAGCAGGACAGGCAGCATCTCTGGAGGGAAGGAACGGATGTTGTTCTATGTGTTTAAGACGGAACTGCAGATGCTGGAAAATCGAAGGTACACAAAAATGCTGGAGAAACTCAGCGGGTGCAGCAGCATCTATGGAGTTCTATATTAAGTTTAGTTTTTACTTTAGAGATACAGCACGGAAACAGGCCCTTCGGCCCACTGAGTCCATGCCGACCAGCGCACACTAATACTATTGCTACACACGCCAGGGACAATTTACAGTGCCACCGAAGCTACAAACCTGCACGTCTTTGGAGTGTGGGAGGAAACCGAAGATCTCGGAGAAAGCCCACTCAGGTCATGGGGAGAACGTACAAACTCCGTACAGACAGCTCCCGTAGTCAGGATCGAACCCGGGTCTCTGCCGCTGCATTCACTGTAAGGCAGCGACTCTACCGCTGTGCTACAGGTGCTCCATGTCATGTGATGGCAGCAGATAGCACAGTAAACCACACATGTGGCAAAAAATGAAATGGAAAGTAAGCATGCAGGTACAGCAGGCAGTGAAGAAAGCGAATGGCACGCTGGCCTTTATAACACGAGGAATCGAATATAGGAGCAAAGAGGTCCTTCTGCAGTTGTACAGAGCCCTAGTGAGACCACACCTGGAGTATTGTGTGCAGTTTTGGTCCCCTAGTTTGAGGAAGGACATTCTTGCTATTGAGGGAGTGCAGCGTAGGTTTACAAGGTTAATTCCCGGGATGGCGGGACTGTCATATGCTGAGAGAATGGAGCAGCTGGGCTTGTACACTCTGGAGTTTAGGAGGATGAGAGGGCATCTTATTGAAACATATAAGATTGTTACAGGTTTGGACACGCTAGAGGCAGGAAACATGTTCCCAATGTTGGGGGAGTCCAGAACCAGGGGCCACAGTTTAAGAATAAGGAGTTAGCCATTTGGAATGGAGACGAGGAAACACTTTTTCTTACAGGGAGTGGTGTGTCTGTGGAATTCTCTGCCTCAGAGGGCGGTGGAGGTGGATTCTCTGGATGCTTTCAAGAGAGAGCTAGATAGGGCTCTTAAAATTAGCAGAGTCACGGGATATGGGGAGAAGGCAGGAACGGGGTACTGATTGTGGACGATCGGCCATGATCACATTGAATAGCGGTGCTGGCTCGAAGGGCCGAATGGCCTACTCCTGCATCTATTGTCTATTGAAACACCTGCTGCACCGGGGGATCGGGACACTGGGACTAATCTGATTGCTTCAAGGATCTGGGATAGTTGCAAAGGGCTGATTGGCCTCAAGCCCTGTGAGATTTGGATTAGATGACAAGTAATCTAAACTAATACCACAAAGAATGCAAATTAAAATCACATGGTAGTCAGCAATTTACATTTAAGTTCCGTTTACAGTTTAGTTTGTTTAAGTTTAATTTAGTTTGGTTTGGTTTCGTTCGGAGATACACCCCAGAAACCGGAATTCCGGATCACTGAGACCGCATAGACCAATGATCGCCCGTAACTAATGGGTGACGTTTCGGGTCGAGACCCTTCCTCAGATTCATACTCCAACTTTAAAGAAGGGTCCCGACCTGAAACGTCGCCCATTCCTTCTCCCCAGAGATGCTGCCTGCCCCGCTGAGTTACTCCAGTATTTTAGTTCAGAGACCCAGCGCGGAAACAGGCCCTTCGGCCCACCGAGTCCGTACCGACCTGCGATCCCCGGGACATTAACACTATCCTACACGCACGAGTGACACTTTACACTTGTACCAAGCCAATCAACCTACGAACCTGGAGTGTTGGAGGAAAACGAATATCTCGGATAAAACCCACACTGTCATGGGGAGAACGTGCAAACTCCGTACAGACAGCAGCCGTAGTCGGGATCGAACCCGGGTCTCCGGCGCTGCATTTGCTGCAAGATTGAGTCAATCTTTGGCACATTCTTGCTATTGAGGGAGTGCAGCATAGGTTTACAAGGTTAATTCCCGGGATGGCGGGACTGTCATATGCTGATGGAATGGAGCAGCTGGGCTTGTACACTCTGGATTTTAGAAGGATGAGAGGGGTCTCATTCAAACATATAAGATTGTTAAGGGCTTGGACACACTAGAGGCAGGAAACATGTTCTCGATGTTGGGGGGGAGTCCAGAACCAGTGGCCACAGTTTAAGAATAAGTGGTAAGCCATTTAGAACAGGGATGAGGAAACACTTTTTCTCACAGAGAGTGGTGAGACTGTGGAATTCTCTGCCTCAGAGGGCGGTGGAGGCCGGTTCTCTGGATGCTTTCAAGAGAGAACTAGATAGGGCTCGTAAAGATAGTGGAGTCAGGGGATATGGGGAGAAGGCAGGAACAGGGTACTGATTGGGGAAAATCAGCCATGATCACATTGAATGTCGGTGCTGGCTCGAAGGGCCAAATAGAAACATAGACATAGAAACATAGAAAATAGGTGCAGGAGTAGGCCATTCGGCCCTTCGAGCCTGCACCGCCATTCAAAAAGATCATGGCTGATCATCCAACTCAGTATCCTGTACCTGCCTTCTCTCCATACCCCCTGATCCCTGTAGCCACAAGGGCCACATGTAACTCCCTCTTAAATATAGCCAATGAACTGGCCTCAACTACCTTCTGTGGCAGAGAATTCCAGAGATTCACCACTCTCTGCGTGAAAAATGTTTTCCTCAAATATGGCCTACTCCGGCACCTATTGTCTATTGTCTATTGTCTATTGTCAAACCAGCATCTGCAGTTCCTTCCTAAACTAAACTAATCTATGGAGAACATGGAATGGGCAACGTTATGGGTCTGGACCCTTCTTCTAACATGTTCTCCAGAGTTGTTGCCTGACCCGCCGAGTTACTCCAGCACATCTGTGCCGCTTTTTTTTGTAAACCAGCATCTGCAGTTCCTTGTGTCCGGCAGTTAGAGCAGTCGGCTCGAGGAATGTGATGCTGGAGGGAGAGAGGAAGATGGGTGGAGAGGCTTTGGATGGGAATTCCAGCACTGAGAATGGAGGTGGTTGAAGCAATGGCATTTTAACCAAAGGTATTTCAAGGAATGGTGTGGGAGGCAAGTACTAACACTGAATGCATTAACACTAAATGCATTAACACTGACTTTCCCACAGAATGCAAAGTGGAGAATGCAGGAAGGAACTGCAGACGCTGGTTTATATCGAAGATAGACACTAAAAGCTGGAGTAACACAGCGGGACAGGCAGCTTCTCTGGAGAAAAGGGATGGGTGACGTTCCGGGTGGAGATGCAAAGTGGAGACATGGTGAACGTGACAAGATCTCATTAACTGGGTGGCACTGCATTCCGTCTTGGTTCCACAAATGTTTACATCATTTATAAGTGCTTTGGGGCTTATCGGCTTGCGTTATTGAGGTCACAGGTTGTGAAACGATAGCAAGCAGCCAAGGGGTTGCCCAATGTTTTTAAGAAGGAACTGCAGATGCTGGAAAATCGAAGGTACACAAAAATGCTGGAGAAAGTCAGCGGGTGCAGCAGCATCTATGGAGCGAAGGAAATTCGCTCCATAGATGCTGCTGCACCCGCTGAGTTTCTCCAGCATTTTTGTGTACCTAGGTGTTGCTCAATAGTTTATTTATTATCCCATGCACCAAGGGTCTGAAGAAGGGTCTCGACCCGAAACGTCACCTATTCCTTTTCTCCAGAGGTGCTGCCTGTCCCACTGAGTTACTCCAGCATTTTGTGTCTATCTACAGAGAAATACTTGTTTGGGGGCGGTCATGGTGGCACAGTGGTAGAGTCGCTGCCTTACAGCGAATGCAGCGCCGGAGACCTGGGTTCGATCCCGACTATGGGTGCTGTCTGTACGGAGTTTGTACCTTCTCCCCGTGACCTGCGTGGGTTTTCTCCGGGTGCTCCGGTTTCCTCCCACACTCCAAAGACGTGCAGGTTTGTCAGTTAATTGGCTTCGGTAAAAATTTTAAACTGTTCCCCTAGTGCACATGTTGATCGCTGGCCAGCATGGGCTAGGTGGGCCGAAGGGCCTGTTTCTGCACGGTACCTCTAAAGTAAAGTACGGGAATGCAAAAAGCCTGACGTTGGTCTATCTCCGCAAGCAAAAAGCTGTGGAGATACACTGGTTCTGTGCGGTGTGAGATTGCATTTTTAAACGGGAAGTTGCCCTTCCTTTTGCTAAAATGCGAATCCACTGGTCCCCACTACTCCAAGCTCCCTTCACTTTCACTTCCCGTTTGAAACAATAATGCATTCTCCCACGAATTGGCTCAAAGGGTTCCCCTTGTTTTACTTCCCGTTAGATTTTAGAGATGGCCGACCAGCCAGCACACCGCACACTAGCACTATCCTACACACACACACACACGCACACGCACACACACACACACACACACACACACACACACACACACGCACACACGCACGCACACACGCACGCACGCACGCACACACACACACACACACACACACGCACACACACACACACACACACACACACACACACACACACACACACACACACACACACACACACACACACACACACACACACACACACACACACGCACTAGGGGGATACAGTTTACAAGTTACAGCAGCCAAATAACCTGCAGACAGACCAGCACATCTTCAGGGTGTGGGAGGAAACCGGAGCACCCGGAGAAAACCCACGCAGGTCACAGGGAGAACGTACAAACTCCGTACAGACAGCACCCGTAGTCAGGATCGAACCTGGGCCTGCGGCACTATAAAACAGCGACTCTACCGCTGCGCTACTGTGAATTCACCCCAAAATGGAGCCTTGGTTCTCATAGGGTACAACAGCACAGAAACAGGTCCTCAAGTCCAGCTTGTAAATCTCGACCAACATGCCTCCATCTAAGGTTGTCCCATTAGCTTGAGTTTGGCCCATATCCCACTAAACGTTTCCTATCCATGCATCTGCCCAAATGGCCCGTAAATATTGTTATTGTGCCTGCTTCAAGTACCTCTTCCAGCAGGTCTTTCCATGTAACCCCCCACCCTCTGTGTGCTAATGTGGCCCTTGACCTTGGGTGCTGTCTGTGTGGAGTTTGCACGTTCTCCCTGTGATCGCGTGGGTTTCCTCTTGGTGCTGGAGTTTAGAAGGATGAGGGGGGGGATCTTATAGAAACATATATATAAAATTATAAAAGGTCTGGACAAGCTAGATGCAGGAAAAATGTTCCCAATGTTGGGCGAGTCCAGAACCAGGGGCCACACACAGTCTTAGAATAAAGGGGAGGCCATTTAAGACTGAGGTGAGAAAAAACTTTTTCACCCAGAGAGTTGTGAATTTGTAGAATTCCCTGCCACAGAGGGCAGTGGTGGCCAAGTCACTGGATGGATTTAAGAGAGAGTTAGATGGACCTCTAGGGGCTAGTGGAGTCAAGGGGTATGGGGAGAAGGCAGGCACGGGTTATCGATAGGGGACGATCAGCCATGATCACAATGAATGGCGGTGCTGGCTCGAAGGGCCGAATGGCTTCCTCCTGCACCTATTTTCTATGTTCCTATATATCTATGTTCCACTTTCCTCCCACAGGGAGTGGACGAGAAAGTAGGATAATGTGGAACTAGTGTGGACAGGTGATTAGCCTGGACTCGGTGGGCAAAAGGACCCGTTTCCATGCTATATCTCTAAACTAAACTAAACCGGGTTAGTTGTCCCTCTG
This sequence comes from Leucoraja erinaceus, assembly GCF_028641065.1. Lineage (NCBI taxonomy): Eukaryota > Metazoa > Chordata > Chondrichthyes > Rajiformes > Rajidae > Leucoraja > Leucoraja erinaceus. The sequence goes on from NC_073389.1 coordinate 53,134,366, forward strand.
TAAATTGGCTACTGTGTGTGAGGAGTGGATATGAAAGCAGGGTAACATGGGGCGGCACGATGGCGCAGCGGTAGAGTTGTGCGGGCGAACCTCTGCCGCACCTGGCACGACTGCTTAGGTCCTTGGACGGAGTGAAGGGGGGAGGTAAACCTCCAGACTCAGGAACAGCTTCATTCCCAAAGCTATAGCGGCTCTGAACAGGCCCTGCTGAGTGCCCCCCATCCTCCCTGGACTGTCTCCCTCGGATGGTCACGTCGCATCTCTGTCTGTTTTTAAATCATTTCTTAAAACCCATCTCTTCTCCGTGGCCTTTGATACCCAGTAAGATGTCGACTTTATTTACTTGATTTAATTTCTTATTTTGATTGCTTTATTGCGTGGTTATTTTTTTAACTCATGTTTTATGTCTTTTAATTTATTGTTGTAATTCATATGTAATTTTTGCGCTTTATGTGAACTGTTATGTTCTGTTATGTTGTCTGTTTATGATGTCTTGTTTATTCTTTTGTACAGCACTTTGGTCAACATTGGTTGTCTTAAAGTGCTTAACAAATAAAGTTGGATTGGATTGGATTGGATCTGCACTTTAGTCTGTTTGAACTGTTTTGACTATAGAAACATAGAAACATAGAAATTAGGTGCAGGAGTAGGCCATTCGGCCCTTCGAGCCTGCACCGCCATTCAATATGATCATGGCTGATCATCCAACTCAGTATCCCGTACCTGCCTTCTCTCCATACCCCCTGATCCCCTTAGCCACAAGGGCCACATATAACTCCCTCTTAAATATAGCCAATGAACTGGCCTCAACTACCCTCTGTGGCAGAGAGTTCCAGAGATTCACCACTCTCTGTGTGAAAAAAGTTCTTCTCATCTCGGTTTTAAAGGATTTCCCCCTTATCCTTAAGCTGTGACCCCTTGTCCTGGACTTCCCTAACATCGGGAACAATCTTCCTGCACTATTTTACTGTTCTTTTTACAATCCATGTTCTCGGGGTATCTAAATCTAAATTTTATTAGTTATTTATGTCATGACATCGGATGGAAGCTGCATACGAATGTACTTATATGCAATGACAATAAAATATATTATGATTATATTATTATTATTAATATTATTATTATTAAGTGTAGCACTTCCTGCTGTTGCAATGGAATAGTGCCAGGAGAGGGGGTGGTTTGGGTGGGATGGGATGAGTTGACCAGGGAGTTACAGAGGGAGCGGTCTCTGCGGAAAGCCGAAAGGGGAGGAGATGGGAAGATGTGGCCAGTGGTGGAATCCCATTGCAGGTGGCAAAAATGTTGGAGGGTTATCTGTTGTCAGTTAATCCAACAGATACAACAGATAATCCTCCGACATTTTACGCCACTTCCAACGGGATCTCACCACTGGCCACATCATGAATTGGAATTTAGATTGGACTCTCTTCAATACCCCGCAACACTGCTCTCTCTCCCCATCCCCCCCACTCGGAACAAGGGCAGTCGCCCCTAGTCCTCACCTTCCACCCCACTAGCCGTCACATACAACAAATAGTCCTCCATCATTTTCGCCACCTCCAACACGACCCCACCACTTGCCACATCTTCCCATCTCACCCCCGTGTCTGCTTTCCGCAAAGACCGCTCCCTCCATAACTCCCTGGTCAAATCTTCCCTTCCCTCCCGCACCACCCCCTCCCCGGGCACTTTCCCTTGCATCTTTTGCTATCCCCTACCACGGCTTATTCCCTTGCAACCGCTGGAAATGCTACACTTGTCGCTTTACCTCCCCCCTCGATTCCATTCAAGGACCCAAGCAGTCGTTCCAGGTGCGACAGAGGTTCACCTGCACCTCCTCCGACCTCATCTATTGCATCCGCTGCTCTAGGTGTCAGCTGATCTACATCGGTGAGACCAAGCGCAGGCTTGGCGATCGTTTCGCCCAACATCCTCCGCTCGGTCCGCATTAACCAACCTGATCTCCCGGTGGCTCAGCACTTCAACTCCCCGTCCCATTCCGACTCCAACCTTTCCGTCCTGGGCCTCCTCCATGGCCAGAGTGAGTCCAACCAGAAATTGGAGGAGCAGCGCCTCATATTCCGCTTGGGCAGCCTGCACCCTAGCGACATAAACATTGACCTCCAATTTCCGGTAGCCCTTGCTGTCTCCTCCCCTTCTCAGCTCTCCCTCAGCCCTCTGGCTCCTCCTCTTCCTTTCTTCTTCCTGCCCCCCCACATCCCGCATCAGTCTGAAGAAGGGTTTTGGCCCGAAACGTTGCCTATTTCCTTCGCTCCATTGATGCTGCCTCACCCGCTGAGATTCTCCAACATTTTTGTCTACCTTCGATTTTCCAGCATCTGCAGTTCCTTCTTGAACATTAATTGGACTTTACTGGCTTTACCTTGCACTGAATGTTCTTCCCTTATCCTGCATCTATACACTCTGAATGGCTCGATGGTAATATTCTGTATAAAATCGTGTATAAAAAAAAAATGATGAGAGGGATAGACAGAGCTGATGTGGACAAGCTTTTCCCTTTGAGAATAGGGAAGATTCAAACAAGAGGACATGACTTCAGAATTAAGGGACAGAGGTTTAGGGGTAACATGAGGGGGAACTTCTTTACTCAGAGAGTGGTGGCGGTGTGGAAAGAGCTTCCAGTGGAAGTGGTGGAGGCAGGTTCGTTGGTATCATTTAAAAATAAATTGGATAGGCATATGGATGAGAAGGGAATGGAGGGTTATGGTATGAGTGCAGGCAGGTGGGACTAAGGGAAAAAAAGTTGTTCGGCACGGACTTGTAGGGCCGAGATGGCCTGTTTCCGTGCTGTAATTGTTATATGGTTATATGGTTATTGTCTTTCCACAGACTGGATAGCACGCAACTAAAAAGCTTTTCACTGTACCTCGGTACATGTATGGCAATAAACTAAACTGAAACTGAACCTCGGAGTGAACTTCGATGTCTGTGTTGAACATGAAGACAACTAACTCTTATCTTCTTCTTTCGTTTCCATCATCTATGTTTCAAATGTACGGCCAGGGTCATACACAGTGGACAGACTTCTCGTTTGCCACCACTAGATGTTCCAGGCAGCATTGTTCACCAAGAAGTGGGCATCTTAGCAGGTGTGGCATGGACTGTACAGATCCTCTTCTTCTTCTTGCGAATGAAACATAAACAAACCAAAGGAATAGTTGGATCTCAAGCCGGGTGTTGAGCAGCCAGGTTGTTGTCTCTGTTGGCGTCAATGTCTGCCAGGCCCTGACACAGCTCCATTGGGTGGGTGGTAGAGCGGGCACCCAGAGATGACATGGTTGGCTGTCTGTCGTTCTGCTCCGCATTCGCAGGCTGGGCTCTGGCGGAGGGAGCCCCCATCTCCACACGCTGGCGTTGAAACGCCCAACTCCAGCACCAAGTCTGTTGAGCTTCACCCATGGTGAAGAGGTCAGACCCTGGACAGGTTTTATCTGGTGAAGAGATGTAGCTGTGTAATGGAGATGAGGTTGCCTCCACTACTGTGTCCACTTGGTGGCCGTCCAGTGTGTTTTTGTCTCAGTTGGCTGGATGGACGCTCGGAGTTCTTAAAGATAGCGGAGTCAGGTGATATGGGAAGAAGGCATTGAACGGAGAACCGATTGGGGATGATCAGCCATGATCACATTGAATGGCGGTGCTGGCTCGAAGGGCCAAATGGCCTCTACTCCTGCACCTATTGTCTATTGTCTTGTTGTACAGATGTTCCACATTCAGATTCTGTGACTGCCACATCTGCACAGCCCCATGTGTTCATATTGGCCTTGCATCCGCCCATCCCGGTAGGAAACCTATCCAGGGACTTCCGGATCGTCCAGTCACACCTGGCGGCTGTTCCTCGGTTGGGATCAGCATCTTTACGTGGCGGTGGTTTTTCGCTGCGTTTCCTTTCCCCACCAGGCTGGTCTGGTTGCTTGAGGAGGCGGAGACAGTGGCTGAGCTTTGTGAAGGAAGCTCTTCCTCCACATCAGCCATTTTGGGGCAGGGTGATGGGAGGGACAGGAATGGCGGGTGTCGCCAACTTGCCCGCTACGTTCAGTTCCACCGGCCGATTCCTGGTGGAGCAATACCGGCCAATACCGGCCTGCACCTGATGCATATCACCTCCATCCCCTGCATTATGCATGTGTCGATCCAAAACACCACTGTCATCTCTGCCTCCACCATCAATAGACAATAGGTGCAGGAGTAGGCCATTCGGCCCTTCGAGCCAGCACCGCCATTCAATTTGAACATGGCTGATCATCCCCAATCAGTACCCTGTTCCTGCCTTATCCCCTGACTCCACTATCTTTAAGAGGCCTATCTAGCTCACTCTTGAAAGCATCCAGAGAACCGGCCTCCGCCGCCCTCTGAGGCAGAGAATTCCACACTCACAACTCTTTGTGAGAAAAAGTGTTGTCTCGTCTCCGTTCCAAATGGCTTACTCCTTATTCTTAAACTGTGGCACCTGGTTCTGGACTCCCCCAACATCGGGAACATGTTTCTTGCCTCTAGCGTGTCCAAGCCTTTAACAATCTTATATGTTTCAATGAGATAGCCTCTCATCCTTCTAAACTCCAGAGTGTACAAGCCCACCCGCTCCATTCTCTCAGCATATGACAGTCCCACCATCCCCGGAATTAACCTGGTGAACCTCCACTGCACTCCCGCAATAGCAAGAATGTCCTTCATCAAATTAGGGGACCGAAACTGCACACAATACTCCAGGTGTGATCTCACTAGGGGCCCCTCTGTACAACTGCAGAAGGACCTCTTTGCTCCTATACTCGACGCCTCTCATCATGAAGGCCAACATGCCATTCGCTTTCTTCACTGCCTACTGTACCTGCTTGGTTACTTTCATAGACTGATGAACAAAGACCCCCAGATAGTGTTGCACTTCCCCCTTTCCTAACTTGACGCCATTTAGGTAGTAATCAGCCTTCCTGTTTTTGCTACCAAAATGGATAACCTCACATTTAAAGTCGCCAGGACACTGGAGAAGGATTAGCATCGATGCACGCACGCACCTCACCTCTCCGGATGACCACGGTGCGTAGCTGATGATTAACATTTTTACTGCTTGCTTTCCGCGCACGTTGCAACAGATAAGCTCACTTTTTGGAAGGCTTTGAATCGTTCCACCCTCTGACCTCTTGCATCCTGTAAACGCTGCAATTGGTCTGAGAACCCGAGTTCAAAGTGCCCTTGATGAGCTTGGGTGTGAACGACCAGAGTCCAATTGATGGGAACTGCTCACCGCCTCGGCCCGCTTTCACCTGCGAAGCCACTGCTTGCTTGATGCTCTTCCAGCGCTGACCGGACGACAGCAGAGTGCGGCCAGCGGCCTCTCTACACGTGCAACGCCGGCATGGGGACCTCCGCAGACAGACGGGCGTTCAGCAGGTTCGAGCTCCTGCTCGCCAGCCTCTTCCTCATTCAGCTGGCGGTGTGCGCGGGCCTCATCGCCATCGCATGGCTTGCGATCCACCAGCCCCAATGTAATGGTGAGTCCTCACTAAATCCAGGCGATCTGAGGGTTGGAAGCGCAAGGTAAAGCCGCTGCTAGAATCTTGGGAAAATCACGAGGACACTTTGAGGCGTTGAATCATCCTGAGGGCGGTCACGGTGGCGCAGCGGTAGAGTTGCTGCCTTACAGCGAATGCAGCGTCGGGGACCCGGGTTCAATCCCGACTACGGGCGCTGTCTGTATGGAGTTTGTACATTCTCCCCGTGACCTGCATGGGTTTTCTCCGAGATCTTCGGTTTCCTCCCACACTCCAAAGACGTGCAGGTTTGTAGGTTAATTGGCTCGGTGTAAATGTAAAAATTGTCCCTAGTGGGTGTAGGATGGTGTTAATGTGCGGGGATCGCTGGTCGGCGCGGACCCGGTGGGTCGAAGTGCCTGTTTCCACGCTGTATCCCTAAACCACCACAACCAGAGAGTTGTTGTGAACTACTATCTACCTCATTGGTGATCCTCCGACTATCCTTGAACGGGCATTGCTGGCTTTACCTTGCACTAAATGTTATACCCTTAACATGTATCTATACACTGTAAATGCCTGGATTGCAAACATGGTTTGTCTTTCTGCAACAAAAGCTTTTCAATGTACATTGGTACACGTGAGAATAGACTAAACTGAAACTGAGGTGCGTGGATAGGAAGGTTCCATGGATGTTACCTGTGTTCGCGAGGATGTTGCCAGGCCTCAATAGACAATAGATAATAGAGGAGGAGGCCATTCAGCCTTTCGAGCCAGCACTGCCATTCATTGTGATCATGGCTGATCATCCCCAATCAATAACCCGTGCCTGCCTTCTCCCAATATCCCTCCTCTCCCATCTGGTTCTTCTTCATTTTCCCGTTGACTGCTCCCCTGAGTTCTCCTTCTCATCTTCCCCGCTGTTGGGATGGGGAATCCGACAGCCCAGGCAATAATAAGCCTAGACCCAAATGAATTGAATGAGTGGGTTATATATTCATCAGACTTGGTTGCTAGTTAGCCATCACAATGTACTGTATAAAGTCTACTTGGGTCCCTGCCTAAAGGAACGCAAGTGCTGAAGCCGATCATCTTTAATGGTTGCAGTGTGTTATTTCCATAGGTTCATACGGCATAGGAGCAGAGGGAGGCCATTCGGCCCATCATCTACTCCGCCCATCAATCACGGCTGATCTATCTCCACTTCTTCCTAAAGGGCCTGTCCCACTTGAATGGCCTCGCCCCGCCTTACCTCTCTGAGCTGCTCCACCTATATGCTCCTACACGGTGCCTCAGGTCAGCGGATCAGCTGCTCCTTGAGGTACCAAGGTCTAAGCGGAAGCTCAGAGGGGATAGAGCCTTTTCTGTTGCTGCCCTGGCACTCTGGAACATCTTGCCACTGCAGATCAGACAGGCCCCTTCACTGTCCATCTTTAAATCCTCCCTAAAAACTCACTTTTATTCACTGGCTTTCGACACTGGCTGAGACATTGTTCCTGTTTTAGTGCTTTTAATGTCTTTTAATTTTTACTGTTTTTATAGTCCTGTCGTCTTAATGGTTTTAGTAGTTTGTAATAACTTTTTGTTGACTTCCCATGTACAGCACTTTGTGGTAACTGATGTTGTCTAAAAGCACTTTATAAATAAAGTTATTATTATTATTATTATTACTGTACGAGCTAATTCAAGAGTTCTCCTGAGCCTCCTCTGATTCGAACTCGGAGATTTACAGTAATGGCCGCTCGCAGGTACTTCGGGCTCTCATGGACATTTTTCAACATGTTGAAAAATCTTTACGAGTCTTCACGAGCTTACCCCGTTTCCCGAGTACCTGGCGTTAGCGTTACGAGCCGCTAAGAGACGTCCCCGAGCTCCGACGTACCCGCTACGTACATTCTACGTGCTTACCACGAGTTTGATTTTTTTTTTAAACTCGGGAGAGCTCTTGAATTAGCTCGTACAGTGGGACAACCCCATTCTCCTGCCTTCTACCCATAACCCCTGACACCCGTACTAATCAAGAATCTGTCAATCTCCGCCTTAAAAATGCCTAATGACTTGGCCTCCACCGTAGTCTGTGGCAATAAAACCCACAGATTCACCACCCTCTGACTAAAAAGATTCCTCCTAATTTCTTTTCTAAAGGTGCAACTTTTAATTCTAAGGCGATGGCCTCTGGTCCTAGACTCTCCCACTAGTGGAAACATCCTCCTCACATCCAATCTATCCAGGCCTTTCACTATTCGGAAAGTTTCAATGAGATGCCCCCTCATGCTTCTAAACTCCAGCGAGTACAGGCCCAGTGCCATCAAACGCTCATCGTATGTTAACCCAGACATTCCCACTGTCATTCTCATACACAGTAGACAACAAACAATAAGTGCAGGAGTAGGCCATTCAGCCCTTCGAGCCAGCACCGTCATTCAATGTGATCATGGCTGATCATCCTCATCAGTACCCCGTTCCTGCCTTCTCCCCATATCCCCTGACTCCGCTATTTTTAAGAGCCCTATCCAGCTCTCTCTTGAAAGCATCCAGAGAACCTGCCTCCACTGCCCTCTGAGGCAGAGAATTCCACAAACTCACCACTCTCTGTGTGAAAAAGTGTTTCCTCGTCTCCGTTCTAAATGGTTTACCCCTTATTCTTAAACTGTGGCCCCTGGTTCTGGACTCCCCCAACATCGGGAACCTCCTCTGGGCCCTCTCCAGTGCCGGCACATCCCTCCTCAGATACGGGGGTCAAGACTGCCCACAATTCTTTATTTTGTGTTATCCTTCTGTTTTGCAGAAAGCCACAACACAACCACGCAGCCCGCCCAGATCTTACGAGGAGCTTTTACCATAACTCAAGGAGCCTACTATACAGCTCAGCTGCAAAACAAATCATCGCTGCAGTTTAAGGTTCTTGCCTTCGATGTGACCAACTTGGTATGTGCGATATAGCTCTCAGCGTAACACTTTCATTTGTATAGTCGGGTATTGTGGGGGCAGTGGGTGGAGAAGGGAACTTCATCACTCGTTGATCGCCTTAATGGTGACCATCGACACAAGGTTAGAGTTTCCAAATGCCGGGTACAAATGTCACATACTAGAGGCCAGAGCTTTGAGCTGAGTTTGGTGAAAGATTTGGTGGAGATTTAGTTTTTTTCAGTTTTTAGTTTTGGAGATACAGCACGGAAACAGGCCCTTCGTCCCCTCTGAGGCCGCGCTGCCCAGCGTTCCCCGCACACTAATACTACACGTACTAGGGACAATTTACAATTCTACCTGCAGCGGTCGGGGGGGGTCACAGTGGCCTGGCGGTAGAGTTCCCACCTTACAGCGCTTGCAGCGTCGAGGACCAGGTTTCGATCCCGACTACGGCCGCTGTCTGTACGGAGTTTGTACGTTCACCCCGTGACCTGCGTGGGTTCTCTCTGAGATCTTCGCCTTCCTCCCACACTCCAAAGACGTACAGGTTGGCAGTGCGTGCGTGCGTGTGTGTGCGCGCCGAAGGGCCTATATCTCGAGATCCCGGAGAAAACCCACGGGGAGAACGGACAGATTCCGTGCAGACAAGCGCCCGTGGTCGGGATGGAACCCGGGTCTCTGGCGCTGTGAGGCAGCAACTCTACCGCTGTGCCAGCCGGCCGACTCTTTGGGCGACTGAGGAGACGACTCACGACTATACAGGTGACATGTCGCGGGGTGAATGAAGCCTGTACGGTCGTGAGTAGTCGCCCAAAGAGTCGTACCTTGTTCCGGTCACCACCTCCATACTGGAGGCCGCGGCTTTTGAAGCCGACAAGGCCGCGCCGGATGGATCTCGTCACGAGATCCCAGGCTCCCGGTGTAAAGTTCGGTGCCGCCGCCCGCAGCTGGTCGCTCCACAGTCCCGCAGCTCCGCCATGTTGTTCCCGGCGGTCTCAGCTCACCGGAGCTCCAGCGCGGCGACCCGGGCAAGGCATCGCCCGCTCCACGATAGCGCTCCAGCGCTGTGCCACCGCCAAAGCCGAGGTTCTGGGCGGTCTGCGACAGGAAACGCCGCTCCAGGCCCGCTGGTAGGCCGCGAGGACGGGTCGAAGCTGCAGCCCGGAGAAAAGCTGCCTCTCCGACCAGGTAGGGACCCTGAAAGGCAGTTTCCCCCTTCCCCCTTCCCCCCCCCCCCCCCCACCCCCCACACAAAAAAAGTCTAGACCTCCAACAAAACACTTTAATTAACTAAAAATAAAAATAAAATGGTGAAAAGACAGATAACATAGGACAGCGCCCTATGGCCGACCGAGTTTGCGCTGGCCAGCGATTCCTGTATTCTACCACTATCGGACACACTAGGGACAATTTACAATCTTTATCGAAGCCAATTAACCTACAGATCAAGTGCTCTGGATTCCTCCCATACTCCAAAGACGATGTACAGGTTTGTAGGTTAATTGGCTTTAGTTCAGATTAGTTTGGAGATACAGCACGGAAGCAGGCCCTTCAGCCCACTGAGTCCGCACTGACCAGTGATCCCCGCACACTAACACAATCCTACACACACCAGCGACAACTTACATTTGTACCAAGCCAATTAACCTACAACCTGCACGTCTTTGGAGTGTGGGAGGAAACCGAAGATCTCGGAGAAAACCCACGCAGGTCACGGGGAGAACGTACAAACTCCGTACAGACAGCGCCCGTGGTCGGGATCGAACCCGGATCTCCGGCGCTGCATTCGTTGTAATGCCCCTGTCCCACTTAGGAAACCTGAACGGAAACCTCTGGAGACTTTGCGCCCCACGCAAGGTTTCCGTGCAGTTCCCGGAGGTTGCAGGTGGTTGCCGGAAGTTGCAAGTAGTGGAAGCAGGTAGGGAGACTGACAAAAACCTCCGGGAACCGCACGGAAACCTTGGGTGGGGCGCAAAGTCTCCAAAGGTTTCCGTTCAGGTTTTCTAAGTGGGACAGGGGCATAAGGCAGCAACGCCATCGGGACTGCCCTTTAGTTTAAAAAAACTGTACACATTCCGTGGCGTGTAGGATAGTGCTAGTGTACGGGATGATCGCTGGTCGGCATGGACAAGGTGGGTCGAAGGGCCTGTTTTCACACTATATCGCCAAAGTCTATAGACTCAAATGAGTTGGAGCATTAACCTTTGGACATTTTGTACGCGAGGTTTGGGCCACCTTGTACCTGCCATTATTATTTATCAATTGATAGAGACTAATTGACATAATCAATCAATAATTCCATTGCAGTTGACTCTTGGAGTCATAGAAGCAGATGTGGTGAACTTTGATTTTATTCATCAATAATTCACATTGCCTATCTAGCTGGCGGAGTTGGCAGCTCGCTGGCACAGCTGGCAAAACTGCTGCCTAACTGCACCAGAGACCAGGGTTCAATCCTATTCTTGGGTGTTGCCTCTGTGTGGATCTTGCACCTTCTCCCCGTGACTGAGGGAGTTTTCTCCGGTTTCCTCCCACATCCCAAAGACGTGTGGGTTTGTAGGTTAATTGGCCCTCTGGTGCAGTGGGAGTGGATGTGAAATTGGAATAACATAGAACATAGCAAAAGGATTTGAGTATAGGAGCAGGGAGGTTCTACTGCAGTTGTACAGGGTCTTGGTGAGACCACACCTGGAGTATTGCGTACAGTTTTGGTCTCCTAATCTGAGGAAAGACATTCTTGCCATAGAGGAAGTACAGAGAAGGTTCACCAGACTGATTTCTGGGATGTCAGGACTTTCATATGAAGAAAGACTGGATAGACTCGGCTTGTACTCACTAGAATTTAGAAGATTGAGGGGGGATCTTATAGAAACTTACAAAATTCTTAAGGGGTTGGACAGGCTAGATGCAGGAAGATTATTCCCGATGTTGGGGAAGTCCAGAACAAGGGGTCACAGCTTAAGGATAAGAGGGAAGTCTGTTAGGACCGAGATGATGAAAATCATTTTTTACACAGAGAGTGGTGAATCTGTGGAATTCTCTGCCACAGAAGGTAGTTGAGGCCACAGTTCATTGGCTATATTTAAGAGGGAGTTAGATGTGGCCCTTGTGGCTAAAGGGATCAGGGGGTATGGAGAGAAGGCAGGAACAGGATACTGATATTGAATGGCGGTGCAGGCTCGAAGGGCCGAATGGCCTACTCCTGCACCTATTTTCTATGTTTCTATGTTTCTAACTAGCGTGAGTGGCTTTAGTTTTGTTTAGTTTGGAGATACAGTGCAGTAACAGGCCCTTCGGCCCACCGAGTCCTCGCTGACCAGCGATCCCCGCACATTAACACTAATCTACCGGCACCAGGGAGAATTTACTGTTATATACCATGTAAATTAACCTACAAACCTGTAACGTTTGGAGCGTGGGAGGAAACCGGGGATCGCGGTAAAAACACAGGCAGATCACAGGGAGAACATACAAACTCCGTACAGACAGCACCCGTAGCCGGGATCGAACCCGGGCCTCTGGCGTTGTCAGGCAGCAACTTTAACGCTGTGCCACCGTGCCACCCTATGATAAATACGCTCAAAGGGCCTGTTTCCACGCTGTACATTTCAATTAAATCTGAAGAAGGGTTTCGGCCCGAAACATCGCCTATTTCCTTCGCTCCATAGATGCTGCTGCACCCGCTGAGTTTCTTCAGCTTTTTTGTGTACTTTCAATTAGTCACGTGGGTTTTCACCGGGTGATCCAGTTTCCTCCCACACTCCAAAGACGTGCAGGTTTTGTAGGTTAATTTGCGTTGGTAAAATTGTAAATTGTCCCCAGTGTGTGTAGGATAGTGTTAAGGGCCTGTCCCACTTAGGCGATTTTTTGACGCGACTGCCAGCGCCTAGGACAATGGGATTCACCAAAGTCGGCGCTGGTGACAACCTACGACAGGTCAAATTGTCGCCACTGTCGCTGAAAAATTTTCAACATGTTGATCATTTTTCGGCAGTCGCCTGCAGTCGCCTGAAAAATCGTCTAAGCAGGACAGGCCCATTAGTGTGTGCGGGGATCGCTAGTCGGCGTGGACATGGTGGGCAAAGGGCCTGTTTCCGTGCTGTATCTCCAAAGTCTAAAGTCTACAGGGACTAAATGCCAGTGAATTGGGTTAATAAAGCTATGCTTCAATTCCATAGATACAGAACATATATGTGCGGGGACAGTACGAAGATCAGTACAAAGGGTGTGAGGTTCTGGAGTTCCGGTGAGTATCTCGTTGAGAATCCAACGAAATAAACATATCTCCCTATTGAAGCCGAGGTCTAGAAACATAGAAAACATAGAAATTAGGTGCAGGAGTAGGCCATTCGGCCCTTCGAGCCTGCACCGCCATTCAATATGATCATGGCTGATCATCCAACTCAGTATCCCGTACCTGCCTTCTCTCCATACCCCCTGATCCCCTTAGCCACAAGGGCCACATCTAACTCCCTCTTAAATATAGCCAATGAACTGGCCTCAACTACCCTCTGTGGCAGAGAGTTCCAGAGATTCACCACTCTCTGTGTGAAAAAAGTTTTTCTCATCTCGGTTTTAAAGGATTTCCCCTTTATCCTTAAGCTGTCCTGGACTTCCCTAACATCGGGAACAATCTTCCTGCATCTAGCCTGTCCAACGCCTTAAGAATTTTGTAAGTTTCTATAAGATCCCCTCTCAATCTTCTAAATTCTAGAGAGTATAAACCAAGTCTATCCAGTCTTTCTTCATAAGACAGTCCTGACATCCCAGGAATCAGTCTGGTGAACCGTCTCTGCACTCCCTCTATGGCAATAATGTCCTTCCTCAGATTTGGAGACCAAAACTGTACGCAATACTCCAGGTGTGGTCTCACCAAGACCCTGTACAACTGCAGTAGAACCTCTCTGCTCCTATACTCAAATCCTTTTGCAATCAAAGCTAACATACCATTCGCTTTCTTTATTGCCTGCTGCACCTGCATGCCTACCTTCAATGACTGGTGTACCATGACACCTAGGTCTCGCTGCATCTCCCCCTTTCCCAATCGGCCTAGAACCTCACCTTATCCCTTATCCCCTCTCACACCCTTACTGCCTCAACATTGAGCTGAAACTCGATATCAGAACCGTTGCTCTCATTGTTAGAGTTTCAGTGTCACGATAGTACCTGCCTCAACTACCTCCTCCTGCAGCTCGTTCCATACACCCACCACCCTATGTGTAAAAAACTCCCCCCCTCACCTTAAGCCTCTGTCCTCTGGTTCTTGATTCTACTACTCTGGATAAAAGACTCTGTGCATTTACATTTTCTGTTCCCCTCATGATATTCTTAGACCCCCTTCAGTCGTGGCTGACCATGGGTGTCTCCAGGGTGCTATTCCCTATGTGGAGGACGCCTGTGCGTGACTTAATGTGGGGATACTGGTGCACAGACAGCCACCCCACGGTCCTTGACAGATCTGGGTCAGGATCCAGTGGCATGGAGTCCAAGACGACCGGAGACCCTTTTCTGCCGCAGCCTTCATCCGCCTTCCCAGCCGTTGTGACGTTAGCTCCACTAAGGTCAGCCATCGTCCTCCGCCTGTTCCACCATTGAGGTCTTGGTTGGATTGCTCTTTGTCAGAGACCTCCCCCTCGACCTTACCGCCATGGGTGGCCCTACCAGGAGCTTAGGTCCTGACGGCATCGCTCTCAGGATCTCAGGCCCACACAAGCTTCTCCACCACAATCCACGGAGAAATATCCATGATATTATACACCTCTACAAGATCACCCCTCATCCTCCATCTATTCCAAATCAATTCAATCAATGGTCCCCTAATTTGAGGAAGGACATTCTTGCTATTGAGGGAGTGCAGCGTAGGTTTACAAGGTTTATTCCTGGGATGGCAGGACTGTCATATGCTGAGAGAATGGAGCGGCTGGGCTTGTACACTCTGGTTTAGCTGGATGAGAGGATCCTATTGAATCATATGATTATTAAGGGTTTGGACACGTTAGAGGCAGGAAACATGTTCCCGATGTTGGGGGAGTCCAGAATCAGGGGCCACAGTTTAAGAATAAGGGGTAAGCCATTTAGAACAGAGATGAGGAAACACCTTTTCTCACAGAGAGTGGTGAGTCTGTGGAATTCTCTGCTTCAGAGGGCGGTGGTGGCCAGTTCTAAATGGATTACTTTCAAGAGAGAGCTAGATAGGGCTCTTACAGATAGCGGAGTCGGGGGATATGGGGAGAAGGCAGGAACGGGGTACTGATTGAGGATGATCAGCCCTGATCACGTTGAATGGTGGCGCTGGCTCGAAGGGCCAAATGGCCTACTCCTGCACCTATTGTCTATTGTCTAATCAGGTGTTAGAGGTTATGGGGAGAAGGCAGTTGAATGGGGTTCAGAAACAGGCCATTGTTAGCTGTGCTCAAAGCGAAAACAAGTTACAGACAATGAAACTCGACAAGACGGCTTTGAAGCTAGTAAACTTGGGCGGGGGAGGGACAGTGTGAGAGGGGATGCAAGGGTTACTTGGAGTTAGAGAAATTAAAATGCTGGCTTGAAGGGCTGAATGGCCTACCCCTGCACCTATTTTCTATGTTTTTACGACCCCTCGTTAATGGCAGGAACGGCAGCGTCATCGCGTTGTTCGAGCTGCGTTTCACCGCCGCCGTGGCGAACGCCGCTGTACGGGACGAGATGGTGACGGCCATCGAACAGAACGAGGGGTCGCTTCTGGGCAACTTTCGAATCGACCCGAGCAGTCTCCAGATCTCAGGTGAGTGGAACGGACCTAGGAGTAAAAAGGGAAGTGGGTAGAGAGGAACGGAAGATGCTGGAGGTAGACACAAAAAACCCGGAGTAACTCGGCGGGGTCAGGCAGCATCTCCGGAGAGAAGGAAAGGGTGACGTTTCGGGTCAAGACCCTTCTTCAGACTGAGAGTCAGGGGAGAGGATAACGAGAGATAAGGATGGTGATTTTAGTTTAGTCTTGTTTGGATTAACAGTACGGAAACAGGCCCTTCGGCCCACCGGGTCCGCGCAGACCAGCGATCCCCGCACATTAACACTATCCTACACACGCTAGGGACAATTTTCACATTTACACCAAGCCAATTGACCAACAAACCCGAACGTCTTTAGAGTGTGGGAGGAAACCGAAGATCTCGGAGAAAACCCGCGCAGGTCACGGGGAGAACGTGCAAACTCCGTACAGGCAGCACCCGTAGTCGGGATCGAACCCGGGTCTCCGGCGCTGTAAGGCAGCGACTCTACCGCTGCGCCACCGTGGCTGCCCTGATGTCGAGCGATCTAGAACAAATGAATGAATGATATGCGAAAACATAACGACGATGAAGGAAACAGGACATTGTTAGCTGTGATCTAGGTGAAAATGGGTTACAGACAATGAGACTCGACAAGAAGACCTTGAACCCGGTACAATGGCTTGGGTGGGAGACGGGGTCAGTGTGAGAGGGAATGCAAGGGTTACTTGAAGTTAGAGTAATTTAAATAAACAAATAAATAAATAAGTGGTATCAGGACCTGGTAACGGGAGGTAAAACAACAAAAACAGACTTGGTTGGTAGTCCCCTTTCTGCGGAGTTTAATGTTATAATAAGAGCGATTGTTCCTTTTTTCTTTTTCTTTCTTTTCTAGGATCTATTTTCTCACTTTACTTCCTTCTCTAACTTCTTCTCTAAGGGGCTTTCTTTTCCCAACACTCTTGCACTTCACGACTCTCGCGCACTCTCCTTACTTTCCTTACTTCTACCTTTTTCTTAAAGCTCAAAAAAAAAATGAAGCGGTACAAAATATGTATTAAGATATATGTGTTGTGTAGTATTGTAATTTACCGTACTTCTAATAAAAATAAAAATAAAAAAAAAAAAAAAAAAAAAGAAGTTAGAGAAATCAATATTCATACCACTGGGTTGTAAGCTGCCCAAGCAAAATATAGGTTGGAGGATCAGCACCTCATATTTCAATGTTTTCAAGGCACAGATTAGACAATAGACAATAGGCAATAGGCAACAGGTGCAGGAGTAGGCCATTTGGCCCTTCGAGCCCAGCACCGCCATTCAATGTGATCATGGCTGATCATCCCCAATCATAGATTGACATATTCTTGATTAGTAATGGTGTAGGGGGTTATGTGGAGAAGGCAGGAGAATGGGGTGGAGAGGGAAAGTTAGATCAGCCATGATAGAATAGACTTGATGGGATGAATGGCCAAATTCTGCTCCTATCACTTGGATGTAAGGATGGAGGAAGTGATTTGTAGCTGAAGTTAGCGCGGCGTTGGGCAGTCACGGTGGCGCAGCGGTAGAGTTGCCGCCTTCCAGCGCTCGCAGGCGCCGGAGACGGGTGTTTGATCCCGACCACGGGTGCCTGGCTGGTGCCTTCTCCCCGTGACCTGCGTGGGTTTTCTGGTCAGTGCAGACTTGGTGGGTCGAAGGGCCTGTTTCCACGCTGTATCTCTAAACTAAACTAAACTGTAGCCCATGGGCAAGTGGTGGCCATGGAACTGTCTCCAACACTTGACAAAGTCCAGGGAAGAAGGGGAGAAACCAAAAGGGGTTGGGGCAGGGAGTCCAGGCAGGACTTGACTTCACCTGCGACTCAGCCTCTCTCTCTGTTTTCTCTCCTTTCTGCCAAAGAACAATGTCTCAACGGAACCAGGTTGTGCGGCGATATGAGGACCTGTGTGGATATGAACTTATTCTGCAATGGAGAAACTGATTGCCCTGATGCCCTGGATGAGAGCGAGCAGTATTGTGGTAAGAAGGGTCTCAACCCGAGACGTCACCCATTCCTCTCTCCAGAGATGCAATAGACAATAGACAATAGATGCAGCACCTTCGAGCCAGCGCCGCCACTCAATGTGATCATGGCTGATCATCCACAATCAGTACCCCGTTCCTGCCTTCTCCCCATATCTCCTGACTCTGCTATCTTTAAGAGCCCTATCTAGCTCTCTCTTGAAAGTATCCAGAGAACCTGCCTCCACCGCCTTCTGAGGCAGAGAATTCCACAGACTCACAACTCTCTGTGAGAAAATGTGTTTCCTCATCTCCATTCTAAATGGCTTACCCCTTATTCTTAAACTGTGTGTGCCCCCAGGTTCTGGACTTCCCCGACACCGGGACCATGTTTCCTGCCGCTAGCGTGTCCAAACCCTTAATAATCTTATATGTTTCAATAAGATCCCCTCTCATCCTTCTAAACTCCATAGTGTACAAATCCAGCCGCTCCATTCCCTCAGCATATGACAGTCCCGCCATCCCGGGAATTAACCTTGTAAACCTATGCTGCATCCCCTCAAGAGCAAGAATGTCCTTCCTCAAATTAGGGAACCAAAAAGAAGGGTTTCGGCCCGAAATGTTGACTATTTCCTTCACTCCATAAATGCTGCTGCACCCGCTGAGTTTCTCCAGCACTTTTGTCTACTGAACAAAATACTCCAGGTGTGGTCTCATTAGAGCCCTGTATAACTGCAGAAGGACCTCTTTGCTCCTATACTCAACTCCTCGTGTTATGAAGACAAGTCAGTTTCCTCGTGGACCACAATAGAAAGAGAGCAGCTGGAAAACCCCAAACTACCTCTGAACATAGAATGTATGAGTACAGAAGTTGGGATGTAATGTTAAAATTGTACAAGGCATTGGTGAGGCCAATTCTGGAGTATAGTGTACAATTTTGGTCGCCAAATTATAGGAAAGACGTCAACTAAATAGAGAGAGTACAGAGGAGATTTACTAAAATGTTGCCTGGGTTTCAGCACCTAAGTTACAGAAAAAGGTTGAACAAGTTAGGTCTTTATTCTTTGGAACGCAGAAGGTTAAGGAGGGACTTGATAGAGGTCTTTAAAATGATGAGTGGGATATACAGAGTTGACGTGGATAAGCTTTTCCCATTGAGAGTAGGGAAGATTCAAACAAGAGGACATGATTTGAGAATTAAGGGACAGAAGTTTAGGGGTAACATGAGGGGGAACTTCTTTACTCAGAGAAAGTTCTTCTGTGTGGAATGAGCTTCCAGTGGAAGTGGTGGAGGCAGGTTCGATTTTATCATTTAAATAAAATAAATTGGATAGGTATATGGACGGGAAAGGAATAGAGGGTTATGGTCTGAGTGCAGGTAGATGGGACTAGGGGAGAATAAGTGTTCGGCACGGACTAGAAGGGCCGAGATGGCCTGTTTCCGTGCTGTAATTGTTATATGGTTATACAGGTGCACAACCTTTTATCCGAAAGCCTTGGGACCAGACACTTGTCGGATTTCGGACATTTTCGGATTTCCGAATGGAAGATTTTTAGCGTAGATTAGGTAGGTAGCGCGGGCGGCTTGAAAAGTCTGGAGCAGCTGCCTCCTCCCCGGAGACCGGGAGAATCATTGCATAAATGTTAATCAGTTAGTTTGGAGGGATTTTATGTGGTGGTGGTGGAGTAGGGGTGAAGGGGGAAACTTTAATTCTTAGTCCCCTACCTGGTCGGCGACTCCCAACATCGCGGAGCTGGGGGCTCCCTCCGGCCGCGGGCGGCGCCGGTTAGAGCTCCGACCCCGGCAACTCTACCCCTGGCTGCGCGGCTCCAAATCCAGCGACGCTCCGCGAACGTTGGGAGTCGGCGGCCACAGCGCTCCGGAGCTTGCCGCACGGCGACCCGGTAAGGCATTGCCCGCTCCCCGCTGGTATCCCAGCGCTGCGACGCTGCCGACTCCCGACATTCGCGGAGCTGGGGCGTCCGGCCGCGGGCCGCGCTGGATTTGGAGCGCCTCGCAGCCAGGGGTAGAGTTGCCGGGGTCGGAGCTACAACCGGCGCCGCCCGCAGCCCCACCGGCCACAGCGCTGCGGAGCTTACTGCACGGCGACCCGGTAAGGCATTGACCGCTCCCCGCCTCTCCGACCAGGTAGGGGACTAAGAATTAAAGTTTACCCCTTCACCCCCCCTTCACATAAAAGCCCTCCAAACTAACTGACTAACATTTAAGCAATGATTTACAGATGTTTAAGCGTCTCCCGGTCTCCGGGGAGGAGGCAGCCGCTACAGTAGTACAGACCTGGGTTGACCGTGGGTCGTTTCGGGTCAAGTTTGGCGCCAAACGCGAGCTTTGGTGCGCAGACGACATCTGGAAAAAATGGCCGGTTTTCGGAGTTTTTCGGTTTCCGGAACACCGGATAAAAGGTTGTGCACCTGTATTGTTATATGGTTATATGGTTATAACCAGTGGCGGACTGGGTCTAAAAATATTGGTTGCCAGTAGACAAAGGGGGCTCACTTCATCAGGGGCCCAGTTGCCACCAGGCAAGCTGACACCCTGGCTAGTCCGCCACTGGTTATAACTACAGTACAACACAGGAACAGGCCTTTCAGCATTTCATTGTCCTTTCTGGGACACATGACAATCAAACTCTCTTGACTTGACCTGTAGGTTTGCAGGTTAATTGACTTCAAAATAAAATTGTACATTATCCCTAGTGTGCAGGGTAATGCTGTCCCCATTGCAAGTGGACGTACAGGTTGTTGCATATACATTGCAATAGTGGTAACCTAATTTAAGCTCCATATATTCCCACAGCTACACCCTGCGATGGGCAATTTCTGCTGACGGGCAACTTTGGTTCATTCCATTCGCTTAATTTCCCCAGGCCGTACGACCAGAGCACCTTCTGTAAATGGATCATAAGGTGAGTGTTGACTTTTTGTAGTTCAGTTTAGTTTGGAGATACAGCGCGGAAACAGGCCCTTCGGCCCGTCGAGTCCACGCCGACCAGCCTGTTCTCTGGATATACGTTCAAGAGAGAGCTAGATAGGGCTCTTAAAGATAGCAGAATCAGGGGATATGGGGAGAAGGCAGGAACGGGGTACTGATTGTGGATGATCAGCCATGATCACTTTGAATGGCGGTGCTGGCTCGAAGGGCCGAATGGTCTACTCCTGCACCTATTGTCTGAGGTCAATCGTTTAACAATATCCTGCACACACTAGGGACAATTAGACAATAGACAATAGTAGTAGGCCATTCGGCCCTTCGAGCCAGCACCGCCATTCAATGTGATATTTGGATATTTTTAAGGAATCGGGTTAGGAGGGAGAGATAGATCATCCATGATTGAATGGCGGAGTAGACTCGATGGGCCGAATTGCCTAATTCTTCTCCTATCAGTTATGGCCTTTTGCCCATGAATCCTTGGTTGATACCCAAGAACACTCAAATTGGATTGGATGTAGATGACTCACTGGTATGTGTGGGAAGGAACTGCAGATGCTGGATTATACCGCAGATAGACACAAAGTGCTGGAGTCACTCAGCGGGTCAGGCAGCATCTCAGGAGAAAATGGATGGGTGACGTTCCGGGATGGAACACCTTCTTCAGTCTGGCATCCTGTCCGGCACAGACATAACCATATAACCATATAACAATTACAGCACGGAAACAGGCCATCTCGACCCTTCTAGTCCGTGCCGAACACATTGTCGGTTGAAAGGCCTGTTCCTGTGTAGGGGAACTGCAGATGCTGGTTTAAACTGAAGATAGACACCAAAAGCTGGATTGTCTCAAGGGGACAAGCGGCTGTAGGTGTAGTTTTAGTTTTAGAGATACAGCGCGGAAACAGGCCCTTTCGGCCCACCGGGTCCGCGCCGACCAGCGATCCCCACACACCAACACTACCCTGTACACACTAGGGGCAAATTTTCCATCTACCAAGCCAATTAACCTACATACCTGTACGTCTTTGGAGTGTGGGAGGAAACCGAAGATCTCAGAGAAAACCCACTCGGGTCACGGGGAGAACGTACAAACTGCGTACGGACCGCACCCGTAGTCGGGATCGAACCCGGGTCTCCGGCGCTGCATTCGCTGTAAGGCAGAAACTCTGCCACTGTGCCACAGTGACGTTTAGTTTAATTTATTGTCACATGTACCGAGGTACAGTGAAAAACATTTGTTGCTTGCTAACCAGTCAGCGGAAAGACAATGCATGACTATGATTCTAGGAATGGGGATGGGGATTAAAGGACTTGCAAGCTATTGTTCAGATGGGAAACGTATACAGCTGATAAAATATTATTTACGTGAATGTGTGTGTGTGTTTCCACTTGTGCTTACTTGTAGAGTTGAACCAGGCCTTTACATAAAGGTGAATTTCGCTGACTTCCAAACAACTAAAGGGAACGATACCCTTAACTTCTACCAAGGCACCGGCTCCCAGAAAGAATTAGTTGGTGAGAAACGAACTACTTTTTTAAAGATTGTAAACTTATTTTTCTCCTATGCTGTTGTGGTGTTCAAGTTTCGAAAGTTGGAAAGAGTGCAGAGGAAATTAACGAGGATGACTATAGATGATAGCCAATAGACAATAGATGCAGGAGTAGGCCATTCGGCCCTTCGAGCCAGCACCGCCATTCACTGTGATCATGGCTGATCATCCACAATCAGTACGCCGTTCCTGCCTTCTCCCCATATCCCCTGACTCCGCTATCTTTAAGAGCCCTATCTAGCTCTCTCTTGAAAGTATCCAGGGAACCGGTCTCCACCGCCCTCTGAGGCAGAGAATTCCACAGACTCACAACTCTCTGTGTGAAGAAGTGTTTCCTCGTCTCCATTCTAAATGGCTTACCCCTTATTCTTAAACTGTTAACCCTGGTTCTGGACTCCCCCAACATTGGGAACATGTTTCCTGCCTCTAGCGTGTCCAAACCCTTAATAATCCTCTTATCCTTCTAAATTCCAGAGTGTACAAGCCCAGCCGCTCCATTCTCTCAGCATATGACAGTCCCGCCATCCCGGGAATTAACCTCATGAACCTACGCTGCACTCCCTCAATGGCAAGAATTTCCTTCCTCAAATTTGGAGACCACAACACCTATTTTCTATGTTTCTATTACAATCAAGCCATTCGCACTGTACAGAGAGAGGATAAAGGGAATAACATGAATAGCGTTTAGTGCGAGGTAAAGCCAGCAAAGCCCGATCAAAGATAGTCCGAGCTCCCGAATGAGATAGATATTAGCTCAGAACTGTTCTCTGGTTGTGGTAGGATGGTTCAGTTGCCTGATAACAGCCGGGAAGAAACTGTCCCTGAATCTGGAGGTCTGCGTTTTCACACTTCTGTTCCTCGTGCCTGATGGGAGAGGGGAGAAGAGGGAGTGGCCAGGGTGCGACTGATCCTTGATGATGCTGCTGGCCTTGCCGAGGCAGCGCGAGGTGTAGATGGAGTCAATGGAAGGGAGGTTGGTTTGCAGGGCCTGGGTGGACACTGAGGAGAGCTAATGATAAAGATCTCGAAGGATAGATGGGAAAAGTATTTGATGAATACACATAACTGTTCTATTAATGCAAGACATAATTTAATTCAATTCAAATTATTACATAGACTATATTATTCAAAAACGAGGTTGAATAAATTTTATCCAAACGTCTCTCCCAGATGCGATAAATGTTTGTTTCAAAACGCTAATATAACACACTCATTTGTAGGATGTACAAAGTTGAATAAATTTTGGAGTGATATATTTGATATATTTACAAAGATTTTCAAGTCAAGAATAGAACCCAAAACGGAATGGATTATATTTGGAATAATAGGAGAAGATACCAATTTAAATAAAGATCAAAATGTTTTTTTAAATTATGGGTTAATAGTTGGAAAGAAATTGATACTTAAATTTTGGAAAAATACAACCACACCAACTGTTAAAATGTGGATTAGGAATATGATGGACATAGCACGCCTTGAAGAAATGAGACTCCGACTAATAGATAAATATGACCAATTCTTAAGGAGTTGGTCTCCTTTCATCGACTTTTTGGAATCATGTGACGCACCGGTACCGTAAGGATTGCTGATTTCAGTTCATGACGCGGATAGATCTACATCTCCGAATACAGATTTGAAAAATTCTCTTTAAAGGGGCCTTCTCTTCTATTTCTACTTTCCACTTTCTCTCTTCCTTTTTTTTATTTTTTATATACACACTTCACGTTTTTCTACTCTCTACCATCTATTTTTCCACTTTTTCCCCTTTCTATTGTTTTCTTTTTCTTGTCCTGCTTACTTCCTTCTTATAACATAAAACTAGAGGTTGTACATAGAATGGATTACGGTATTACATAGTTGGCACCTAAAATTAGGTGCCACTGTACTGTTTTGTGCTGTATTAACTTCTAATAAAATAAACAAAAACAAAAAAAAAAAATGGAAGGGAGGTCACATTCGCTGCTGATGATCATTTGTCCACAGCCATTGTTCCTCTATTCCTTGCGACATAGCTTATATTGCTTTGTGTCAACACATCTTTCATCATTTAATTTTCCTTCCAAACTTTCAGAGTCTTCCTTCTAATCTTTAGACTTTGAACTTTATAGAGATATTTGGAGGGTTTTGATGCTGGTGTTATTGGGTCATTTCATGGTCAGATCAGGGGGGAGTTCCCCCCCGCAAGGGGTACCATGTAATCCCGTGCTACCTGCCCCATGGTCGGATATTCGGCGACTAAACCGTCTTGCCCACCTGGTTTGCCAGGCGAGGAGGGGGCTGTGGACTCCCAGCAGGACCAAAAACAAGTCCTGCCAAAGGGCGGATGAGCTCCTAGCGAGCCGCCGGCCATCCACACTTCAGTAGAAGTTGCGATCACTGTCGTACATAGCATCGTAAGGAATGATGATAAAGCACACACACACACCAAAATCCTAGACTTCCAGCGGCGGAGGTCCGCAGGAACTGGAGGACAGAGATGTGTGGTGCGTCCGTCACCGTATCCGTTGGAAACCAGCGCCACTGCGTCGCTAATGTTATTGCGTAACATCCTAACTCCAATATGGTTTATTCAGCTTCACTCTCAGGGTCCAATCCCGGATCCGTGTGGATTTTTTCCGACCAGGCCACGGCGGAGTTCCGTTCGGATAACTTTCCGTCTCCTGATCGTGGTTTCGACGCCAGCTTCACGGCGCTTACGCCCGGCCCAGTCAGCAGTAAGTATCACGATCGCTGGGCGTAGAGCGCGGCAACAGCACAGGGTCAGCAATGCCCATGCCGAACACGATGCCAAGCTGGGTGAAAGGGCAGAGGGCATGGAAGGGAGGTGGTGATGCCCCTGGATGAAAGCGAGCAGTATTGTGGTGCAGTCATCAACTCTTTCATGTCATTCAGCGTTTGTCGGCACTGGGCCTGTACCTGCTGGAGTCTTAAAAAATGAGTGGAGGACCTCATTGAAACTTACAGAATAGTGAAAGGCTTGGACAGAGTGGATGTGGAGAGGATGTTTCCACTAGTGGGAGAGTCTAGGACCAGAGGTCATAGCCTTAGAATTGAAGGACATTCCTTCAGGAAGGAGACGGGGAGGAATTCCTTTAGTCAGAGGGTGGTGAATCTGTGGAATTAATTGTCACAGAAGGCTGTGGGGGCCAAGTGAATGGGTGTTTTTTAAGGCAGAGAGAGATAGATCCTTGATTAGTACCTGTGTAGGGGTTATGGGGAGAAGAGATTAGAATGGGGTTGAGAAGGAGAGATAGATCAGCCATGATTGAATGGAGGAGTAGACTTGATGGGCCGAATGACCTAATTCTGCTCCTATCACTTATGACCTTATGATGCAATGTTTGTGGGGGGAGATGTTGAAAGAAAAAATTCAGACGGGTACATGGATAGGATAAGGGAGATATGGGCCAAATTCAAGCAGGTGGGACTAGTGTAGTTGGGGCATGTTTGCAACCCCCCAGATGAGGGGGGTTGCAAACGCATGGGTTTCCTCCAAGTGCTCCAGTTTCTTCCCCCATTCCCAAACGATGGGCGGATACATAGTTTAATTGGCCACTGTAAATTCCCCTTAGTGTGTAGGGAGTGGATGAGAAAGTGGGACACCGTAGAACTAGGTGGCGGCACGATGGTGCAGCGGAAGCGTTTCTGCCTCGCAGCGCCAGAGATCCCGTGTTCGATCC
The DNA here is from genome assembly GCF_028641065.1 of Leucoraja erinaceus. Classification (NCBI taxonomy): domain Eukaryota; kingdom Metazoa; phylum Chordata; class Chondrichthyes; order Rajiformes; family Rajidae; genus Leucoraja; species Leucoraja erinaceus. Next base: position 53,159,692 of record NC_073389.1, read on the forward strand.
CGACCACGAGTGCTGTCTGTACGGAGTTTGCACGTTCTCTCCCCGTGGCCCGCGTGGGTTTTCTCCGGGATCACCGGTTTCCCCCCACACTCCAAAGACGTCCAGGTTTCTAGGCTAATTGGCTCGGTATAAATGTAAATTGTCCCCGGTGTGAGTGGGGCAGTGTTCGTGTGCGGGGATGGCTGGTGGGAGCTGACACGTTGGGTCTGTTTCCGTGCTGTATCTCTAAAGTAAACTTGAGGGATACGGGCCAGACGCAGGCAGGTGGGACTAGCGTAGATGGGACATGTTGGTCAATGTGGGCAAGCGATGGGCTGAACGGCCTGTTTCCATGCTGTATGACTCCACTAGGAAGGAACTGTGTGTTATGACTCTTTAGGATGCTGGTTTGCATTGAAGATAGACACAAAATGCAGGGGTAGCTCAGCGGGTCAAGCAGCATCTCAGGAGAGAAGGACTGGGTGACATTTCAGATTGAGACTCTCCTTCAGACCGAGTCAGGGGGGGTGGGGGAAGGAAACGAGAGATATAGACGGGGATGTAGAGAGATATAGAACAAATGAATGAAAGATATGCAGAAAAGTAACGATTCTAAAGGAATCTTGTCAGCTGTTCGCTAAGTGGGAACGAAAAGCTGTTGGGGGAGTCCAGAACCTGGGGCCACAGTTTAAGAATAAGGGGTAAGCCATTTAGAACAGAGATGAGGAAACATTTTTTTCTCACAGAGTTGTGAGTCTGTGGAATTCTCTGCCTCAGAGGGCGGTGGAGGCCGGTTCTCTGGATACTTTCAAGGGAGAGCTAGACAGGGCTCTTAAAGATAGCGGAGTCAGGGGATATGGGGAGAAGGCAGGAACGGAGTACTGATTGGGGATGATCAGCCATGGTCACATTGATTGGCGGTGCTGGCTCGAAGGGCCAAATGGCCTACTCCTCCTGCACCTACTGTCTATTGAGACTAGAGTGGGGGAGGGGTGGAGAGAGAGGGAATGCAGGGGTTACTTGACGTTAGAGAAACCCATATTCATACTAAATCCATGTTCAAAGAGCCACGGTGCATTTGAAACTCTGGTGTGATCTTTCTCCGCAGATGAGGAGAAAATAAATTGCAACTTCCAAGATGGATATTGCCACTGGAGACAAGATCCTATGAATGTGGCTGACTGGCAGAGGATGAATGGGCCGTCCTATCCTCCATTCACTGGACCAAACGATGACCACACATATGGAAATCGATCAGGTATGATGATCAAACTAATCCGGGCAATCACATTGTACATACCACATTGTTACAGCAGTCAGCCCATGGTCCTTGCTTCATGCTCCATCTATATATTACTAAAAATCTCATCTTGTTTGTTTCTCTGCGTGTATGTGTGCCTGTCTGCCTATGTGATCCCAGAGCTACACCAAACCTGTACATGATAGGGCTTACTCACAATTGTCCTGTGGTGTATCAAGTTTCATTCAGATTGATGTTATATTTTACAAGTTATTCACATTTTTAACTTTACAAAACCCCACTCTGAGAACAATTTCTTCCATCTGCAGTTACAGCTATGACATCACAATGGGATTGTAGCTCTTACTGCCACAATGTTGCAATCCCAGGACACTGAGTCCTGGCAGCCCTAGCAAGTGCAATTGCATTTTTTTTTAAGTTTAAAATGAGGGAGTGTGAATAAGGGGAAATGAGCCGCCCCTGCATAATTGGGGGCTATGGGTGAGTGGTGGAATATTGCGTTGGGGGACCAGGCATCGCATGTGACAGGGTCTAGTATCACCCACTGGGTCTAGTATCTTTCGATTCCTTGTGTCTGAAGGAACTGCAGATGCTGGTTTAAACCGTAGATAGACATAAAATGGGGATATAGGCAGCACGGTGGTGCAGTGGTAGAGTTGCAACACTAGAGACCCGGGTTCCATCTCGACTGAGAGTGCTGTCTGTACGGAGTTTGTATGTTCTCCCCATGACCACGTGGGCTTTCACGTGGTACTCCAGTTTCCTCCCACACTCCAAAGACGTGCAGGTTTCATAGGTTAATTGGTTAGGGTTTGCATACTTGGTAAAAGTGTGAATTGTCCCTAGTGTGTGTAGCCTTGTGATAATGTGCGGGGATCGCTGGTCGGTGCGGACTCGGTGGGCCGAAGGGCCTGTTTCCGCGTTGTGTCTCCAAACTAAACTGCAGTCTGAAGAAGGGTCTCACCCTTCCATAGCCAGAAGAGGGCGCCTGTCCTACTTGGCGATTTTTTTTGGCGACTGCCGGCGTCATATCGGTGTCGCCAAAAGATTTTGAACATTTCAAAATCCAGCGGCGACAAGAAAATGACGCGACACTTGAAAAAACATCGCACGTCGTACATCATCACGTCACCGCCGCGGCAAGCCGCAAATTTTTCGGTGACCTGACACGTCAGTCAATGATGCCGGCAGTCGCCGAAAAAATTGCCAAGTGGGACAGGCCCTTAAGACCCCTGGTTCTTCTCCACAGCCAACAATGGACCATTGTGGGCTCCACCTTTCCCTGGTCATCGGTGCCGGCTCTGATTTGTTCTGTACCTTCTCATACCTCCAGTTTCCCTCTCCCCTGACTCTCAGCCTGAAGAAGGGTCTCGACCCACAACGTCACCCATTCCATTTTCTGCAGAGATGCTGCCTGACCCGCTGAGTTGCTCCAGCGTTTTGTGTCTTTCCTTGATGACAACTCTTTGGTTTCAGGGTATTACATTGTGACGCCTATGAAGATGTCCAATATGATCATTAAGGTCCGTCTCGTCAGCCTTGAATTGTCCGCGGCATCCAAGCCTTCCTGTATCAGCTTCTGGTGGGTAAAGTGTCTCATACATACACCTTAATCGGGAGATGCAGAGAAGGTCTGAACTCTTTAATCTTCAGATGGTGACAGAGTGAAGATCTTGAGAAAGCAATGGGGAATTGAAGACCCATATGGATTGTATTTTTAAGAGCCCTATCTAGCTCTCGCTTGAAAGTATCCATAGAACAGGCCTCCACCACCCTCTGAGGCAGAGTATTCCACAGACTCACAACTCTCCATGTGAAAAAGTGTTTCCTCGTCTCTGTTCTGCATGGCTTACCCCTTATTCTTAAACTATGGCCCCTGGTTCTGGACTCCCCCAACATCAGGAACATGTTTCCTGCCTCTAGTGTGTTCAATCCCTTAATAATCTTATATGTTTCAATAAGATCCCCTATCATCCTTCTAAACTCCAGAGTGTACAGCTGCTCCATTCTCTCAGCATATCACAGTCCCGCCATCCCGGGAATTAACTTGGTGAACCTATGCTGCACTCCCTCAATGAATGTGTCTAGGTCGAGCCAACTCCTGTCCAAAGTTGACTGAGTCAATGATATTTCTTTGGATGGCGTGCAGATTGGAGGGTGGCTGTAATCACTTCCCTCTGGAAGGCGACTCCGGACGGTAACAGCCAGACATAAAACAGATTTTTTTTCCATGAGTAGTAGCTCGACTCAATAACCAAAAGTCTGTAGCCTCCTTTTGCTTTGGTATTTTATTTAATTCACATGTTTAATCAATAATGTTTTATTAATAATGTTTAATGTTTTATGTGTCATTCCTAACTGTCACTGTATGTCATGTTGTCACTTGCGGGCGGAGCACCAAGGCAAATTCCTTGTATGTGGCTACTAGGCCAACGAAACGTAACATTATTCATATCTATTTGCTCAGCACACCGTTTCCTGATGCCTCTCCCCCTCCCCCCCTCCTCCACCCTCCGCAGGTACCACATGCACGGAATCAGCTTTTCCCACTTGAATGTTTCCATCGTCAGCGACCAAATGCGGGAGATAATGTTCGCGAAGGAAGGCGATTACGGCGATCAGTGGAACTACGGACAGTTCACGGTGAACGAAACATCAGCAGTCAGGGTCAGTCTCTGCCGGGGGTGTAACGCGAGGTTCTCTGCCCTGCTCCCCTTCACCTGAGTTTGACGCTCAATAACCTCCCGTTGGTAAACAGTCTTTGATATCGGCTGCCTTCTTGTGGCAGTGCCTCCTGTACATCCCTTCGATGGTAGGATAGTCAATACCTTTATTTTAGTTTAGTTTAGTTTAGAGATACAGCCCGGAAACAGGCCCTTCGGCCCACCAGGTCCGGGTCGACCAGCGATCCCCGCACATTAACACTATCCTACACTCACTAGGGACAATTTTTACATTTACCAAGCCAGTTAATCTGCAAACCCGTACGTCTTTGGAGTGCGGGAGGAAACCGAAGATCTTGCAGAAAACCTACGCAGGTCACGGGGAGAATGTACAGACACCGTACAGACAGCACGCATAGTCGGGATCGAACCCGGGTCTCCGGCGCTGCATTCGCTGTAAGGCAGCAACTCTACCGCTGCGCCACCGTGACCACCTGTGATGGACCGAACAATGGTCCACCACCCTCTGCAACCTTCGTCTTTCCTGGACCAATCGAGTTACTGTAAGAGGCCGTGATGTGACCACTCTGCCACACACCTGTAGATGTTTGTTTGAGTATTTAAGTCTCCCCAAAACTTCTGAGGAAGTTCATGTTGTATTGCAGGAAGCATGAGAGCCATTTCTAAATTTCTCCGGCCACTCCCTCTTATCCCCTCTCCCATCGGGCAAGAGGAACAGAAGTGTGAAAACGCACACCTCCAGATTCAGGGACAGTGTCTTACCAGCTGTTATCAGGCAACTGAACCATCCTATCATCAGCTGGAGTGTAGTCCAGACCTCCAATTTCTTGATTGGTACGGATGTCAGGGGTTATGGGGAGAAGGCAGGAGAATGGGGTTAGGAGGGAGAGATAGATCAGCCATTATTGAATGGCGGAGTAGACTTGATGGGCTGAATTCTGCTCCTATTCCTTATGACCTTATGACCACCCATCGACCTCACTGGAAAGCTTCTTCTTCTTGCGTATGGCGTACTCAGCCTAAAGTTGCAAGACAACTTGTTCTGTTTGATCTTCTGTTTGTGCACGCCAGGTTGATTGCATTCGTCGAAAAAAAGGGTGGACCAGGTGAAGGTTGCAATCTACCACCCCATTGGAAAGCTTTGAATTATATTCAATTGGACTATAATATTACATCTTTGCTCTAAATGTTGCATCCTTTATCTATCTTTGGCTTGTGGACGGCTTAATTGGAATCATAATGGCAGTTTCTATATCTTCTCAAAGTCCAACTTCGATAGCCATCCCCTCTCGGGTATGTGATGGAGCTGAGGTATACGCACTCACCGCACTCCCATGATGGCTAAAACTAATCCTCCAGACGTTTCGTCTTCATTAATTTGTTTTTATTGAAGTAATACAGAACAAAGAAATAACTCATAACTTTCCGTTCTCCATAGCTGTTCCAATCGTGGCATATAAATCATATTAGTGTCTTCTCATAAGAGTGTGGCGTCTCGTGTCTCGTGTGATCGTGAGATCATGTGATCGTAGGATTGCGAGATCGTGTGATCGTGAGATCTTATGATTGCAAGATCATGAGATCATGTGATCGTCAGATTGTGAGATCGTGTGAACGTGAGATCGTGTGATTGTGAGATCGTGTGATCGTGAGATTGCGAGATTGTGTGATCGTGAGATTGTGAGATTGTGAGATCGTGAGATTGCGAGATCGTTTGATCATGAAATTCGTGTGATCGTGAGATCGTGTGATCATGAGATCGTGTGATCGTGAGATTGTGTGATCGTGGTAAAAACTGTTAGCCTTCACCTCCCTCGAGACAAACTAAAACTCAAATCTATGAGTCTGCGCTTGTCTCCTCCACAACAGACACACCCCGCTATGTATCAAATCCCACCTACAAATGTACAGGCAGATAAAAACTGAAACAATATTAGACATGGCTGAAGCTTAATGGCTCCTACAGTAATCATGTATTATAGTTTATTGGGTAGCACTTAAACAAAACCTTTTCACTGTAGTACAGTACACATGACAAGAATAATAGACTAAACTGAACAACAAAGTCAAAGTCAATTTTATTCGTCACATGCACCCAAAGGTGCAGTGATATGAATTTACCAGCAGCGATACACTTGAAAAAGAACACACAATACACAATATAATTTAACACAAACATCCAGGCAACAAAGTTCAGTCAGTCCTCCTCCTTTGTTCATCTGTGGTCAGGGCCACAGGTCGCTGCTACGGACGGCCGGATGTACAGACTGCTCCACCACTCTCCATCAGACTGTACTATAGCGCCATCAAGTAATGGCTATCGGAGTTGGACTTTGAGAAGGTATAGAAGCTGCCAATGTGAATACAACTGCAATGTGTCGATGACCAGATCGTGTGATATGATCCTGCAAGTAAGAATGTCACCCTTCCGTTTTGGGACAAATGACAATAAAACACTCGAGACTCTCGTGACACAGCGTGGAAACAGGGCCCCTTGGTTCACAGAGACTGTGCCGACCAGCGATCACCCCGTGTACTATCACTATCCTACACGCTGGGGACAATTTACATTTTACATAAACCTGCACCTCTTCAGAGAGTGGGAGGTAACCGGAGCACCCGGAGAAAACCCACGTGGTCACGGGGAGAATGATCGATCTCCGTATAGACAGCACCCGCAGTCAGGATCGAACCCAGCTAAGGTAGCAACGCTACTGGTGCGCCACCATCATGGTGCTGTAAGGCAGCGGTAACTCTGCCACTGCGCCACCGTGCCTCCCCGACTCTTGACGATGTGTTTTTGGGCTGTTGACCACAGGATTAATAAATTAAATTATTTAATTTAAAGATTAATTAAACCCACAGGCTGTGTCGTGGGTTTGTTAATGAGTCTTTCTCTCTGCATGTCCGTCTCCCAGGTTGTCTTCGAAGCAGAGCGAGGTTACGGGACGATGAACGAGGTCGCACTGGACGATATCTCTCTGACGAACGGCGCTTGCGATGACAACGGATACGTCGAGCCGACAGCCAAGCCGAAGCCCACACCACCCCCTGCTGGAGCCAGTGAGTACCCGCATCGTACCAGATGGCGGCACGGCGGCACAGTTGCTGCCTCACAGCGCCAGAGACCCGGGTTCGATCCTGACTACCGGTGCTGTCTGTACGGAGTTTGCACGTTCTCCCCGTGACCTGCGTGGGTTTTAACCGGGTGCTCCGGTTTCCTCCCACACTCCAAAGACGTCCAGGTTTGTAGGTTAATTGGCTTGGTATAAATGTAAATTGTCCCGTGTGTGTGTAGGATTGTGTGAGTGCAGGGTGATGGCTGGTCAGCACGGACTCAGTGGGCTGAAGGGCCTGTTTCTGCGCTGTATCTCTAAACTAAACTAAACGAAACTAAACTAAACTGAACTGAACTGAACTGAGCTGAGCTGAACTGAGCTACAGAGACCAGAAAACATCTCAGTCTGATAAAAAGTAAATGAAATTTATTGCCGTAAATCAAGAATCCATTCGGCCCATCGTATACCAAGAAATGGGGCAGCAGACCTTCCTCCAAAACATGTTAGGTTCTCATGTAGAAAGATGGAACTGCAGATGCTGGTTTATACCAAAGATTGACACAAAGTGTTGGAGTAACGTTGCAGGTCAGGAAGCATCTCAACAGAAGAAAGGTTGGGTAATGATTCAGTTTGGGACCCCTCCCCGCCCCGACAATCATTCTGATGAACGGTCCCGACCTGAAATGTCACCTATCCCCGGAGAAATTCACGCGGTCACAGGGAGAACGTACAAACTCCGTACAGACAGCAACCGTAGTCGGGATCGAACCCGGGTCTCTGGCGCTGTGAGGCAGCAACTCTCCCGCTGCGTAACCGTGCCGCCCTAGTTCAGACTGAGAGTTAAGGGCCTGTCCCACGGTACGAGTTCATTCCAAGAGCTCTCCCGAGTTAAAAAAAAAAATCAAACTTGTGGTAAGCACGGAGAATGTACGTAGCGGGTACGTCGGAGCTCGGGGACGTCTCTTAGCGACTCGTAACGCTAACGGCAGGTACTCGGGAAAAGCGGTAAGCTCGTGAAGACTCGTGAAGATTTTTCAACATGTTGAAAAATGTCCACGAGAGCCCCGAGTACCTACGAGCGGCCATTACCGTAATTCTCCGAGTTCGAATCAGGGGAAACTCGGGAGAGTCTTGAATTAGCTCGTACAGTGGGACAGGCCCATAAGGGAATAGGGAAACTAGAGGTAGGAAAAGGTGCAGAACAAATCAGAGCTGACACCGATGACCAAGGAAAGGTGGAGCCCACAATGGTCCATTGTTGGCTGTGGAAGAGGTGACAACGAAGGGATACGAACAGTGAAACTAGCACGACGACCAGGGAGGGGGAGGAACAGAGAGAGGAAGGGGATGCAAGGGTTAATTGAAATTAGAGAAATCAATATTCATATATACAGCACCCGTGGTCAGGATCGAACCCAGGACTCTGGCGCTGTCAGGCAGCAACTCTGGGCATCACAGTTGCGGTCGCTGTTGTTTATATCTCTGTGTGTCGTGGTGCGAGCTGCCTTCAATAAACTGATCCCTCGTCCTACAGCTGACTGCGGAGGCCCGCTGGAACTGAGCGAACCAAACACCACCTTCAGTTCCGTCAATTATCCCAGCAACTATGTGAACAACGCATTCTGTAAGTCAGCCTTTTCTCCCCCGATCGGTCATGTTTTGGTATTTGCTCAGTGTTACAGGGATAGGATGTCACAAGTTACAGGAGTAGAATTAATTCCCCGGGATGGCGGGACTGTCATATGCTGAGAGAATGGAGCGGCTTGGCTTGTACACTCTGGAGTTTAGAAGGTAGACAAAATTGCTGGAGAAACTCAGCGGGTGCGGCAGCATCTATGGAGCGAAGGAAATAGGCAACGTTTCGGGCCGAAACCCTTCTTCAGACGTTTAGAAGGATGGAGTTCAGAAGGAGATCTTATAGGAACAGATAGGATTATTAAGGTTACACAAAAAAGCTGGAGAAACTCAGCGGGTGCAGCAGCATCTATGGAGCGAAGGAAATAGGCAACGTTTCGGGCCGAAACCCTTCTTCAGACTGATCGGGGGCGGGGGTGGGTGGGGACAAGAAAGGGAAAAGGAGGAGTAGCCAGAAGGCTGGGGGATGGGAGGAGACAGCAGGGGGGCTGAGGAAGGGGAGGAGACAGCAAGGACTAACAAAATTGGGAGAATTCGATGTTCATGCCCCCGGGGTGCAGACTCCCCAAACGGAATATGAGGTGCTGTTCCTCCAATTTCCGGTGCTGCTCGCTGTGGCCATGGAGGAGACCCAGGACAGAGAGGTCGGAGGCGGAGTGGGAGGGGGAGTTGAAGTGCTGAGCCACCGGGAGGTCAGCTTGGTTATTGCGGACCGAGCGGAGGTGTTCGGCGAAACGATCGCCCAACCTCCGCTTGGTCTCACCGATATAGATCTGCTGACATCTAGAGCAGCGGACGCAATAGATGAGGTTGGAAGAGATGCAGGTAAACCTCTGTCGCACCTGGAACGATTGCTTGGGTCCTTGAACGGAGTCGAGGGGGGAGGTAAAGGGTTAGGATTATTAAGGGTTTGGACACGCTAGAGGCAGGAAACATGTTCCCAATGTTGGGGGGAGTCCAGAACCAGTGGTCACAGATTAAGAATAAGGGGTCGGCCATTTAGAACGGAAGTGAGGAAAAACCTTTTCACACAGAGGGTTGTGAATCTCTGTGGCATTCTCTGCCTCAGAAGGCAGTGGAGGCCAATTCTCTGGATGCTTACAAGAGAGGGTTAGATAGAGCTCTTACAGATAGCGGGAGTCAGGGGATATGGGGAGAAGGCAGGAACGGGGTACTGATTGGGGATGATCAGTCACGATCACAGTGAATGGCGGTGCTGACTCGAGGGGCCATATGGCCGACTCCTGCACCTGTTGTCCATTGTCTGGAAGGAGACAAGTTTAAAGGAGATGTGCGGGGCATGTGTTTTACACAGAGGGTGGCGGGTGCCTGGAACACGTTGCCAGGGGTGGTGGTGGAGGTAGATACGAGAGGGGCATTTAAATAGGAACATGGATTATGCAGAGAATGGAGGGATATGGATCATTAGTCTAGCAGAGGTGATTTTATTTGATCCCAATGGCTGCCGTGAACCTCCATTTGTTGATTTAGGTCCATTGTCAAGGTACATGAAGCCAACAGTTGTGAACCTGGGTTTTAGGATGGACAGTGACTTTAAATTAGATCGCCAAATATGCGCGGTGGTTAAGTCCAGCTTCTTTCACCTAAGGAAGCTGGCGAAGGTGAAGCCCATTCTCGAGCGGCAGCATTTTGAGACAGTAATCCATGCCTTTATTACATCTAGGCTGGATTACTGTAACGCGCTCTATTTTGGTGTTGCTCGTTCTTCACTGGCTCGTCTCCAGTTGGTTCAGAATGCTGCTGCTCGCCTTTTAACAGGGACTCGAAAGAGGGAGCACATATCGCCAATTCTGGCCTCCCTACACTGGCTCCCGGTGCACTTTCGAGTTCATTTTAAGATACTGTTATTTGTTTTTAAATCTCTGAATGGGCTCGCCCCGCCTTACCTCTCTGAGCTGCTCCACCCATACACTCCTGCCCGGTCCCTCAGGTCAGCTGGTCAGCTGCTCCTGGAGGTACCGAGGTCTAGTCGGAGGCTCAGAGGGGATAGAGCCTTCTCTGTTGCTGCTCCGGCACTCTGGAACACCCTGCCGTTGCACATCAGACAGGCCCCCTCACTGTCCATCTTCAAATCCAGTGTTAAAACACATTTGTACTCCCTGGCTTTTGACCATGCCCGAGACTTTGCTTCTGTTTTTGGTGTTTTTGATGTTTCGTTATTTTACATGTCTTTTCCTACTATTTCTTTTGATTGTTATTTTTGGTGTGTATTAACTTTTTTGTCAATGATTAGTGAGGTACAGCACTTTGTTGCAGCTATGTTTGTTTTTAAAGTGCTCTATAAATAAAATTATTATTATTTATTATTATAACATTTAGTGCAAGGTAAAGCCAGCAAAGTCCAATCAAGGATAGTCGGAGGGTCACCAATGAGGTAGATAGTAGTTTAGGGCTGCTCTCTGGTTGTGGTAGGATAGTGCAGTTGCCTGATAACAGCTGGGATGTCCGCACATCATGTTCTGCAGAGACATTGTGCATAGGGTCGCCAACGTTCTCACTCCCAAATAAGGGACAAAAGGTCAAAATACGGGACAAATTCCCGACGGCAATTCATTGACCGACTCGGCCGTGTCTGGGTGAATGATGAGTTGGCCCGGGTGCTGGACTGCACACAAAGCCCAGCCGGTGGGCCAGCTGAGGAGTTTTGGCCCGGGCCGCGCGACGTCACTCGCAAAGTCCGGCGCCCCGTCCAACTCATGAACCGATGATCAGGAGAAGGAGGGGAGGTGGTGGTGTCGGCGGTAAGCGAAGGTCCGAAGGTCGGACAGCTGGCCGGGCTGCCGACCGACGGGGCCACGGGCGAGGCGCTGCTGCTGCACTCCACGGGCTGCACTACGTCGGGACGGGTGAGGCGGGGTGACCCGACAGTCCCCTCGACCCGAGTAGTAGCGGTCAAATACTGGACAAGGGCGGTCCCGTACGGGGCAAAACAATTTAGCCCAATATACGGGATGTCCCGGCTAATACGGGACAGTTGCTAACCCTAATTGTGGGCCGAATGGCCTGATCATGTGCTGTACCATTCTATGTTCTGTCATCATTTCAGGTACCTGGTATCTCATCGCAGAGAAGGGGGATAATATTCAGCTCCACTTTGAAGACTTCAACGTGGAAGATATTTACGATGTGGTGGAAGTCCGGGATGGAAGTGGAAATGACTCTCTCCTGATGGGTAAGAGGAATCCGACCCGGGAACCCTGGGAATCCAACTTTTACACCCAGAGAGTTGTGAATCTGTGGAATTCTCTGCCACAATAGACAATAATAATAATAATAATAATAATAAATTTTATTTAATGGGCGCCTTTCAGACATCTCAAGGACACCTTACATAGATAAATAGGAATAAAAACATATAATCAGAATAAAATAAGTAATAAAGACATCACAGAGACACAAATTAAAAACAAAATTCAATCCAAAAAGCGCGCCAGCGTCCACTCTCTCTTCACGGCAGCCATCTTGGACACAGACTTACAAAATTACATTAGACAAAAAAAATCATCCCCCCACAGTGGATAGTACTGTGGGGGAAGGCACAATGTCCAGCCCCACCCCAAGTTCACCCCAAAGTCAGGCCTATTGAGGCCACCGCAATTGCCTCTACGGAGGCCCGATGATCCTGGCCGTTCTCACCGGGTGGTCTTGCCCCGGCGTCGGGAGAGTCCTCTCGGCGGCTGGGCCACGTGGAACGGCCGCTTCCTGGTTGGGGACCGCGGCTGCCGAAGCCGACAAGGCCGCGCCGGTTTGGAGCTCCCAGGCTCCCGATGTTAAAGTCGGCGCCGCCTCTCCGCACTGCCGCCTCTCCGCACGCCGCCTCTCCGCTCCGCAGACCCGCAGCCCGTAGATGTTGCTCACGGCGGTCCAGCTCACCAGAGCTCCAGCGCGTCGCTCCAGCGCGGCGACCCAGGCAAGGCATCGCCCGCTCCACTCCGCTCCGCGATAGCGCTCCAGCGCTGTGCCGCCACCGAGGCCGAGGTGCTGGGCGGTCCCCGCCAGGAAACGGCGCTCCAAGCCCGCTGGTAGGCCACGAGGACGGGTCGACGGGCAGCCCGGAGAAAAAGCTGCCTCACCGACCAGGTAGGGACCTAGAAATAATGTTTACACCTACCCACCACATTAAAAAGTCCATATCCCCTACAAACAAAAAAAGAGGACTCACTAAAAACTATAAAAAAAACGAATTAAAATGGACGGCTGCTGGCTAGCAGCCGTTCACCAAGATGGCTCCTCCTCCTCCTGACAATAGACAATAGGTGCAGGAGTATGCCCTTCGAGCCAGCACCGCCATTCAATATGATTATGGCTGATCATCCACAATCAGTACCCCGTTCCTGCCTTCTCCCCATATCCTTTTTAAGAGCTCTATCTAACTCTCTCGTGAAAGCATCCAGAGAACTGGCCTCCACTGCCCTCTGAGGCAGCGAATTCCACAGATTCAAAATTCTCTGGATTAAAATGTTTTTCCTCATCTCTATTCTAAATGGCCTACCCCTTATTCTTAAACTGTGGCCAGTGGTGGACTGGGCAGGGTGTCATCTTGCCCGATGGCAAGTGGGCCCCTGATGAAGTGGGCCCCCTTTGTCTCCTGGCAACCAATATTTTTAGACCCAGTCCGCCACTGACTGTGGCCCCTGGTTCTGGACTCCCCCAACATCGGGAACATGTTTCCTGCCTCTAGCGTGTCCAAGCCCTTAATAATCTTATATGTTTCAATAACATGCCCTCTCATCCTTCTAAACGCCAGAGTATACAAGCCCAGTCGCTCCATTCTCTCAGCATATGACAGTGTTCTCCAGAGTTGCTGCCTCAACCACTGAGTTGCTCCAACACTTTGTGTCTTTTTTTGTAAACCAGCATCTGCGGTTCCTTGTTTCCACCTGAAACATGAATTTGTTTTCACTCTCTGCCAGTTCAGTCAGTTGTGTACCGAGGTACAGTGAAGAGCTTGTCGTTGCATGCTAACCAGTCAGCGGAAAGACAATACATGATTACAAATGAGCCATTTACAGTGTGTAGATACATGATAAGGGAGTTAACGTGAGAACCGCTGCCGAAGGAGTAGAGATTTAAGAGTGCGGAGCGATTGTAATATGTGACTGTGCAAATAATCGCCTGGGCTGGGCGCCATCTTGGAAGCTTTTACTTGGATGCCAGACTGATAATTTCCAGCATTTGATGTGTTTATTCCATATTTCATTTAGATGCACGATTTTATATTTCCAGTATCAGTGTATCGGTTCCCTCTGTAAACATGTCATAAGGAATAGGAGTAGATTTAGGCCATTCGGCCCATCAAGTCTACTCCGCCATTCATTAATGGCTAATGTATCTCTTCCTCATAACACCATTCTCCTGCCTTATATATTATATATATTAAAGCTTTATTTCAGACACAGGTCCATATACACATCAAACAGCACAAAGAATTACAAAGATACATTAAGAAATTGCATATCATATAGACAATAGACATAAGGTGTAGGAGTAGGCCATTTGGCCCTTCGAGCCAGCACCGCCATTCAATGTGATCATGTCTGATCATCCCCAATCTGTACCTCGTTCCTGCCTTCTTCCCCGTATCCCCTGACACCCGTACTAATCAAGAGTCTATCTATACTCTGAAGAAGGGTTTCGGCCTGAAACGTTGCCTATTTCCTTCGCTCCATAGATGCTGCTGCACCTGCTGAGTTTACCCAGCATTTTTGTGTACCAAGAATCTATCTATCCCTACCTTAAAAATATCCACTGACTTGGCCTCCAAAGCCGTCTGTGGCAAATAATTCCACAGATTCACCACCGTCTGACTCAAGAAATTCCTCCTCATCTCATTCCTAAAAGAACATCCTTTAATTCTGAGGCTATGACCTCTAGTCCTAGACTCTCCCACTAGTGGAAACATCCTCTCCACATCCACTCTGTCCAAGCCTTTCGTTAAAACGTTATGACGGGCGAATAAGCAAGCCACGCGTGGTGGAAAAAAAAGAGATCTGTATTAACACAGTAAAGATCTCAGCTTGCACGCGGATGGGGGAAGGTTAACCCGGGGTTCATTATATATACCAGGGCACACCCCGCAACCCCGTGACAACTCCCTACCTCCTGCCCCCGACTGCCGAGGGTTCGCACAGTATGTGGCCTAACCACCAGGTGGCGCCACAATGTTTCAATGAGGTGTCCCCTCATTCTTCTAAACTCCAGCCAGTACAGGCCCAGTGCCGACAAACGCTCATCATAGGTTAATCCACTCATTCCTGGGATCATTCTCGTAAACCTTCTCTGGACCACCCCCCCCCCCAGAGCCTGCACATCCTTCCTCAGAATTGATCACAGTATTCCAAATGCGGCCTTACCAGTTTCTTACCAGTACATCCAAGGATGTACACTCCATTGAGGATAAATGGGGATCCTGTGGATAGGGTGAACTGTTTTAAATATCTGGGAGTCCACATCTCCGAGGATATGACATGGGCATCACACGCCTCAGCACTCGTGAGTAAGGCAAGGCAGCGCCTTTACCACCTCAGGCAATTGAGGAAATTCAGAATGTCTCCGAGGATCCTCCAGTGCTTCTACACAGCGGCGGTGGAAAGCATCTTGTCCGGGAACATTACCATCTGGTTTGGGAATTGCTCTGCCAAGGACAAGAAGGCTCTGCAGAGAGTAGTGCGTTCGGCCGAATGCACTATGGGAACTTCACTCGCCCCCCTGCAGGAACTATACAACAGGAGGTGTAACTCCAGAGCAAATAAAATCATGGGAGACCCCTTCCACCCCTGCAACGGACTGTTCCAGCTGCTACGGTCAGGCAAACGCCTCCGTTGCCATGCGGTGAGAACGGAGAGGTTGAGAAGGAGTTTCTTCCCAGAGGCAATTCGGACTGTAAATGCCTATCTCACCAGGGACTAACTCTACTGAACGTTTTTCCTTCCATTATTTATTATGTAAAAGAATATGTGTGTTATGATTGTGTTTATAATTTGTTTGGTTGTTTTGTTGTTTGTCTTTTGCACAAAAGTCCGCGAGCATTGCCACTTTAATTTCACTGCATATCTCGCATGTGTATGTGACAAATAAACTTGACTTGACTTGACTTGACATAAGCCTCAGCATTAGATCCCTGTTTTTGTACTCGAGCCCAGTGATTCCCAACCTGGGGCCATGGCAAATTTCGGGGGGGGGGGCCACAGAAATATTTTGGGATTTAAGGGGCCACAGGTTCAATGAAGGGGGCCACAGAGCTATCGCCCTGTTGCCTCCTAAATTTCAATTCTAATAAATTTAAATCTATGTAGTTTAAATATTTTTGATGTTTGTGGAATAGATTAAATGGGAATATGTGTGCAATTAATAGACTGATATTTGTATGGAAGGTATTATAATATTGAAGTACTTTTTTTCCCACTAATAATTTCAGGGGAGGGCACAGAAAAATGAAAAGATCACATGAGGGCCATGAGCTAAAAAAAGGTTGGGAACCACTGCTCTAGCCGTCTTGAAATAAATGCTGCCGTTGTGTGTGCCTTCTTCACTAGTGATTCGACTCGCAGATTAACCTGTTGGCCAGCAGATGGCTCTTCAACATAAGAATCAGAAGTCAGACACAAAATCACAGCGGGTCGGGCAGCATCTCTGGTGAAAAGGAATAGGTGATGTTTCGGGTCGAGACCCTTCTTCAGACAGAGAGTCAGGGGGAAAGGGGAATGAGAGAAACAAGAAACAAGGGTATTTTTCACAGTGGTGATGCCCAGATTCCTGGTTAGCACGGCTGTCAGGGGGCTATGGGGAGAAGGCAGGAGAATGGGGTTAGGAGGGAGAGATAGGTCAGCCACCATTGAAAGGCGGAGTAGATTTGCAGGGCCGAATGGCCTAATGCTGTTCCTAAGACTATGAACATGATCCAATGAGAAGGCACTGTTGGTAAAAGCTAAAATTGATATTTTTTGTCCATTCATAGAAACATAGACATAGAAACATAGAAATTAGGTGCAGGAGTAGGCCATTCGGCCCTTCGAGCCTGCACTGCCGTTCAATATGATCATGGCTGATCATCCAACTCAGTATCCCGTACCTGCCTTCTCTCCATACCCTCTGATCCCCTTGGCCACAAGGGCCACATCTAACTCATCCTAACTAATCTTTCTCTGGCATTCATCACAGCTGTGTTAACGGGCCGGGGGCCATTTGACGACTTCTACTCCACCAGGAATGGGATGACAGTCCTTTTCACCTCAGACAAGATGGGAACCAGGAGAGGATTCCAGGCGAATTTCACCGCAGGATATCACTTGGGACAACCAGGTAAACGATTCCTACCTCGTAAGCCCGCGTCACTAGGAACAACACGGAGCGGCACGGTGGCGCAGCGGTAGAGTTGCTGCCTCACAGCGGCAGAGACCCGGGTTCGATCCTGACAACGGATGCCGTCTGTACGGAGTTTTTAACTTTCTCCCTGCGACCTGCGTGGGTTTTCTCTGGCAGCTCCGGTTTTTCCCACCCTCCAAAGACGTACAGGTTTGTAGGCTAATTGGCTTTGATAAAATTGGGCCATTCGGCCCATCAAGTGTACTCCGCCATTCAAACATGGCTGATCCACCTCTCCCTCCTAACCGCCTTCTCCTGCCTTCTCCCCATAACCCCTGACTCCCGTACTAATCAAGAATCTATCTATCTCTGCCTTTAAAATACCCATTGACTTGGCCTCCACAGCCTTCTGTGGCAATGAATTCCACAGTTTCACCGCCCTCTGACTAAAGAAATTCCTCCTCAATTTTCTAAAAGGAATGTTTTCTTTAATTCTGAGGCTGTGACCTCTAGTCCTAGACTCTCTCACTAGTGGAAACATCCCACTCTATCCAAGCCATTCACTATTTGGTACGTTTCAATAAGGATCCCTCTCATCCTTCTAAACTCCAGCGAGTACAGGCCTGTCAAACGCTCATCATATGTCAACCCACTGACTCCTGGGATCATTCTTGTAAACATCTTCTGGACCCTCTCCAGGGCCACCAAATCGTTCCTCAGATATGGGGCCCAAAATTGCTCACAGTACTCCAAATGCGGCCTGACCAGTTCCTTATAGAGCCTCAGAATTACATCCCTGTCTAGCCCTGTTGAAATAAATTCTAGTATTGCAGCTGCTTTCTTTACTACTGGTTCGACTTGCAGATTAGCTCTTTGGGAATCCTGCACCAGCACTTCCAAGTCCCTTTGCACCATAGATAGGGCTCTTAGAGATAGCGGTGTCAGGGGATATGGTGAGAAGGCAGGAACGGGGTACGGAATGTGGATGATCAGCCATGATCACAGTGAATGGCAGTGCTGGCTCAAGGCCGAATGGCCTACTCCTGCACTTAAGGGGTTGGACAGGCTAGATGCAGGAAGATTGTTCCCGAAGTAGGGGAAGTCCAGGACAAGGGGTCACAGTTTAAGGATAAAGGGGAAATCCTTTAGGACCGAGATGAGAAAACATTTTTCACACATAAGGTAGTTGAGGCCAGTTCATTGGCTATATTTAAGAGGGAGTTAGATGTGTCCCTTGTGGCTAAAGAGATCAGGGGGTACGGAGAGAAGGCAGGTACAGGATTCTGAGTTGGATGATCAGCCATGATCATATTGAATGGCGGTGCAGGCTCGAATGGTTGACGTTTTTCGTTTCCCTCTTCCCTTGACTCTCAGTCTGAAGAAGGGTCTTGACCCGAAACGTCACCCATCCTTTTTCTCCAGAGATGCCGCCTTGCCCGCTGTGTTACTCCAGCACTTTGTGTCTGTCTTTGGTATAAACCCGCATCTGCAGTTCTTTGCATCTACAGTTTTCCACAGATGCTGCCTGACCCACTGAGTTTTCTGTCTATCTCCTGGATAAATCCGTCTATCTCTACTCATTTACCCTATCAATTCACGGCGGTCACGGTGGCGCAGCGGTAGAGTTGCTGCCTTACAGCGAATGTAGCGCTGGCGACCTGGGCTTGATCCCGACTACTGGTGCAGCCTGTACGGAGTTGGTACATTCTCCCCGTGACCTGCGTGGGTTTTCTCCGAGATCTTCGGTTTCCTCCCACACTCCAAAGACGTGTGGGGTTTGTAGGTTAATTGGTTTGTTATAAATGTAAAAACTGTCCCTAGTGGGTGTAGGATAATGTTAGTGTGCGGGGATCGCTGGTCGGCGCGGACCCGGTGGGCTGAAGGGCCTGTTTCCGCACTGTATAACCATATAATATAACCATATAACAATTACAGCACGGAAACAGGCCATCTCGACCCTTCTAGTCCGTGCCGAACACGTATTCTCTTCTAGTCCCATATACCTGCGCTCAGACCATAACCTTCCATTCCTTTCTCATCAATATAACTATCCAATTTATTTTTAAATGATAAAAACGAACCTGCCTCTACCACCTTCACTGGAAGCTCATTCCACACAGCCACCACTCTCTGAGTAAAGAAGTTCCCCCTCATGTTACCCCTAAACTTCTGTCCCTTAATTCTCAAGTCATGTCCCCTTGTTTGCATCTTCCCTCCTCTCAGTGGGAAAAGCTTATCCACGTCAACTCTGTCTATCCCTCTCATCATTTTAAATACCTCTATCAAGTCCCCCCTTAACCTTCTGCGCTCCAAAGAATAAAGCCCTAACTTGTTCAACCTTTCTCTGTAACTTAGTTGCTGAAACCCAGGCAACATTCTAGTAAATCTCCTCTGTACTCTCTCTATTTTGTTGACATCCTTCCTATAATTAGGCGACCAAAATTGTACCCCATACTCCAGAATTGGCCTCACCAATGCCTTGTACAATTTTAACGTTACATCCCAACTCTCTAAACTAAACTAAACTAAATATCCCCTCATGATCTTGTACACTCTTCATCCGCCTAATGTTCCCTCATTTGATATATCTTCTTTGTCTCTGTAGCTCCATGTTCACCTACTGAATACCAGTGTGGAAATGGCCAATGTGTCTCCATGACAAAACTCTGCGATGGTCAGCTCGACTGTGAAGATGGCTCTGATGAGGGGGACAACTGCGGTAAGATGCTCCAGTCTCCGCCACCCTCACACCCCCCCCCCGAGTACCACATCATAAAAGCAGGAAGGCACACTAACGCAGCTGATGGAACCACTGCCTCACAGCGCCAGGGACCTGCCTTCCTTTTTTTTTATATATAATATTTTTATTAGAAGCAAACATATTATAGTAAAGAATAGTTACATATTATAGTAAAAACACTTTTCATATACATCAATCATGCATTATTAAAATTTTCAATTTTCGATTAATTCTGCTTCTAGTGTTTTTTTATATGGATGGAAAGAGAGAGAAAGAGAAAAAAATTACAAATATCAAAAAAGAGAAAATGCGGAATGAATTACTTATCATTGGAGATATGTTCGTAGATTATAAAGTATAACTTTTCATCTAATCCTGAGTTCAAGCTTCAGTTGGGTTTTCGTGCTGGGCCAATCTATCCCTTCAAATAATTAATGAATGGAGACCATATTTTAACAAAAAGTTCTTGTTTGTCCATTAAGACAAGTCTAATTCTTTCTAGATGTAGGGTCTCCGACATTTCCACAATCCACATTTTAATTGTGGGGGTTATAGGGTCTTTCCAAAATTTTAATATTGATTTTTTCCCAGTTATTATACTGTAGTCGAGGAAGTTTCTTTGGCTTGTTGTGAGTGTGAAACTTTGTTCTGATATTCCAAGTATTATTAATTTTGAGTCAGGATCCAATTTAGTATTAACAACTTCAGAAATTATTCCAAAAATATCAGTCCAGAAATTTTTAATTTGTGTACAATTTGCAAAAGTATGTGTTAAAATTGGCCTCTAGATGCAGACATTTATCACAAATAGGAGAAATATGTGGGAAGATTCTGTTTAATTTTATTTTGGAGTAATGTAATCTGTGTAAGACTTTAAATAGTATTAAAGCATGTCTGGCATTTAACGAGTATTGATGTATATATTGTAGACTTTCATCCCAAATTCGTTATAGATTGACCTAATTCATTTTCCCATGTGTATCTATACAGTTCCATCGATGGTACCTCATTGTTTAAGAGGGTGTTATAACTATGTTATTAATTTTTCAGTGTTAGGATGCTTATTCAAACATTCATCAAGAATTTCTGGTTTCCTAGTCCTATAGACTTGTGTATTAGATTTAACATAATCTCTAATTTGTAGATATCTGAAGAAATTATTTGAGTGCAGCCCATAAATATGTTGTAACTTGAAATAAAAGAAAAATGCCTTTCCTATAAAGATGCCCTATCTTTTTAATTCCGTAATTTTTCCATTGTGTGAAACCTTTATCCAATATGGATGGTTTGAATAAAGGATTGTTTACAATGGGAAGACAGGGACCCGCCTTCTAACCTGACATTGGATGCTGTCCGTGTGGAGTTTGCACGTTCTCCCTGTGACTGCGTGGCTTTTGTCCGGGTGCTCCGGTTTCCGCGCTGTATACCTAAAGTTGAAAGTAAAGTCTTAAGTTTGGAGGGACATGGGCCAAATGCGGGCAAACTGAGTTAAATCTGGTTTCCTCCCACACTCCAAAGATGTGCAGGTTTGTAGGTTAATTGGCTTTGGTAATTCAGAGGTTGTAAAAATGTCCCTAGTGTGTGGGATAGTGCTAGTGTACAGGGCGATCGGTGGTGATCAAATAGGTTTCTAGTTTACACCCCAGCGGTATGAACATTGACTTTTCTAACTTCAAGTAACCCTTGTTTTCCCTCTCTCTCCATCCCTCCACCTTCCCAGTTCTCCCACCATTCTAACTGTCTCCGACTACATTTTATCTCTGTTTGCTTTGATGTCACCTTGTCCCAGCTAACAATGATCTTTTAGAGATACAGCTCTGAAACAGGCCCTTCGGCCCACCGGGTCCGTGCTGTCCTGCGATCCCCGCACATTAACACTATCCTACACCCACTAGGGACAATTTTTTACATTTACCAAGCCAATTAACCTACAAACCTGCACGTCTTTGGAGTGTGGGAGCAAACCGAAGATCTCGGAGAAAACCCACGCGGGTCACGGGGAGAACGTACAAACTCCGTGCAGACAGCACCCGTAGTCGGTATCGAACCCAGGTCACCGACGCTGCATTCGCTGTAAGGCAGCAACTCTACCGCTGCGCCACCGTGACTTCCCATTCTATTCAACCGATCTATTCTACATTTTCCTTGATCTCCATCCCCCTTTGTCCTGTTTTCACACTTTACACTTCCTTATCTATGTACCTCCCTCTCCCTTGACATCAGTCTGAAGAAGGGTCTCGACCCGAAACGTCGCCCCTTCCTTCTCTCCAGAGATGCTGCCTGTCCCGTTGAGTTACTCCAGCATTTTGTGTCAATCTTAGGTTTGTGTGTTAACTGGCCCTCTGTGAAGTGTGGAGGGAGTGGCTGAGACAGTGTAGATGGGACGTGTTGGTCAGTGTGGGCAAGCTGGTCCCAAGTTGGGTTTCCACGTTGTGTATGACTCCACGACTCGAAATGTTAGAGGTGAATCTAAAAAAGAGCTACGCTCATTCCTTCGATGCAGAGATGGTGCGTGCACTTTGTGTCTATCTTTGGTGTAAACCAGCAGCTGCAGTTCCTTCCTACACAAAAAGTTACACTTCCTTATGTTTGAACATCTCATGCGTATTTTTAAAACAATTACCCAACTCTTCAGTTTCACAAGTCTTTTAGTTACACAACTTTTAATTTTGCAACTTTCAAGTTCCCCTTGCTTGTATTCAGATATCACCCACACTTGTGACCAGGGTTTGTGAGTTCCATATCATGGTTATTTCACTGATTGGAAACCCCTTGACCCCAATCACTGCTACCCTGGTCTCAACTTCTCCGCGGACCGTCACCTTGTCGTGGCGGAGAAGCTCGTGTGGCCCTGAGAACCTGAGAGCGATGCCGTCTGGAGCTGTGCTCCTGGTAGGGCCACCCATGGCGGTAAGGTCAAGAGGGAGGTCTCTGACAAAGAGCAATCCAACCAAGACCTCAACGGTGGAACAGGCGGAAGACAATGGCTGACCTTAGTGGCCATCCTGGGAATTAACCTTGTAAACCTACGCTGCACTCCCTCAATAGTAAGAATGTCCTTCCTCAAATTAGGTTGCCACTCAGGTTCCTATCAAGAGACCCCCCCCCCCCCCCCCCTTCCTAATATATGACGTTATTTGACGGGTCCAATTTCTTGTTGCCTACTGCAGTGCGACTGTTTAACGGAACACAAAACAGTGACGGGGTGGTGCAGTTCAAGATGAATAACGAATGGTGCTCCACATGCACAGATCATTGGTCAGATGCATTGTCAGACCGCGTCTGCCACCTGTTAGGTTACAGGTAAGTCATGTCTCCTCTTCATTAACACCTGTGTTTTGCTGGTAGATACAAATGCTGGAGGAACTCAGCGGGTGAGGCAGCATCTATGGAGCGAAGGAATAGGTGACGTTTCGGGTCGAGACCCTTCTTCAGACTGATGTGGGGGTGGGGTTTGGGGCGGGTAGAAGAAAGGAAGAGGCGGAGACAGTGGGCAGTGGGGGAGCTGGGAAGGGGAGGGGAAGGAAGGAGAAAGCAGGGACTACCTGAAATTGGAGAAGCCAATGTTCATACCAGTGGGGTGTAAACTACCCAAGTAAAATATGAGGTGCTGCTCCCCCAATTTGCGGTGGGACTCACTCTGGCCATGGAGGAGGCCCAGGACAGAAAGGTCGGATTGGGAATGGGAGGGGGAGTTGAAGTGCTGAGCCACCGGGAGATCAGGTTGGTTATTGCGAACCGAGCGGAGGTGTTGGGTGAAGCGATCGCCAAGCCTGCGCTTGGTCTCACCGATGTAGAGACCGATTTTAGACATCTTCCTATACGAAAACAAAAGCCTCCTCTAAACAACTCCTTTAGACCTAGTGGCACGATAGCGCAGCGGTAGAGACGCTGCCTTTGCAGCGCCAGAGACCCAGGTTTGATACTGACTCCGGGTGCTGTCTGTATGGAGTTTGTACGTTCTCCCCGTGACCTGCGTGGGTTTTCCCCAGATGCTCTGGTTTCCTCCCACACTCCAGAGACGTACAGGGTTAATTGGCTTTGGTAAAAATTATAAATTGGTGTGTGTAGGACAGTGGGTACTGATTGTGGATGATCAGCCATGATCACATTGAATGGCGGTGCTGGCTCGAAGGGGCGAATGGCCTACTCCTGCACCTATTTTCTATGTATCTATGTATCTGTGTAACACAATAGTGACCCGGGTTCGATCCTGACCTCACCGACTGTCAGTGTGGAGTTTGCATGCTCGCCCCAATCAACATATTAACAATGCTCCATAGCCTTTTATCATAGTATTTTAACACAGAGGGTGGTAACTGTATGGATGGAGTTGCCATATGAAAAGGTTGAGATACATTAACAACATTTAACTCCTGCATGCCAACCCCCCCCCTCCTCCCCCCCCTCCCCTCTCTCCCCTCCTCTCTCCCCCTCCCTCCCCCTCCTCCACCTCTTCCCCCCCCCCTCCCTCTCCCCCTCCCTCTCCTCCTCTCCCTCTCCCCATCCCCCTCTGCCTCCCCCTGCCCCTCTCCTGCCTCTTCCCTCCCCCCCTCCCCTTCTCCCCCCCCCTCTCTCCCTCCCCTCCCCCTCTCCCTCCCCCCCCCTTCCCCTTCCCCCTCTGCCTCACCCTGCCCCTCTCCCGCCTCTTCCTCCTCCCCTTCCCTCCCCTCTCCCCCCCCCCCCCCACCACCCCCTAGTTGTCCCAGTTCCACTGTTTGCATCCTTGTATCCCCCTCATTAGCTCACCTTCCCCAGCCAACACGGGGCCCTGTTGGGTTCCACCCTTCCTTGGCCATCTGTTGCCTACCTTGATTTGTTCTGGCCTTTTCTCACCTCCCCCCCCTCTCCCCCCCCACCCTCCCCTCCACTACTTTCAGTCTGAAGAAAGGTTCCGACCCGTAACGTCACCGATTATCTTTCCCCAGAGATGCTGCCTGACCCGCTTAGTTACTCCAGTATTTTTTGTGTCCAACAACACTTAATAGACATTTGCAAAATTGAATAGACATAGAAACATAGAAAGTAGGTGCAGGAGTAGGCCATTCGACCCTTTGAGTCCAAAATGATCATCCAAAATCAGTACCCTGTTCCTGTTTTCTCCCCATATCCCTTGATTCCATTAGCCCTAAGAGCTAAATCTAACTCTCTCCTGAAAACATCCAGTGAATTGGCCTCCGCTGCCTTCTGTGGCAGAGAATTCCACAGATTCACAACTCTCTGGGTGAAAAGGTTTTTCCTCATCTCAGTCCTAAATGGCCTACCCTTTAATCTTAAGGAAAGGTTGAGAGGGATATGGGTCAGGGATAAGCAAATGGGACTAGTTCTGATGGGGCATCTTGGTTAGCATGGATGATTTGTGCCGAAGGGCCTGTTTGAATGCTGTTTGAATCTATGACTCTTAAAGAAATATGAAGCGTACATTTGTTCTTCACCTTGATAGGAACAACAACAAAACGACAACATCTCCTGCTTTGGGCTACGAGCCCTTTGTACAAATGAATAAAAGCACAAGTGGAGCGGTGGAACTTATACCAAGGTATTGAAAAACATTTTTAATATATCATATTTATTGTACATTTCTAATTGTCTGTGAAAAGTGATGGTGAACCTGTGGGGAAAATGTGTGGACCTCATTGAAACGTTCCGAATATTGAAAGGCCTGGATAGAGCGGATGTGGAGAGGATGTTTCCACTGGTGGGAGAGTCCAGGACTAGAGGTCACAGCCTTAGAATTGAAGGACGTTCCTTTAAGAAGGAGATGAGGAGGAATTTCTTTGGTCAGAAGATCATGACTGGATAGACTTGGTTTATACTCTCTAGAATTTAGGAGATTGAGAGGGGATCTTATAGAAACTTACAAAATTCTTAAGGGGTTGGACAGGCTAGATGCAGGAAGATTGTTCCCAATGTTAGGGAAGTCCAGGACAAGGGGTCACAGCTTAAGGATAAGGGGGAAATCCTTAAAAACCGAGATGAGAAGAACTTTTTTCACACAGAGAGTGGTGAATCTCTGGAACTCTCTGCCACAGAGGGTAGTTGAGGCCAGTTCATTGGCTATATTTAAGAGGGAGTTAGATGTGGCCCTTGTGGCTAAGGGGATCAGGGGGTATGGAGAGAAGGCAGGTACGGGATACTGAGTTGGATGATCAGCCATGATCATATTGAATGGCGGTGCAGGCTCGAAGGGCCGAATGGCCTACTCCTGCACCTAATTTCTATGTTTCCATGTCTATGTTTCTATGAATCTGTGGGATTCTTTGCCCAATGGAGACCCAGTCAATGGATGTTTTTAAGGCAGAGATAGATAGGTTCTTGATTAGTATGGGTGTCGGGGGTTATGGGGAGAAGGCAGGAGAATGGGGTTAGGAGGGAGAGATAGATCAGCCATCTTCTTGTGTATGGTGTGCACAGCCTAAAGTTGTAGGACAACTTGTTCTATTTGATTGTCCACGCCAGATTGATTGCATTCGTTGAAACAGGGCGGACCACGTGAAGGTTGTAATCTCCCAACCTAGATCAGCCATGATTGAATGACAGAGTAGACTTGATGGGCCGAATGGCCAAAATTCTGATCCTGGAACCTATTCAACATATAAACAAGGCTCAACCAATCAAGGGCGGCACATTGGTGCAGCTGGTAGAGCTGCTGCTTCACAGCGCCAGAGTTCCCGGTTCAATCCTGACCTCGGGTGCTGTGTGTGTGGAGTTTGCACGTTCTCCCTGTAGCTGTGTGTGCTTCCTTCAGTTCAGACTTTACAGGTACAGCGCAGAAACAGGCCCTTCGGCCCACCAAGTCCAAGCCAACCCTGTATCCTACACTCTAGGGACAATTTACAATTTTTACAGAAGCCAATTAACATACAAACCTGCACGTCTTTGGAGTGTGGGAGGAAACCGGAGCACCTGGAGAAAACCCATGCAGGTCACGGGGAAAACTCCGTACAGACAGCACCTGTACTCAGGATCGAACCAGGATCTCTGGTGCTGTAATGTCCCTGTCCCACTTAGGAAACCTGAACGGAAACCTCTGGAGACTTTGCGCCCCACCCAAGGTTTCCGTGCGGTTCCCGGAGGTTTTTGTCAGTCTCCCCACCTGCTTCCACTACCTGCAACCTCCGGCAACCACCTGCAACCTGCAGACGGAACCGCACGGAAACTTTGGGTGGGGCGCAAAGTCTCCAGAGGTTTCCGTTCAGGATTCCTAAGTGGGACAGGGGCATCAGGCAGGAACTCCACCAATGCGTCCCCATTCCACCCCAAATCCCGAAGACATGCATGTTTGTAGGTTAATTAGTCCCTGTGCAAATTACCCCTAGTGTGTACTGTAGGGACTCGATGAGAAAGTGGATCTTGTGTGAAGGGGTAGGCATGGACTCGGTGGGCCGAAGGGCCAGTTTCCATGCATGATGCTGAGTGAAGAGCTGATATATGCCTTAAACTATCTTCCTTTTTGGTTGAACACAAACTCAAAACTGATGGTAGGGCTGGGTGAGCGGGCGTGCGGAATGGTAGTTGCATATATCTTCTTTTTCGCTTTTTCACTTTTTCCAGTTCTGTTTTTTTTTCCCTTGCTTGTTTTTCCCTCTTTTCTTCTTTCTTTCCTTTTTCTCCTTTTTTTTTCTTTCCTATCTAGTTAATAGTTTATAAAATGTTAAAACTGTGAAGCTGTTCGAAAATTGTATCTGATATGTCGATCATTTTTTTTTGTACAATTGCTTCTAACAAAAAAAAAAAACGTTCTTCCTTTTTTATCCTTTCAATGGATGTGGGCTAACATTGATCACCCCTAATTTTCTTGGCATTAATCTTACGGTGGTCTTTGGGAACAAACAGCATTTCTGTCATTTGACCCAGCATTGGTCCTTCTGTCTAAGTATGGTGATTCCTTGCTTGTAGGAAGCACATGGGATTTATTGGCATAATCCAGTTAATTCATAGTCACCAATATTGATCGCGGCTTTTTATCCAAGTTAATTAATTGATTGGACTTAAATTCCCCTAAGCCTGCAAAGGATGCATTAAGTGATTAAGTCTCTTTGTCTTCCAGTGGGAACTGCTCTGCCGATGCAGTTGTTCATCAGAAGTGCAACAGGAAATGTAAGTAAAATTGTCCAATAGACAGTTTAGTTTGATTGAGAGATACAGCGCGTAAACAGGCCATTCTGCCCACTGAGCCCGCGCCGACCAACGATCCCCGCACACTAAAGGGCCTGTCCCACTTGGCGATTATTTTCGGCGATTGCCGGCGTCTTATCAGTGTCGCCAAAAGATTTCGAACATTTCAAAATCCAAACTTTCGAAAAAATGTCGCGACACTTGAAAAAAACACCGCGCGTTAATACGTCGTCACGCCGCGTCACGCCTCGATTTTTTTGGTGACCTGATACGTCAGTAAATGATGCCGGCAGGAAAAAAATCGCCGAGTGGGACAGGCCCTTAACACTATCCTACACACACGAGGGACAATTTAACATTTTTACCGAAGCCAATTAGCATACAACCCTGCACGTCTTTGGAGTGCGGGAGGAATCCAGAGCTTCCGGAGAAAACCCACGCAGGTCACGGGGAGAACCTACAAACTCCGTATAGACAGCACCCGTAGTCAGGATGGAACCCGGGTCTCTAGCGCTGTGAGGCAGCAACTCTACCGCTGAGCCACTGTGCCGCATTTAGATTGTGGCTCAATCCTCATATTGTGCTGGTCTTGGGTGGTCTTGAGTGGTCTTGGGTTGTAGAGAAATAGAGATTTTTTTGTGAGAGTCTCAGCCTCAACCACCCACTCACAAAGTGTGTTCCAGATACCAAATACTCTCTAGGTCATAATCCTAGTCATAGAAACATAGAAACATAGAAACATAGAAAATAGGTGCAGTAGGCCATTCGGCCCTTCGAGCCTGCACCACCATTCAATATGATCATGGCTGATCATCCAACTCAGTATCCTGTACCTGCCTTCTCTCCATACCCCCTGATCCCTTTAGCCACAAGGGCCACATCTAACTCCCTCTTAATATAGCCAATGAACTAGCCTCAACTACCTTCTGCGGGAGAGAATTCCACAGATTTACCACTCTCTGTGTGAAAAAAGTTTTCCTCATCTCGGTCCTAAAAGATTTCCCCTTTATCCTTAAACTGTGACCCCTTGTTCTGGACTTCCCCAACATCGGGAACAATCTTCCTGCATCTAGCCTGTCCAACCCCTTAAGAATTTTGTACGTTTCTATAAGATCCCCCTTCAATCTTCTAAATTCTAGTGAGTACAAACCGAGTCTATCCAGTCTTTCTTCATATGAAAGTCCAGAAACCACACCTGGAGTATAGTGTGGAAACAGGACCATGACCATGGTGTCCCACCTACACTAGTCCCACCTGCCTGTGTTTGGCCAATATCCCTCTGAACCTGTCCGATCCATGTACCTGTAGAGAATGTGTTCCTCAGCCCAACTCATCATTCTGCCCCGCACCTTAAACCTCTGCTGCCGATTTTGCAAGTTAATCGGCTTTGGTAAAAATTGTCAAACTTGCCCCAGTGTGTGGGGCAGTGTTAATGCGCGGGTGATCGCTGGTCAGTGCGGACTCGGTGGGCCGAAAGGCCTGTTTCCGTGCTGTCTCTAGAGTATAATAAACTGGAACGATCAGTAAGTAACGATCTGCATCTTTCATATCAGTTAATTTCTCCGACACCATGATTCCATTTCTCCTCTCAGCCTGTGGGAAGGTGTTGGCGCGGCCGAAAGATGCGGCGAGAATCGTTGGCGGTCACGACGCGGTGGACGGCACTTGGCCGTGGATTGTGTCCCTCCACTTCATCGGACATCACATCTGTGGATCCACGCTGATCAGCAAGCAGTGGCTCGTATCTGCGGCCCACTGCGTATACGGGTAACCACATACAGCACGGAAACAGGCCCTTCGGCCCATCGAGTCCACGCCGACCTTTATCCTATATCTGTACACTGTGGGCAGCTTGATTGTAATCATGTGTAGATTTAGTTTTAGTTTTGGGGATGCAGCGCGGAAAAGGGCCGGCCCACCGAGTCCGCACTGACCAGCGATTCCCGTAAACTGGCACCATCCTTCATAGCAAAAGGATTTGAGTATAGGAGCAGGGAGGTTCTACTGCAGTTGTACAGGGTCTTGGTGAGACCACACCTTGTTGTCCCTTCAGCTCTCTTGTCTATCTACTGTAATTTCTCCTCACTTTTGGAATTCTGAAGTATGCTAAATGTCTCTCACGCTTATCCCGACTTCCATAATTGTTTACAGCGCAAACATTGACAATTTCAGTGGGTTTTAACGGGCCCGCTACGCTGGAAACAATGGTAAATGCCTACCTGCAGTACATCGCGTGTAATCCATTTGGAGTAGCATAGCAACATTATCTGAATGGTGGCCGATTAGGAAAGGAGGAGATGCAGCGAGACCTGGGTGTCATGGTACACCAGTCATTAAAAGTAGGCATGCAGGTGCAGCAGGCAGTGAAGAAGGCGAATGGTTTGTTAGCATTCATAGCAAAAGGATTTGAGTATAGGAGCAGGGAGGTTCTACTGCAGTTGTACAGGGTCTTGGTGAGACCACATCTGGAGTATTGCATACAGTTTTGGTTTCCTAATCTGGGGAAAGACATTCTTGCCATAGAGGGAGTACAGAGAAGGTTCACCAGAATGATTCCTGGGATGTCAGGACTTTCATATGAAGAAAGACTGGATAGACTTGGTTTATACTCTCTAGAATTTAGTAGATTGAGGGGGGATCTTATAGAAACTTACAAAATTCTTAAGGGGTTGGACAGGCTAGATGCAGGAAGATTGTTCCCGATGTTGGGGAAGTCCAGAACAAGGGGTCACACAGTTTAAGGATAAGGGGGGAAGCCTTTTAGGACTGACATGAGAAAAACATTTTTCACACAGAGAGTGGTGAATCTGTGGAATTCTCTGCCACAGAAGGTAGTTGAGGCCAGTTCATTGGCTATATTTAAGAGGGAGTTAGATGTGGCCCTTGTGGCTAAAGGTATCAGGGGGTATGGAGAGAAGGCAGGTACAGGATACTGAGTTGGATGATCAGCCATGATCATATTGAATGGTGGTGCAGACTCGAAGGACCGAATGGCCTACTCCTGCACCTATTGTCTATGTTTCTATGTTTCTATGTTATTGGGGACAATTTCTACAGAAGCTAATTAACCAACGTACCTCCACGTCTCTGGAATGTGGGAGGAAACCGAAGCATCTGATGAAAATTCGCGCGGTGACGGATAGAACGTGCAAACTCTGCACGGACAGCACCCATAGTCGAAGTGCGTACAGAGTTACAGTGAAAACATTTAGAATTTTGTGCTATCTGGTCATATCGTACAATACAAAAGTGACCTGGGTAGTGCAGAGAACAAAATGCATCATTTAGGGCAGTCACGGTGGCCCAGCGGTAGAGTTGCTGCTTTACAGCGAAGGTAGCACCGGAGACCCGGGTTCAATCCCAAGATAGATTACAAGATAGATTTTAATTGTCACATGTGCCAGATGGCACAGTGAAATGAATTCCCATACAGCCATACAAAAAAAATAAACAGGACTCAACACACTATAGAATTTAACACAAAACATCCCCACACAGCAGAATCAAAGTTTCCCACTGTGTGGGAAGGCACCAAAGTCAGTCTTCTTCCTCCACTGTTCCCCGTGGTCAGGGTCTCCCCAAGCCCTCTGCAGTTGCAGCTACGGGCGGCCCGATGACCAGGACCGCTCGCCGGGATGATACAAGTCCGACGTCGGGGCTGCAGGACGTCCTCAGCGGCGTGGACACAGAGTCGGCCCCCTCCTACCGGAGTCGGCGGCTTCCAATGTCCGTAGGCCGCGCCGGGTGGAGACTGCTGCTGGAGACCGTCTACAAGGCGCCCCAGGACTCCACGATGCCATTCAGCGCCGCCCGCGTTGGAAGCTCTCCGCACCAGAGCTTCACGATGTTGGAGCAACGGCTCAATGCTCCGGAGGTCCAAACGGCGACCCAGGCAGGCATCGCCCGCTCCGCGGTGACTCCAGCGCTGCGCCGCCGCTGTAGCAGCCCTGGTCCGGTTTCCCCCTTACCCTGCCCCCCCTCCCCCACATAGAAAAGTAAAAGTTTCCCCCTAAAACAGACTTTAGACTAACTAAAAATAATTTAAAAAAAGATAGAAATGACATACAGGCTGTAGGTAGAGGCTGCTGCCAGTGCAGTGCCCCTAGTGGACTGCGGGTGCTGTCTGTACGGAGTTTGTATGTTCTCCCCGTGACCTGCGTGGGTTTTCTCCAGGTGCTCCGGGTTTCCTCTCGCACTCACTCCAAAGAATATTGTCGCTAGTGGGTGTTGGATCGTGTTAATGTGCGGGGATTGCTGGTCGGCGCGGACCCGATGTTTCTGCGCTGTATCTCTAAACTAAACTACACTAAATATAGTGTTACAGAAACAGAGAAAGTGCAGACATGGACACACTTCATAGGAGATAGGAGCTGAATTAAGCCATTCGGCCCATAGAGTTTGCTCGGCCATTCGATCATGGCTGATCTATTTTTCCCTCTCAACCCCCCCCCCCCCCCCATTCTGCTTTCTCCCTATAACCCCTCACACCCTTAGTAATCAAATTAATGATTAATAACTTTGCAGTTGACATCAAGTCTACTCTGCCATTCAATCATGGCTGATCTATCTTTCCCCTACAAACCCCATTCTCCTGCTTTCTCCCCATAACCCTTGACAATAGACAATGGGGTGCAGGAGTAAATAGGTGCCGGATACTGCAAGGTAGAGCCAGCAAAGATAGTCTGAGGGTCACCAATGAGGTAGATAGTAGTTCAGGACAGCTCTCTAGTGTCTACCTCATAGGTGATCCTCGGGCTATAAGGTCATAAGTGATAGGAGTTGTATTCGGCCATTCGGCCCATCAAGTCTACACCGCCATTCAATCATGGCTGACCTATCTCTCCCTCCTAACCCCATTCTCCTGCCTTCTCTTTGATCGGACTTTACCTTGCGTTAAACGTTGTTCCCTTATGGGGGCTGTCCCACTGTACGAGTTCATTCAAGAGTTCTCCAGAGTTTCCCCTGATTCGAACTCGGAGAATTACGGTAATCATCGGTACTGGGGGCTCTCGTGGACATTTTTCAACAGGTTGAAAAATCTTCACCAGTCTTACCGAGCTCACCCGAGTACCTGCTGTTAGCGTTGCGAGCCGCTAAGAGACGTCCCGAGCTCCGACGTACCCGCTACGTACATTCTACGTGCTTACCACGAGTTTTTGGGGTTTTTTTAACTCGGGAGAGCTCTTGAATGAACTCGTACAGTGGGACAGGGCCATTATCGTGTTGGAACAGGTAAGGTGACTGGAGATTTCTGATTGTCTTCCAGGAGGAATCAGGTGCTGTCACGCTGGGAGGCGGTGCTGGGTCTACACGCACAAGGGAACCTCACCTCTCCCCAGACCCAAGTCCTTGCGATCGATCGCATCCTGATAAACCCACAGTACAACCGGAGAACCAAGGACGGGGACATTGCCTTGTTGCGTTTGGAGTCAGCAGTGCAGTACACAGGTAATGTTCATCAGATCACAAGACATAGGAGCAGAATTAGGCCATTCAGCCCATCGAGTCTGCTGTGCCAATCTGTCATGGCTGATCTGTTTTTTACCTCTGATTGAAACATATAAGATTGCTAGAATAAGTGGGACCCATTGGGTCCCAGCATCACACGGGAGGGCTGGTCCCCCAACGCAATATTCCACCTCTTACCACCTCTTACCACTTACCACAAGGCCGCTAAAGACAGCGAGTCGTGACCTCTCCCTCCTCCATCTTGCAGAGACTGAGCCATGCCCACACTTCAGGGTTTTATAGTCCCTCCCCCTCTCACCAGAAGGGGCGCACCCTTCATGGTGTGATTGACAGGAAAGAGAATCTCAACATTTTTTACACACTAATAACTCTTTTATTTTTAATCGATGGGAAAAATCCTCTTGTCCTGCTCATCAGAGGGGGACTCTGAGTAAGATGGTTGAAAATCACAGCCAAAAGTGGTAGTGTTTTTTCTAAAATCAATATACCGAACAACAGGAAATGGTCAAGATCAGACTTTTAGTAATATAGATTAAGTGTTTGGACACGCTAGAGGCAGGATACGTATTCCCGATGTTGGCGGAGTCCAGAACCAGGGGCCACAGTTTAAAAATAAGGGGTAAGCCATTTAGAATGATGAGGAAAAGCTTTTTCACCCAGAGAGTTGTGTGTCTGTGGAATCTCTGCCTCGGGAGACAGTGGAGGCCAATTCTCTGGATACTTTCAGGATAGGGCTCTTAAAGATAGCGGAGTCAGGGGATATGGGGAGAAGGCAGGAGCGGGGTACTGATTGGGGATAATCAGCCATGATCACATTGAATGGCGGTGCTGGCTCGAAGGGCCAAATGGCCTACTCCTGCACCTATTGTCTATGTCCACCTTAAAAATACCTAATGGCATCCTCCACAGCCGTCTGTGGCAATGAAGTCCACAGATTCACCACCATTGCATTCAAACCACTCCTCCCCATGTTGTTGGCACAGTGCCACAGCAGTGGAGTTACTGGAGCTGTAGCGCCAGGGACCCTGATTCGGTCCGGACCTCGGGTGCTGTCTGTGTGGAGTTTGCACGTTCTCCCTGTGACCACGTGGGTTTGCTCCGGTTTCCTCCCCCGTCCCAAAGACGTGCGAGGTTTGCAGGTTAATCGGCCCTCTGCAAATTCAGCTCCACCAAGCAGTGGGATATCGCGCATGAACAGGTTGGCATGGACTCGGCTGGGCAGAAGGGCCTGTTTCCATACTGTATCTCTAAGCTAAACTAAACTAAACTAAACAATACCTGATTAAAAATTACTCACGGGCTGGAAGGGTGTCAGGGGTTACGGGGAGACGGCAGGAGAATGGGGCTAGGAGGGAGACGTCCATGATTGAATGGCGGAGTAAACATGATGGGCCGAATGGCCTAATTCTGCTTATTTTTTAGTTTAGTTTGGAGATACAGTCCCTTTGGCCCACCGAGTCCACACTGACCAGCGATCCCCACACATTAATACAAGCCTACACACACTAGGGACAATTTACACTTGTACCAAGTATACAAACTCAAGCTAATTAATCTACAAACCTGTACGTCTTTGTGGGAGTGTGGGAGGAAACCGAAGATCTCAGAGAAAAACTCACGCGGTCACGGGGAGAACGTACAAACTCCGTACAGACAGCGCCCGTAGTCGGGATCGAACCCGGGTCTCTTGTAAGGCAGCAACTCTACCTGCTGCGCCACCGTGCTCTCATAACTATGAACTTATGAACTTCTGAGCAACATTGAAACATAGAAAATAAGTGCAGGAGTTGGCCTCTCGGCCCCGCGGACCAGAACCACCATTCAATATGATCACGGCTGATCATCCAAATTCAGTACCCCGTTCCTGCTTTCTCCCCATATCCCTTGATTCCGTTAGCCCTAAGAGCTGAATCTAACTCTCTCTTGGAAACTTACAATGGCCTTATTCTACTCCTCGAAATAATGAACTTATTGTGGACATATGAACCACCGTTCACCCCAGTTACAGAAGCAGCACGGTCAATGGTTGCTAATACGGGCGGCGCTGACGTTAACATCGCGGAGTCCTGGTGATCCCTTTGCCGAGGGCCGCCAGTGTTGGAGCTCCACCCAGCTCGGCCTGTGGACTTTGTAAGCCACGGTCTCCGGTAGGAACCGGCTGATTCGGAACTCCAAGCCGCTGAGAGTGCTCTTCTGTCCCGACGTCGGTGCTCCGATCGTCCCGGCGAGGGGGCCTGAACATCGGGCCGTCAGTAGCAGAGACACAGTCTTAGAAAAAAGGGGAGGTCATTTAAAACTGAGGTGAGAAAAAACCTTTTCACCCAGAGAGTTGTGAATTTGTGGAATTCCCTGTCACAGAGGGCAGTGGAGGCCAAGTCCCTGGATGGATTTAAGAGAGAGTTAGATAGAGCTCTAGGGGCTAGTGGAGTCATGGGGAGAAGGCAGGCACGGGTTATTGATTGGGGACGATCAGCCATGATCACAATGAATGGTAGTGCTGACTCGAAGGGCCGAATGGCCTCCTCCTGCACCTAGTTTCAATGCTAACTTAATATTACTTCTTCATTACAGATTACATCCAGCCCGCCTGCCTGCCAGACAGCAAGCAACATTTCTCAGTGGGAACGAGATGCTCCATCGCTGGCTGGGGAGCAATGAGCGAAGGGGGTAAGTTGGTGGACAGACACAAAATGCCAGGGGCTGTGACCTCTCTGGTCCTAGACTCTCCCACCAGTGGAAACATCCTTTCCGCATCCACTCTCTCTAAGCCTTTCATTATTCTGTAAGTTTTTGTAGATTTCGGTAAATTTACAAATTTTACCAAAGCCAATGAATTGACAAACTTGCACGTCTTTAGAGTGTGGGATGAAACCGGAGCTCCTGGTGAAAACCCACTCTGGTCAACGGAGAGAACTTGCAGACAAGCGCCCGTAGTCAGGATCGATAGGGGATGATCAGCCATGATCACATTGAATGGCGGTGCTGGCTCGAAGGGCCGAATGGCCTACTCCTGCACCTATTGTCTGTCTAGGCAGTGAAAAAAGCGAATGGTATGTTAGCTTTCATAGCAAAAGGATTTGAGTATAGGAGCAGGGAGGTTCTACTGCAGTTGTACAGGGTCTTGGTGAGACCACACCTGGAGTATTGCGTACAGTTTTGGTCTCCAAATCTGAGGAAGGACATTATTGCCATAGAGGGAGTGCAGAGAAGGTTCACCAGACTGATTCCTGGGATGTCAGGACTGTCTTATGAAGAAAGACTGGATAGACTTGGTTTATACTCTCTAGAATTTAGGAGATTGAGAGGGGATCTTATAGAAACTTACAAAATTCTTAAGGGGTTGGACAGGCTAGATGCAGGAAGATTGCTCCTGATTTTGGGGAAGTCCAGGACAAGGGGTCACAGCTTAAGGATAAGGGGGAAATCCTTTAAAACCGAGATGAGAAGAACTTTTTTCACACAGAGAGTGGTGAATCTCTGGAACTCTCTGCCGCAGAGGGTAGTCGAGGCCAGTTCATTGGCTATATTTAAGAGGGAGTTAGATGTGGCCCTTGTGGCTAAGGGGATCAGAGGGTATGGAGAGAAGGCAGGTACGGGATACGGAGTTGGATGATCAGCCATGATCATATTGAATGGCGGTGCAGGCTCGAAGGGCCGAATGGCCTACTCCTGCACCTAATTTCTATGTTTCTATGTCTATTGCCATCAAAGGGTTAACCGTATCCACATTTGGGCGTGCTAATCCTCCAGGAATAGATTCTTCGTGAATTATTTAATGCCTGTCTCGTCGCCACCATCTAAGACATCGCTGCAACTATTTACAATCTGGAAGGAATGGCAACTTAAAGCAAGCAGCAGAGCAAATAAAGATGAGAACATGTTCAACTGAAAGGGACATTAGGAAGTAATGGCCATGGCAGATGGGTATCAAATACAGTTTAGTGTAAACTAATAAGAAGTGATCGGTATTAGAATGAAGAAAAGATCAAGAAATAAATTGAAAAGACAAGGGAAGTAAGCACTCGAAGTCATTAAGCAGGTTAGATTACCTCATTCATCCCTATTATTCCGTAAAGCATCCTGGCTATGGGTTTATATATCTATATCACAAGTCAACATCAATATAAACACAAATATCCCATCCAGAAGTCTTTTCAGCATCTGCAGTTCCTTGTAGCCCGAGAGTAGGCTTTCTAGAAAGACTGGATAGACTCGGCTTGCACTCGCTAGAATTTAGAAGATTGAGGGGGGATCTTGTAGAAACTTACAAAATTCTTAAGGGGTTGGACAGGCTAGATGCAGGAAGATTGTTCCCGATGTTGGGGAAGTGCAGAACAAGGGGTCACACAGTTTAAGGATAAGGGGGAAATCTTTTAGGACCGAGATAAGAAAAACATTTTTCACACAGAGAGTGGTGAATCTCTGGAATTCTCTGCCACAGAAGGTAGTTGAGGCCAGTTCATTGGCTATATTTAAAAGGCAGTTAGATGTGGCCCTTGTGGCTAAAGGGATCAGGGGGTATGGATGGAAGGTGGGTACAGGATACAGAGTTGGTTGATCAGCCATGATCATATTGAATGGCGGTGCGGGCTCGAAGGGCCGAATGGCCTACTCCTGCACCTATTGTCTATGTTTCTATGGTGCTTCTGTATGAGTTTGTCAGAATAGTTTGAGCTGTTCCTCATGAGGTCATAAGGGATAGGTATAGAATTAGGCCATTCGGCCCATCCAGTCTACTCCGCCATTCAATCATGGCTGACCTATCTCTCCCTCCTAACTCCATTCTCCTGCCTTCTCCCCCTAACCCCTGACACCCGTACTAATCAAGAACCTATCTATCTCTGCCTTTAAAATATCCACTGACTTGGCCTCCACAGCCGTCTGTGGCAATGAGTTCCACAGATTCACCACCCTCCGACTAAAGAGATTTCTCCCCATTTCCTTCCTAAAAGAACATCCTTTAGCGGTGCAGAGACAACAACCAGTTTATTTGAACAGAATTTTATTACGAAATTGCTTTATGGTCAAACAGGTCTACACACATGGGATTGTCCACCACGATGGTCAGTCGATCAAATGCCGCGTGAAAGCGAAACCGCGCGAAAACCACAGCCCCTCCCGAGTCACATGACCGCGGCTTCCGAACGACGGCTTTGATATCTACGTGCACCAGCAGGCTCCGCTACAGTCCTTTAATTCTGAGGCTGTGACCTCTAGTCCTAGACTCTCCCACTAATGGAAACATCCTCTCCCCATCCACTCTGTCCAAGTCTTTCACTATTCTGTACGTTTCAATGAGCCCCCCCCCCGCCCCATTCTTCTAAACTCCAGCGAGTACAGGCCCAGTGCCGACAAACGCTCATCATAGGTCAACCCACTCATTCCTGGGATAATTCTTCCAAACTACAGGTATACTACAACTACATTTTGTTCCTAGCCAAATGCATTCCTTGATTACATAGTAACATGGAAAATAGGTGGAGGAATGTGGTCTCCAAATCTGAGGAAGGACATTATTGCCATAGAGGGAGTGCAGAGACGGTTCACCAGGCTGATTCCTGGGATGTCAGGACTGTCTTATGAAGAAAGACTGGATAGACTTGGTTTATACTCTCTAGAATTTAGGAGATTGAGAGGGGATCTTATAGAAACTTACAAAATTCTTAAGGGGTTGGACAGGCTAGATGCAGGAAGATTGTTCCCGATGTTAGGGAAGTCCAGGACAAGGGGTCACAGCTTAAGGATAAGGGGGAAATCCTTTAAAACCGAGATGAGAAGAACTTTATTCACACAGAGAGTGGTGAATCTCTGGAACTCTCTGCCACAGAGGGTAGTTGAGGCCAGTTCATTGGCTATATTTAAGAGGGAGTTAGATGTGGCCCTTGTGGCTAAGGGGATCAGGGGGTATGGAGAGAGGGCAGGTACGGGATACTGAGTTGGATGATCAGCCATGATCATATTGAATGGCGGTGCAGGCTCGAAGGGCCGAATGGCCTACTCCTGCACCTAATTTCTATGTTTCTAATAGGCTATTCGGCCCCTCGAGCCTGCACCGCCATTCAACATGATCATGGCTGATCATCCAGATTCTAGGCGTCTTTCCCTTCTCCATCATTGCAGGTCCACCTCCGAGTGTTCTTCAGGAGGCTGAGGTTCCTCTCATTGCTGCTCAGAAGTGCCAGGCGCTGCTGCCAGAGTACAACATCACACAGAACATGGTGTGTGCAGGTTATGAGGAAGGAGGAACAGATACCTGCCAGGTAAACCCACTCCCCTGGTTCCCCAACCAACATGGCTCTTACAATAGGTGACACACAATAGGAGTTGGCGTTTGGGCTGGAGTTTTTTTTTTTTTTTTTTTTTACATTTGGGCTGGAGTTGGCGCTTCTTCTCCGCACTGGCTGTGGGCCCCGGACGTCTCCGACCAGCCCCCGGAGGCACGGGTCTGTGTGAGCGCTCTCCCCTGCCTCCCGCTCGCACCTCTCTCTCGCTGTTACACCCCGCTACCTGGTACTTTGGGGGGAGGGGATGAGAGTTTTACGTAATTTATGAAGAAAGAATTTATACACAGTTCCTTCAGCCAGCACTTCATTTGCTTTTACTTTATGGTGAATGACCTTTGACAGATCCCCATGATTCCTTGCGTTTTTCGGAATACCGAACTCGCTTATTGAGGGGATATGGACCACGTGCAGGAAGTTTAGTTGAGTTTAGAAATGCAACAGTCACTTAGGCCCACCCAGTCCCAGCCGACCAGCGATCACCCGTACACCTGTTCTATCCTACACACACTAGGGACAATTTACAGAACCCAATGAACCGACAAGCCTGCACGTCTTTGGAGTGTGGGGGGAAACCGGATCACCCGGAGAAAACCCACGTGGTCACGGGGAGAATGTACAAACTCTGTACAGGCAGTACCCGCAGTCAGGATCGAACCCGGGTCGAAGGTAGCAAAGCTACTGCTGCCCTGATGAGTTGGATTGGAACTAATATGGTTGGAACTAATCAGGTTGGAACTAATAACTAAATCCTAGTGTGGATCGATATACCACGGTGGCACAGCGGTAGAGTTGCTGCCTCACAGCGCCGGAGACCCGGGTTTGATCCTGACCACGGGTGCTGTCTGTACGGAGTTTGTACGTTCTTCCCTGTGACCTGCGTGGGTTTTCTCCAAGATCTTCAGTTTCCTCCCACACTCCAAAGGCGTACAAGCTTATAGGTTAATTGGCTTGGCATAAATCAAAAATTTCCCTAGTGTGTGTGGGATAGTGTTAGTGTGCGGGGATCGCTGGTCGGCGCGGACCCGGTGGGCCGAAGGGCCTGTTTCTGCGCTGTATCTCCAAACTAAAAATACGGGGCCCAATTTTGGCGAGGCAATTGGTAAAGGCAAGTCTCTTTATTTCATTTAGGGTGATTCGGGAGGGCCACTCGTCTGCAAGCAAGATGATCAACGGTTCCTGGCTGGAGTGACCTCTTTTGGCCGCGGTTGTGCGCGACCACACAGTCCAGGTGTCTACGCCCATGTCACCGCATTCATCGACTGGATACAGGAGGCCCTCAGCCAAGGCCCATCTTTAAAGATGGCCGCCGGGACTCAGCGCTGACCTGTTTTGCTTCCATCGGCCACTTCTGTGCTCTTTTACCCCAATACCTGAAGCTCTCAAAACATTGTCAAAACAGCAGCAAAGGGAGTTCTGCATAACTTTAGTTTAGTTTAGTGATACCCTGCGGAAAAATCATCCTTGAGTCACACAGTGCAGAATGCCCCATCTAAGAAGGGTCTCGACACGAAACGTCACCCATTCCTTCTCTCCAGAGATGCTGCCTCACCCGCTGAATTACTCCAGCATTTTGTGTCTCCCCCCCCATCCACACTAGTTTAGTATAGTTTCAATTTAATTTAGTTTAGAGATACAGCGCGGAAACAGGCCCTTCGGCCCACCGAGTCCCCACCCACCAGCCTTCCCCGCACAGTAACGCAACCCTACACTCAAGTTTACATATTTTTAAATGCGCTGAACAGCTCTCGTTCCCCACTCCCGACTCTCAGTCTGAAGAAGGGTCTCGACCCGAGGCGTCACCCATTTCTTCTCTCCAGAGATGCTGCCAGACCCGCTGAGTTACTCCACCATTCTGTGTCGATCTTCACTAAAAGTGAGAGGTGAACTTTCTCACTTTTGGACGTGGTGATTATTTCCAAAAGGACCTTTCCTTTCAAGAAACGCCGTTCAATCTGAATCGATTAATGATATCGTTTATTCGTTAAAAATTGTGTTTTTTGCAAATTGCTGTTCAAGGGAGCATGCAGAAAAGGGAACAAAAAATAAACTGCTGAAAGAAATCAGCGATCCATCCCACTCCAGGCTCTCTGTCATTGTCCTTTAGTTGAGTTTAGTGTAGAGATACACCGCAGAAACAGGCCCTTCGGCCCACCGGGGCCGCGCCGACCAGCGATCCCCGCACACTAATACTATCCTACACCCACTAAGGACAATTTTTACATTTACACCAAGCCAATTAAACTACAAACCTGCACGTCTTTGGAGTGTGGGAGGAAACCGAAGATCTCGGAGAAAACCCACGCAGTCACGGGGAGTACAAACTCCGTCACAGCACCTATGGTCGGGAGAACCTGGGTCTCCAGTACAAAGGCTCAACTCTACCGTACACCTCTACACTGCACCCTCTTGGGTTTCTCCGCCTGGGTTTCAACAACTAGTCAGAGATTGAACCTGGTCTCCAGTGCGCAGAAGGTGCATGATAGCTTTAAAATGTGAAGGGATAGACAGAGTTGATGTGGACAAGCTCCCTTTGAGAATAGGGAAGATTCAAACAAGCTGACTTCCACCGAAGTTTAGGGGTAATATGAGGGGGAACTCTTTACACTGTAATGAGCCCCAGTCCAGGTCTTAAGTTAAAGGCCAAAATTTGTTCAACCCGAACTTTTTTGATTTCTTTTAGTGAAACCTGTCTATGCTTTGGTAAACCTCTTTCTCCTCCGCGACTCCTAGTTCCTCATCACTTGGAATATTGAGTTGCCCACCTTGGGATTTGGGCCAAATGCGAGCAATTAAAACAGTTTTTATCCACGAGTAGTTGCTCTACTCAACAGCCAAAAATCTGTAGCCTCCCTTTGAACTGGTATTTTGTTGGTTCACATGCTTGATCAATGGTGTTTCATCACTAATGTTTTATTATTATTAATGTTTTGTGTTTTCTGAGTCATTCGTAACTGTCACTGTATGTCATGTTGTTACTTGTGGGCGGAGCATCAAGGCAAATTCCTTGTATGTGAATACTTGGCCAATAAACTTACTTACTTACTTAAATGGGACAAGCTTACAAAGAAACAAATAACTGCAGGTGCCGGTTGACACCAAAGGCAAATACAAAGTGCTGGAGCAACTCAGCGGGTCAGACAGCATCTCTGGAGAAAAAAAATGGGTGACGTTTCGGGGGTTGGGACCCTTCCTCAATCTGAAAAGTCGACAATCCTTATTCTCCAGAGATGCCCTTCCTCAATCTGAAAAGTCGACCATCCTTATTCTCCAGAGATGCCAATTCCTTCTCTCCATAGATGCTGCCTCACCCGCTGAGTTACTCCACCATTTTGAGTCTACCTTCGATTTTACCAGCATCTGCAGTTCTTTCTTAATCATTTAGATACGGCATCTTGGGCAGCATCGATATGTTGGGACAAAGGAACTACTTTGGTGCTGTACGACCCCATCTTAGATGATAGATAATACTTGCAGTAGGCCATTCGGCCTTTCAAGCCAGCACCGCCATTCAATGTGACCATGGCTGATCATCCCCAATCAGTACCCCGTTCCTGCCTTCTCCCCATATCCCCTGACTCCGCTACCTTTAAGAGCCCTATCTAGCTCTCTCTTGAAAGTATCCAGAGAACCGGCCTCCAACGCCCTCTGAGGCAGAGAATTCCACAGACTCACAACCCTCTGTGAGATAAAGTGTTTCCTCATCTCCATTCTAAATGACTTACCTCTTAATCTTAAACTGTGGCCCCTGGTTCTGGGCTCCCCCAACATCAGGAACATGTTTCCTGCCTCTAGCGTGTCCAAACCCTTAATAATCTGATATGTTTCAATAAGATCCCTTCTCATCCTTCTAAACTCCAGAGTATACAAGCCCAGCTGCTCCATTCTCTCAGCATATGACAGTCCCGCCATGTATTGGCAAATTTATATTGGCCTATATTTGACAATA
This sequence comes from Leucoraja erinaceus, assembly GCF_028641065.1. Classification (NCBI taxonomy): domain Eukaryota; kingdom Metazoa; phylum Chordata; class Chondrichthyes; order Rajiformes; family Rajidae; genus Leucoraja; species Leucoraja erinaceus. The sequence continues at coordinate 53,203,192 of NC_073389.1, forward strand.
GACAATAGGTGCAGGAGTAGGCCATGTTATCTTCCAAACAAGTCTGTGGTGATGAAGCTCCATGTTCTCACCACTTTCAAGTTAAGGGAGCTTCTAATCGGAACTTTATTCTTACCACCAGGTGGCGTTTCGATGGCAGCCTCGCCTACAGTCTGTCTCTCCTTTTTGTCTTTTTTTCTTATTTTTAGTGTGTTTTAAAAGTATGTTTTAATGTTCTCTGGTGTGTTTTATGTGGGGGGAGGGGGAAACATTTTTGAGATTGTTTTCCGGATCGTATCTCCGGTCGCTCTGCGGCCTAACATCGTGGAGCTGGTGGCCTCGCTCGTGACTGACTCTGAGCCCCTCCGCGGGGATGTGGACTTATCATCGGAGCCGATCCCTTGCCTGGTATCGACGCTCCTGCGTATTTTACCATCGAGGAGCTCGCAGTCTCGGGTTGAGACCGTAGACGTCGGGAAGCTCCAAAAGCCGCCCGTCGATCGAGCTGAGATTCCCCCTCGATGGAGGATGCCCCAACAAGGAGGCCCACCGCCGACTACGGGAGTAAAATCGTCTCGTCAACGGAAGATTCGAGGCCCCCCGACTGCTGGAGAACAAAGAAGGGAAGTGATTGAACTTTTTCCCGCCTTCCATCGCAGTGAGGAATGTGGAGGAGTCACTGTGGTGGATGTTTATGTTAAAATGTATGTTGTGTGTCCTGGTGCTTTTTATTAATATGACTGTATGGCAAATGAAATTCCTCGTATGTTGCAAAACATACTTGGCTCATAAAATATGATTATGAGTGACCTTTAAATATTCCCCAGTTGATCCATGTCCATAATTTCAAAACCTTTTATTGTCCAAAGACCTTGAGGTGCAGCACGGTGTCACAGCGATAGAGTTACTGAGGACAGAGGGTAGTGCATGGTGCCGGTAGAGTTGCTGCATCACAGCGCCAGAGTCCCGGGTTCGATCCTGACCACGGGTGTTGTCTGTATGGAGTTTGTACGTTCTCCACGTGACCTGCGTGGGTTTTCACCAGGTGCTCCGGTTTCCTCCCACACTCCAAAGACGTGCATGTTTGTCATACATTATACCTGGTGTGTGTAGGATAGTCGGGCCCTATCAGATGGGGGGTGGGAATTTGGCATGGGTCTCATGCCTGTCTGCATCAAAGGGATCTTGATTTGGGGGGGGGGGGGGGTTAAAATTGGGGGGCCTATGCTTGATCTTGGTTTGGGGGCCTGTAAAATGGAAATTGGCCTGGGCCTCAGTTCATCAAAATTGGCCTGAGGATAGTGTTAGTGTACGGGGATCGCTGGTCGGCGTGGACTCGATGGGCCGAAGGGCCTGACTCCGCGCTGTATCTCTAAACTAAACTAAACCTTAACTGGGTCACTCTCAGCTTTCACAAGGGACCCTAGTGCATTCAAGATTTCCTTACAGATATCACCTCACAGATCTTGTGGCCCCTTCTCACCAAGGTACACTTTTCCGTGCTGTTACCTACCAAATAAAAGTCCTCCTAAAATTCAAAGTGTGGTCCAAATCAGGTCAGATACAAGAGAGTTGGGTCTAGCTCTTGGGGCGAACGGAATCAAGGGATATGGGGAGAAAGCAGGAACGGGGTACTGATTTTGGGTGATCAGCCATGATCATATTGAATAGTGGTGCTGGCTAATAGGCCGAATGGCCTACATCTATTTTCTATGTTTCTAAGCTAAATATTACTTTTCCCTTTAGAGTCAAGATGCAAACCTAAGCGTCTGGTTTGTTTTATCTATGTCATAGAGTGATCCAGCGTGAAAACAGGCTCTATGGCCTAACCTGCCTATGCCAACTAACATGCCACATCTACAATAGTCCCACCTGCCCACGTTTGACCCATATCCCTCTAAACCTGTCCTATCCATGTACCTGTCCAAATGTTTCTTAAACGATGTGTTGGTACCTGCCTCAACTACCTCGTTCCATACATCCATCACCCTTTGTGTAAAAAAAGTTGCCCCTCGGGTTCCTATTAAATCTTTTCCCCCCTCACCTTAAACCTATGCCCTCTGGTTCTCGATTCCCCTACTCTGGGTAAAAGAATAGGGGAATTTTGCTAGCCCTTGCTGTCTCCTCCCCTTCCTTAACCCTCTAGCTGTCTCCTCCCACCCTCCTATCCGCCCGCCCTCGGGCCCCTCCTCCTCCCCCTTTCCCTCCTTCCCCCCCCCCCCCCCCCCCCCCCCCCATCAGTCTGAAGAAGGGTTTCGGCCCGAAACGTCGCCTATTTCCTTCGCTCCATAGATGCTGCTGCACCCGTTGAGTTTCTCCAGCAATTTTGTGTACCTTCTGGGTAAAAGACTCTGTGCGTCCATCCGATCTATTCCCCTCGTGATTTATTACAATGCAGCGGTGATGTTAGTGATTTGTAGTCTGAAGAATCCTGAAACTTCACCCATCCTTGCTCTCCAGAGATGGTGCCTGACTGACTGAGTTACTCCGGCATTTTGTGTAGTGAATCATTGGTATAAACCAGCATCTGCAGTTCCTACCTACGCAATGTTAGTGATGTTCTCTCGAGCCCCCTCTGCCAAGTATATAATTTTATCCATTTAATATTGGATCTCATCATTGTTCTCACCATCAGTTACCTGTGGCTGAATTAAATTTGCCAATTATATATTCACTCGGTACATTTATTAATGTCCTATTATAAAGTAGCCCAGTGCTCTCCTCTCAATTTGGCATCTGCACAAATTGGTTTTAATTACAAATAAGAATACCCTTTAAGAATAAGGGGCAGCCCATTTAGAACGGAGACGAGGAAACACTTTTTCACACAGAGAGTTGTGAGTCAGTGGAATTCTCTGCCTCAGAAGTGGAGTGGAGGCCAATTCTCTAGATGCTTTCAAGAGAGGATTAGATAGAGCTCTTAAAGATAGCGGAGTCATGAGATATGGGGTGAAGGCAGGAACGGGGTTCTGATTGGGGATGATCAGCCATGATCACATTGAATGGTGGTGCTGGCTCGAAGGGCCGAATGGCCTACTCCTGCACCTATTGTCTGTTTACAAAGTCTAAATTATTTAACAAATTGTTAACAGCCGTGGCCCCAGATCCATTCGACCCGACTTTGTGCACCGCCACCCGTCCGAATAAGGTCCTTCTCTCTAGTTTAGTTTAGAGATACAGCGCGGAAACAGGCCCTTCGGCCCACCGAGTCCACACCGACCAGCGATCCCCGCGCATTAACGCTATCCAACATGCACACTAGGGCCAATTTGAATGTATAACAAGCCAATTAACAGTGTTCGTCTTTGGAATGCGGGAGGAAACCGAAGATCTCGGAGAAAATCCACGCTGGTCATGGGGGGAACTCCGTGCAAACTCCGTACAGACAGCGTCCGTAGTCAGGATCGAACCCGGATTTCCGGCGCTGTAAAGCAGCAACTCTACCCGCTGCGTCACCACAGTCACTGCCTACCGATTTGAAGATAGCTTGCCATCCATTCTACACTAATGCCCCCGTCCCACTTAGGAAACCTGAACGGAAACCTCTGGAGACTTTGCGCCACACCCAAGGTTTCCGTGCGGTTCCCGGAGGTTTTTGTCAGTATCCCTACCTGCTTCCACTACCTGCAACCTCCGGCAACCACCTGCAACCTCCAGGAACCGCACTGAAACCTTGGGTGGGGCGCAAAGTCTCCAGAGGTTTCCGTTCAGGTTTCCTAAGTGGGACAGGGGCATTAAGCTACACATCCTGATTGTATTACTCAGGACAGAGGGCGGCACAGTGTGTGTGTGAAAAAGTGTTTCCTCGTCTCCGTTCTAAATGGCTTACCCATTATTATCAAACTGTGGCCCCTGGATCTGGACTCCCCCATGGCACTAGTTTGTGCAATCACTCGTGGGAGATTCTTTACCACAACTGTGCTATTCTGTGCTTTGTCATTTTTAACATCCCTTTGTTGCTAAAAACTTGCTCGCAAAGTGCTCGGAAATTAAAATAAGGCAAAGTCAGTCTTCTTGGAGGACTCTCCCCCAACATCGGGAAAGTTTTCTGCCCTCTAACGACTCCAAACCCTTAAAAATCTTATATGTCTCATTAAGATATCCCCTCATCCTTCTAAATTTCAGAGTATACAAGCCCAGCTGCTCCATTCTCTCAGCTTATGACAGTCCCGCCATCCCAGGAATTAACCTGGTGAGCCAACGCTGTACTCCCTCAATAGCAAGAATATCTTTCCTCAAATTAGGAGACCAAAATTGCACACAATACTCCAGGTGTGGTCTCACTAGAGCCATGGTCGTGAGGTCATAAGGGATAGGAGTATTATTAGGCCATTCGGCCCATCAAGTCTACTGTGCCATTCAATCATGGCCGATCTATCTCTCCCTCCTAACCTCATTCTCCTGCCTTCTCCTCATGGCCCCTGACACCCATACTAATCAATAATCTATCTATCTCTGCCTTGAAATATCCACTGACTTGGCCTCCACAGCCGTTTGTGGCAAAGAATTCCGCAGATTCACCACCCGACTAAAGAAATTTCTCCTCATCTCCTTCCTAAAAGAACGTCTTGTAATTCTGAGGCTGTGACCTCTAGTCCTAGACTCTCCCACCAGTGGAAACATCCTCTCCGCATCCACTCTATCCCAGCCTTTCACTATACTGTGCATTTCAATGAGGCTCCCCACCCCCTCATTCTTCTAAACTCCAGCGAGTACAGGCCCATTGCCGACAAACGCTCATCGTAGGTTAACCCACTCATTCCTGGGATCATTCTTGTAAACCTCCTCTGGACCCGCTCCAGAGCCAGCACATCCTTGCTCGGATATGGGGCCCACAATTGCTCACAATGTTTTCCCACGGGTTTGGAGGGTGATTTAATTATTTCAACAAAGACGAAGGCAATTTGGCATCTCCCAATTTCTACAGATTCACCATAGAAAACTGTACTGGGATGCATCGAAACTTGGTTTGACACTAGTTCTACCCAAGGCTGCATCCAAGTGTGGATGTATCCCAATCCATCGCACAGATCCGCTTGTGTAAGAAAGAACTGCAGATGCTGGTTTAAATCGAAGGTAGACACAGAATGCTGGAGTAACTCAGCGGGTGAGGCAGCATCTCTGGAGGGAAGGAATGGGCGACGTTTCGGGTCGAGACCCTTCTTCAGCACAGATCAGTTTCTCAGTTGCCTCCGCCACCCAACAACCCATCGGTTCCATCTACACTTCACGCTCCCTCGCTAAAGGGCCTGTCCCACTTTCACGACAATTCAAAACCTCTGCCGAATTTAAAGGGCCTAAAAAACAAAACAAGATCATGGTAATCTAGAACCAATGGGTGGACAAGGGATGGGGACTGGACACTGTGCCTTCCCTCATAATGGGAACCATTGTGGGGGGATGTTTTTATGTTTAAAATTCTTTATTATTGTTATGTTTCTTTATGTGCTGCAAAGTGGCAAGAAGCATTTCACTACACCTAGTTACAGAGATAGGTTGAATAAGTTAGGTCTTTATTCTCTGGAGCGCAGAAGGTTAAGGGGGGACTTGATAGAGGTCTTTAAAATGATGAGAGGGATAGACAGAGTTGATGTGGACAAGCTTTTCCCTTGAGAATAGGGAAGATTCAAACAAGAGGACATGACTTCAGAATTAAGGGACAGAAGTTTAGGGGTAATATGAGGGGGAACTTCTTTACGCAGAGAGTGGTGGCGGTGTGGAATGAGCTTCTAGTGGAAGTGGTGGAGGCAGGTTCATTGGTATCATTTAAAAATAAAGTGGATAGGCATATGGATGAGAAGGGAATGGAGGGTTATGGTATGAGTGCAGGCAGGTGGGACTAAGGGGAAAAAAAGTTGTTCGGCACGGACTTGTAGGGCCGAGATGGCCTGTTTCCGTGCTGTAATTGTTATATGGTTATATGGTTATGTATGTGATCAATAAAATTATCTTTTCTTATCTTATCCTATGAGTATGTCTACGAATTCCCACGACTATTTCGATGCCCTCCTTACGAGTAAAAAGTTGCCATTTCTTTCATCCCGAACATTTTTTTACTCGTGGACATTTTGTATCGGGCTGGAAAAAACGTCCCGACTTTCCTGGCACCACGAGTACCTACGGCTGCCGTAACGGGCCGCTACGATGTATCTGCCAACTCCTGCGGACTCGTTACGCACATTCTGCGAGTTTGAATCAAGGGGAAAACTCGGGAGAATTGGTGAATGACCTCGTGAAAGTGGGACAGGCCCTTAAAACAGCCAATACAACCCAGGACCGCTCACACCCTGGTCATTCTCTCTCCTCTCGTCTCACGCCAGTCAGAAGATACATACCCTTGAAGCCATGTACCACCAGATTCACCAATAGCTTTTTACCCACCCTTATCAGGCTACTGAATAAACAGTTCATATGCCAATGAGCGCAGGAAGGAACTGGTTTAAACCGAAGGTTGACACAAAAAGCTGAAGTAACTCAGCGGGACAGGCAGCATCTCTGGAGAAGAGAAATAGTGAGGTTTCGGGTCAAGACCTGGTCTGAAGGTCTGAAGAAGTATCTTGTCCCGAAACGTCACCTGTTCCGTTTATCCAAAGATACTGCCTGTCCCACTGAGTTTCTCCAGCTTTTTGTGTCTATCATATGCCAAGGATGTAGTCCTGATCTTCCAACCTACCTCATTGCGCCCCTTGCAGTTTTTATATGAAACTTTTCATGCAACTTTGTTTAGTTTAGAGATACAGCGCGGGAACAGGCCCTTCGGCCCACCGGGTCCGCGCCGACCTGCGATCCCCGCACACTAACACTATCCTACACCCACTAGGGATAATTTACATTTACCAAGCCGATTAACCAACAAACCTGTACGCCTTTGGGAGTGTGGGAGGAAACCAAAGATCCCGGAGAAAACCCACGCAAGGTCACGGGGAGAATGTACAAACTCCGTACAGACGGCACCCGCAGTCGGGATCGAACCCGGGACTCCGGCGCTGCGTTCGTGGTAAGGCAGCAACTCTACCGCTGCGCCACCGTGACCACCCTGACACTTTTGTAGTGTAACACTTTTCTCTGCACTTTGCTTCCTTGCACTGTTGAGCTACCTGCTGCACTTATGCATGTTCTGATGGCACACATCGTGCATGGTAGGATTCGCATAGATAGTGCACAGACAAGTTTTCACTGCATTTCGATACACGTGACAATAAAATAAACTTGCGGCAATAAAGTTTTCAGGTTGGTCAAGGCGAACTGTCGGGGGTAGAGGTGGGCAAAGCTTTGGGAGTCTGGAATGAAGAGGCATCATCTAAAAGTACAAGCCAGGCTTTTCAGAGGTGAGGTTCGGATACACTTGTAGAAAGAGGTGAGACAAGAGGTTTAAATTCTCCTTCCATGACCATGGTCATTATTAATATTAAATCTCACTCTAATCAATTTCATTACTAAAAATATGAAGGAGCAGCCGGTGTGGTGGCATAGTGGTAGAGTTGCTGCCTAAAGGGGCTGTCCCACTTGGGCGATCTAATTGGCGAGTTTAGAAGAGTTTGAAAAAATGACATATTGAAGACCTCTTTCGACTATGTTGAAGACTATCTACGACTACCTTCGACTACCCTCAATTACCTACGACTAACATGCCGACCTACTACGACCTACTACGACTAAACCTACGAGTAAAAAAAAGTATCGATTTTTTTCATGGCGACCTTTTTTTACTCGTGGGCATTTATCAACATGTTGAAAAATTCGCCGTGACCTAGCCGAGGCCTCGAGTACGCGGGGACTAACCTCGAGCATGAAGGAGAGTTACAAAGACCTCGTGTCGACCATGTTGCGAGTATGAGTCGAGAGCAAACTCGCCAGAACTCGCGGATTAGATTGCCGCAGTGTGACAGGCCCTTTACAGCACCAGAGACCTGGGTTCCATCCTGACTATGGGTGCTGTCTGTACGGAGTCTGCACGTTCTCCCTGTGACCATGTGGACCATGTGGGAAGATTGTTCCCGATGTTAGGGAAGTCCAGGACAAGGGGTCACAGCTTAAGGATAAGGGGGAAATCCTTTAAAACCGAGATGAGAAGAACTTTTTTCACACAAAGAGTGGTGAATCTCTGGAACTCTCTGCCACAGAGGGTAGTTGAGGCCAGTTCATTTGCTATATTTAAGAGGGAGTTAGATGTGGCCCTTGTGGCTAAGGGGATCAGGGGGTATGGAGAGAAGGCAGGTATGGGATACTGAGTTGGATGATCAGCCATGATCATATTGAATGGCGGTGCAGGCTCGAAGGGCCGAATGGCCTACTCCTGCACCTAATTTCTATGTTCTATGTTTCTATGTTGGTTTTCCCCGGGTGCTCCGGTTTCTTCCCACACTCCAAGGACGTACAGCTTTGTAGGCTAATTGGCTCCGGTAAAAAAATGTCAATAGTCCCTAGTGTGGAAGGTAGTTCGAGTGTACGGGATGATCGCTGGACCCCGTAGACTTGGTGGGCTGCAGGGCCCATTTCGGTGCTGTATCGCTAAACTAAACCAAACCAACAATTGGGGAAAAAGATAAATAGATGAAGTAAGAAAAATAGATCAGCCATAATCCCATTGAATGGCAGATCAGGGCTTGATGGGCCGAATAGCCTGCTCTGCCTAAATCATATGAGGAAATTACCAGGTAGTCTGACTTCTTCTAATATCTTTGTATCTCAAGAGCCTGTCCCACTTGCGCAACTTTTTCGGCGACTGCCGACACCCGTCATGGGTCGTTACAGGTCGCCGAAAACGTTCAACGTGTTGGAAATCCAGCGGCGACCAGAACAAGGTACGGCTCTTTGGGCGACTACTCACGACCCGGTCAGGCTTCACCCCGCGACATGTCGCCTGTACGGTGGCGAGTAGTCTCCAAGTCGCCCAACGAGTCGTAGCGTCTTTCCGGACGCCGCCGAATTTTCAACACGTTAAAAATTTTCGCCGACCTATGGTGGGTGCCGGCAGTCGCCAAAAAAGTTGCGTGAGTGGGACAGGCCCTTCATGTTATGGCACATTGGGAGGCATTTTCAGTAGATGATTGACATTGGAATTACGTCAAGGGTCGTTGCTCTTGCTAAAGCCATTCCTTGCCCTACATCTGTTATTGTTCCATCTTCTTCCATTTCCATAACACACCTTCAAACCCCTGAAGAGGTCCATGCCCCACCAAGACCATCCGGGCTTTCCCCATTCCCTCTGTCTATATAACATGTATACAAAAGCTATGACTTATCAGTACTCTATGAATTCCCCCCCATCCTTCCGTGGACTCTTCCATCTTTTCCTGCATCTATTCCCAACATTAACAAAAATATGAAACATTAATAGGAAGGAGGGGGATTTTTTGTTTTTGTTATTTTGTCCTTCTTTAGAAGGGCTGGTTTGATTATTTCTTGCTCCTCATGGCTAAGCTGGGCTTGGCTTTCCCCAGGGGCTTGTCGGATGGTGTGGGATTGGCTTCACGGTACGATGGACGCTCCTCGCCTCGGACCGAATCATCCTAAACATCGGCCAGGTTCTCCTTCTTTGGAGCCGGGGATATCCACAGGGTCGACTCGTTGGGGCTGGTTTTCGATCGGTCTTTGCTGGGAACAATGAGAAGCAAAAAAGTCTTCATAAGTTCACATGTTCACAAGTGATAGCACCCAGAATTAGGCCATTCGGCCCATCATGTCTACTCCGCCATTCAATCATGGCTGATCTATCTCTCCCTCCTAACCCCATTAGACAATAGACAATAGGTGCAGGAGGAGGCCATTCGGCCCTTCGAGCCGGCACCACCATTCAATGTGATCATGGCTGATCATCCTCAATCAGTACCCCGTTCCTGCCTTCTCCCCATATCCCTTGACTCCGCTATCTTTAAGAGACTATCTTTAAGAGACTATCTTTAATCTAGCTCTCTCTTGAAAGTATCCAGAGAACCGGCCTCCACCGCCCTCTGAGGCAGAGAATTCCACACTCACAACTCTCTGTGAGAAAAAGTGTTTCCTCATCTCCATTCTAAATGGCTTACCCCTTATTCTTAAACTGTGTGGCCCCTGGTTCTGGACTCCCCCAACATCGGGAACGTGTTTCCTGCCTCTAGCGTGTCCAAACCCTTAACAATCTTATATGTTTCAATAAGATACTCTCTCATCCTTCTAAACTCCAGAATGTACAATTCTCCTGCCTCCTCCCCATAACCCCTGATACCTGTACGAATCAAGAATCTATCTATCGCTGCCATAAAAATATCCATTGACTTGGCCTCCACAGCCCTCTGTGGCAATTAATTCTACAGATTCACCACAAAGGGTGACTAAAGAACTAAAGAATTGTCTCTACTTTCCTAAAGGAACGCCCTTTAAATCTGAAGCTATGACCTCTGCTCCTAGACTGTCCCACAAGTGGAAACATCCTCCCAACATCTTCTCATGAGATTCACGAGTTCGATTGTCAATGTTAGGCTCAGAGGACTTTAGTTGTAGAGTCGTACAGCACAGAAACAGACCCTTCAGCCCATCACTTCCATGCTGATCCTTTTCCCATCGATATAAATCTCATTTGCCTACATTAGACCATATCCTTGTGGGACTTGCCTATATTCAAGTGTTTATTTAAATGTTTTGTTTAGTTTTTATATTAGATTTTTTTTTTTTTTTTTTTTTTTTTTATTTTATTAGAAGTTAATACAGCACAAAACAGTACAGTGGAACCTAATTTTAGGTGCCAACTATGTAATACCGTAATCCATTCTATGTACAACCTCTATTTTTATACGGAAGGAAGTAAGCAAGACAAGAAAAGAAACATAGAAAGAGGAAAAAGGTCTCTGGCGCTGTGAAAAACTAAAAAAGGAATAGCAATAAAAAATACCCGAAGCGCCAAAGTGCCATAGTGGGTCCAGAGAAGGCTCCTCGGACAGCAATTTTTCAAATCTGTATCGGAGATGTAATCTATCCGCGTCATGAACTTAGATTAGTTTAGTTTATTACGTTTCTTTAGAATACTATTACTTTAGTTTAGTTAAGTTTAGTTTAGTTTTAGTGATACAACATGGAAACAGGCCCTTTGGCACACCGAGACGGTGCCGAACTGCAATATCCATACACACGCACTATCCTACACGCTAGCGACAATTCTTACCAATGTCAATTAACTTACGAGCCTGTAGGCCTTTGGAGGGTGGGAGGAAACCAGAGCACCCGGAGAAATCCCACGCGGTCACGGGGAGAACGTACAAACTCCGTACGGACGGAGCCCGTCGTCAGGATCGAACCCGGGTCTCTGGCGCTGTGAGGCAGCAACTCTACCACTGCACCACCGTGCCATAGTGGTTCCATCACCTCCTCCGACAGCAAGTTCCCGGTATCATAATCACAAATAATATCTCTCTAATCCCATTTCTGTCACCATAAGACTATAACACAGAGAAGCAAAATTAAGGCCATTCGGCCCATCAAGCCTGCTCCGCCATTCAACCGTGGCAGATTACGTTCCCCTCTCAACTCCATTCTCCTGCCTTCTCCCATTAAACCCTGACACCCTTCCATGTTATCCCAGTTCCTCATCCACTCCCTACACACTAGGTGGCAATGCACAGAGGGCCAATTAACCTACAAACCCGCAAGTCTTTGCGATGTGGGGGGAAAGCGGAGCACCTGGAGGAAACCCACGTGGTCCCACGGAGAAACAGGGTGCAACTTCTTCCAGCCTGTGACTAAGATACAGCATGGAACAGGCCCTTCAGCCCACTGAGTCCACACTGAACACCCGTTCACATACTAATTATCCCATGACACAGGAGGGGCGATTTGCAGAAGCCAATTAACCTACAAACTTGCGCAAACCTTTGGGATAGGCAGGGAACGGCAGCACCCATAACTAACAGGGAGAACATGCAAACTCCACATTAATACGGAAGCCGTGGTCAGGATCGAACCCGGGTCTCTGGCGCCGTGAGGCAGCGGCTCTACCCGCTGCGCCACCGTGCCGCCCCTTGTCCCCACACCCAACACACCTGATGTACCTTCGGTTCAGCATCTGGATGCAGCAGGTAGCCATGGCAACGACCAGCAGTAAGAGCAGGGGGATGGTAGGGATGACGACATACACCACATTGGGCATTATCCCTGGAAAAACACAGGAGTATCATGTCAAGAGTTGCTTTAGATCAGTACCAAGGAGTCTAGTTCACTTTAAGGTGGACACAAAATGGTGGACACAAAATGGTGGACACAAAATGGTGGACATAAAATGGTGGACACAAAATGGTGGAGCGACTCAGCGGGCCCAGCAGCATCTCTGGAGAGAAGGAATGGGTGACATTCTGGGCTGAGACCTTTCTTCAGACTGATTAGAGTGGGGGAGGGGAGAGAAACTGGATGCGAGAAAAAAAATGGACAAAACAGGGCCAATAATAGGATGACCTCGGACAGATGATAATCCTATAACTAGAGAAAATAATGAAAGTAAGCATGCAGGTGAAGAAAGCGAATGGCATGTTGCCCTTCATAACAAGAGGAGTTGAGTATAGGAGCAATGAGGTCCTTCTGCAGTTGTACAGGGCTCTAGTGAGACCACACCTGGAGTATTGTGTGCAGTTTTGGTCCCCTAATTTGAGGAAGGACATCTTGCTATTGAGGGAGTGCAGCGTAGGTTTACAAGGTTAATTCCCGGGATGGCGGGACTGTCATATGCTGAGAGAATGGAGCGCCTGGGCTTGTACACTCTGGAGTTTAGAAGGATGAGAGGATATCTTATTGAAACATAAAAGATTATTAAGGGTTTGGACACGCTAGAGGCAGGAAATATGTTCCCGATGTTGGGGGAGTCCAGAACCAGGGGCCACAGTTTAAGAATAAGGGGTAAGCCATTTAGAACAGATATGAGGAACCACTTTTTCTCACAGAGAGTGGTGAGTCTGTGGAATTCTCTGCCTCAGTGGAGCCCGGTGGAGGCCGGTTCTCTGGATACTTTCAAGAGAGAGCTAGATGGGGCTCTTAAAGAGCACTACATTGGATTGAATTGAATACAGCCTTATGAACATAAATCTATGAAGACACAAATCAAAAGAAGGCACTAAGTGTTGTAGTGTTGGTCAGGCTGCATCTGTGTAGAACATGGATAGGTGACATTTCACAGAGTGCTGGAGTCAGGGTATATGGGGAGAGAAGGCAGGAACGGGGATACTGATTGTGGATGATCAGCCATGATCACATTGAATGGCGGTGCAGGCTCGAAGGGCCGAATGGCCTACTCCTGCACCTATTGTCTATTGTCTATTGATTGAATGGCAGAGTAGACTCGATGGGCTGAATGGCCTAATTCTACTAGTGAATCATTGGGAGTTGGCTGCAGTTACCTGATGACTCCGTCACCACCACTCGTTGGCCATCCCCCGAGTTACTGGGAGCGTGGACTTTGACCTCCGGACTCGTGGAGACGTTTTCTGAAAGTGGTCGAGACAAGAATCACGTGAGGTTTCAATTCACACAAGAACTCCCAATTACATTAGAGCCCCCTCTCTTAATTCATTCTTCATCATTGAAAACATCAGCGATGCAGTGGCGCTGGTTTCCGCCAGGAACGGTGACGGACATCTCTGTCCGCCAGTTCATGCGGACTTCCGCCGCTGGAAGTCTAGGATTTTTGTGTGTGTGTGTGTGTGTGTTTTATTATCATTCCTTATGCCCCCGTCCCACTTAGGAAACCTGAACGGAAACCTCTGGAGACTTTGCGCGCCACCCAAGGTTTCCGTGCGGTTCCCGGAGGCTGCAGGTGGTTGCCGGAGGTTGCAGGTAGTGGAAGCAGGTAGGGAGACTGACAAAAACCTCCGGGAACCGCACGGAAACCTTGGGTGGGGCGCAAAGTCTCCACTGGTTTCCATTCAGGTTTCTTAAGTGGGACAGGGGCAGTTACAATGCTATGTACGACAGTGATCGCAACTTCTACTGAAGTGTGGATGGCCGTTGGGTCTTGTTTTTGGTCCTGCTGGAGGTCCACAGCCCCCTCCTCACCTGGCAAACCAGGTGGGGGAGACTATCCGACCATGGAGCGGGTAGCACGGGATTACATGGTACCCGTGGCGGGGGCGAAGGAACTCCCCCCCGACCTGACCTGAAAATCTCTCTTAAAATTTGCACGCCACTGTTTTACAAAATAACAGTCGCAGAAGCACTGGAGAGAAAATGAAAAGGCAATTTCAAGTCAAGTCAAGGCAAGTCAAGTTGTCATACACATACGAGATGCGCAGTGAAATGAAAGTGGCAATGCTCGCGGAACAACAAAACAACCAAACAAATTATAAACACAATCATAACACACATATTATTTTACATAATAAATAATAGAAGGAAAAACGTTCTGTACAGTTAGTCCCTGGTGAGAAAGGCGTTTACAGTCCGAATTGCCTCTGGGAAGAAACTCCTTCTCAACCTCTCCGTTCTCACTGCATGGCAATGGAGGCGTTTGCCTGACCGTAGCGGCTGGAACAGTCTGTTGCAGGGGTGGAAGAGGTCTCTCATGATTTTGTTTGCTCTGGAGTTGCACCTCCTGTTGTATAGTTCCTGCAGGGGGGTGAGTGAAGTTCCCATAGTGCGTTCGGCCGAGCGCACTCCTCTCGTAGTGGTGAATCTGTGGTGAATCTGTGGAATTCATTGCTACACAAGGCCTTGGAGGCCAAGTGGATATTTTTAAGCCGGAGGTAGACAAAGTACGGGTGTCTAGGGTTATTTGGTTGCAAAGATAGAAACAAGGAAGTGCAGATGCTGGATAAGACACAAAGGCCTGGATAGAGTGGATATGGAGAGGATGTGGAGAGGAACTAGTGGGAGAGTCTAGGACCACAGGTTATAGCCTCAGAATAAAAGAAAGATGAGGAGGAACTTATTTTGTCAGAGAGTGGTGAATCTGTGGAATTCATTGCTACACAAGGCCTTGGAGGCCAAGTGGATATTTTTAAGCCGGAGGTAGACAAAGTACGGGTGTCTGGGGTTATGGGGAGAAGGCAGGAGAATGGGCTTAGGAGGGGGAGATAGATCAGCTATGATTGAATGGCAGAGTAGATGATGGGCCGAATGGCCTAATACTGCTCCTATCACTTATGGACATGAATCTACGAAGGCACAAATCAAAAGAAGGCACTAAGTGTTGGAATGTTGGTCAGGCACCATATGTGGAGAACATGGATAGGTAACGTTTCAAAGAGTGCTGGAGTAACTCAGCGGGTCAGGCAGCATCTGTGGAGAACATGGATAGGTGACGTTTCACAGAGTGCTGGAGTAACTCAGCGGGTCAGGCAGCATCTGTGGAGAACATGGATAGGTGCGTTTCACAGAGTGCTGGAGTAACTCAGAGGGTCAGGCAGCATCTGTGGAGAACATGGATAGGTGACGTTTCACAGAGTGCTGGAGTAACTCAGCGGGTCAGGCAGCATCTGTGGAGAACATGGATTGGTCACATTTTGGTCGGGACCCTTCTTCAGACTGAGCTGCTGTATACAAAGATGGCCCCCACAAATAGCAGTATGAGAATAATCAAATCAAAACACATCTTGTATGTGTCTGTGACAAATAAACTTGACTTGACTTGATTACATTTTGTGATAAAGACTCAAGGGGGAATGACGCTGAAGTTTAAGAGGCACTGAAAAAAACTACCAACCCACATGTCTATGGGATGTGGGGAGGGAACGCAGTCACAGGGAGAACATGCAAACTCCACACAGACAGCACCGATGGTCAGGTTTGAACCTGTGAGGCAGCGACTCTACCAGCTGTGCCTCTGAGCTGTTCAAACACCTCTTATACAGACTGTGGGAAGCATATAATCTTGTAATTAAATGAAATTAGTTTCTTACCGAATGTTAAATCTGTGCTGTCCACCAATTCATTCGTCAAAGTGTTTCCTGTCAGCAAAGAATATGAAGAATATGTTGATTTATAAATCTTTGTTAATGACACAGAACATAAAACAGTTGCAGCACAAGAACAGGCCCTTCGGTCCACAATGTCTGTGCCTATGGAGTTACCAGGGGCCACGGTCTTAGAATAAAGGGGAGGCCATTTAAGACTGAGGTGAGAAAAAACTTTTTCCACCCAGGGAGTTGTGAATTTATAGAATTCCCTGCCACAGAGGGCAGTGGAGGCCAAATCACTGGATGGATTTAAGAGAGAGTTAGATAGAGCTCTAGGGGCTAGTGGTGTCTAGGGATATATGGGGAGAGGGCAGGCACGGGTTATTGATAGGGGATGATCAGCCATGATCACAATGATTAGATTAGATTAGATAGATTAGATTCAACTTTATTGTCATTGCACAAATATGAATGAATGAATGGCGGTGCTGGCTCGAAGGGCCGAATGGCCTCCTCCTGCATCTATTTTCTATGTTTCTATGTGTCAAAGATGAAGCCAAGACCAACTCTTATCTGCCTTCGAGTGATCCATATCCCTCCAATCCCTGCATATCCAAGTGCCTGGCCAAAAGTCTCTTAAGGGCCTGTCCCACTTGGCGAATTTTTCGGTAACTGCCGGCATCATTGACCGAAGTATCAGGTCACCGAAAATTTGCGGCGTGATGCGGCAGTGATGGCGTATGACGCAACATTTATTTTGTCGTCGCTGGATTTTGAAACGTTCAAAATCTTTTGGCGACACTGATATGTCGCCCAAAAAAATCGGCAATTGGGACAGGCCCTTTAAATGCCACTATGGTACCTGTTCCACTGTCACCCCTGGCAGCGAGTTCCGGGCCCCCACCATCTTATTTGTAAAAAGAATTCCCCGCACATTTTTTTTTCTCTCTTTTTTTTTGTATGGCTTTGTGAATATTTGATTAGTGTATAAATGTAAATAGTTTGGTGTACATATTGGAATTGGTGTTTCTAGCTGCTAAATTGGTATAAGATAATTATAAGCAGTTGAATAAGGGGTGGGAATGAATAAGCTTTGCTCCTTTTCGGACACATGCGATTCATTTATTTATGACACTATTTTTTTGTTTTTTGTATGCTGTTTCACACTTGCTTTTTATTTTTTATTCTGTTCGAAATAAAGAAGTATTATTATTATCTACTATGTTGTGCCGAGATTGGATAGACTTGGTTTATACTCTCTAGAATTTAGGAGATTGAGAGGGGATCTTATAGAAACTTACAAAATTCTTAAGTGGTTGGACAGGCTAGATGCAGGAAGATTGTTCCCGATGTTGGGGAAGTCCAGGACAAGGGGTCACAGCTTAAGGATAAGGGGGAAATCCTTTAAAACCGAGATGAGAAGAACTTTTTTCACACAGAGAGAGTGGTGAATCTCTGGAACTCTCTGGCACAGAAGGTAGTCGAGGCCACAGTTCATTGGCTATATTTAAGAGGGAGTTAGATGTGGCCCTTGTGGCTAAGGGGATCAGGGGGTATGGAGGGAAGGCAGGTACGGGATACTGAGTTGGATAATCAGCCATGATCATATTGAATGGCGGTGCAGGCTCGAAGGGCCGAATGGCCTACTCCTGCACCTAATTTCTATGTTTCTATGTACCCCTCTCTGCTCTGAAGATTTTTTCTCAGTGCCTCTCAGCCATGATCATATTGAATGGCGGTGCAGGCTCGAAGGGCCGAATGGCCTACTCCTGCACCTATTTTCTATGTTTCTATGTTTCCAAAATCTTTGCCCTCCAGTATTTGAAATTGCCTTCCCACGACCAAGGTTCGGATTGTCTTCCTTATCTTTGCTCAAGATTTTATACACTGCTGCCAAATAACACCCGGAGAAAACCCACGCGGTCACGTGGAGAGTGGGCAAACTCCGTACAGACAGCGCCCGTAGTCGGGATCAAGACGAGGTCGCTGGCGCTGTGAAGCGGCAACTCCACCACTGTGCCACCGTGCCGCCCCATTCCACTGTTCTATAATTCCACAAATGTGCGGGGATCACGGGTCGGCGCAGACTCGGTGGGCCGAAGGGATCGTTTCCGCGCTGTATCTCTAAACTAAACCACTGGATACAGAGCAGCAGGTATAAACCATTCACACCTGGAGCCCCGTAGATCAGGGTGAAAGGATGATGTTCTACAATGAGGAGCCCCCCCCCCCCCCCAGCCCTAACCTCAGTAGGGGACGGAACACCCGTCACAAGGGCATAAGGTCATAAGGTCAAGAGATAGGAGCAGAATTAGGCCATTTGGCCCATCAAGTCCATTCCACCATTCAATTATGGCTGATCTATATCTCCCTCCTAACCCCATTTCACTGTCTTCGCCCCATAACCTCTGACACCTGTACTAATCAAGAATCCACAGCCTTCTGTGGCAAATAATTCCACAGATTCACCACCCCCTGACTAAAGAAATACCTCCTCATCTCCTTCCCAATAAAACATACTTTAACTCTAAGGCTGTGACCTCTAGTCCTAGACTCTCCCACTAGTGGAAACATCCTCTCCACATCCACTCTATCCAAGCCTTTCACTATTCTGTAGGTTTCAATGAGGTCCCCCCCCCACTCATTCTTCTAAACTCCACCTACCTGGCTCGTACTTGCAGATGAAGTTGTGCTTCATGTTACACCTGTCGTCGTTCCACTGGTAGAGGTACGGCCCCCCGAGACCGGGCTGGGCGGTCAGCTGGTGGTACATCACCACGCACGCCTCACTGCCGCACGACGGCTCATCCACGTACCAGTTCCTAGCGCGGCAACAAGGGGAGAACGAGATTAAAGTGCGTATATAGAAATATCTAGACTCCATCGAACCTCAGATAGACACACAGTGCTGGAGTAACTCAGCGGGACAGGCAGCAGCCCCTCTGGAGGAGAGAAGGAATGGGTGACGTTTCGGGTCGAGACCCTTCTTCAGACTGAGAGAGTCGGGGGGGGGGGGGGGGGGGATACATAGATAAGGAAGTGTGAGGTGTGAAACCAGGATAAAGGGGGTGGAGATCAAGGAAAATGTAGAATAGATGGGAGCTGGGAGAAGGTGGCAACAAAGCAAACAGAGATCAAAGGTACACAATATATCCTAGCGATAAAAATGTCCTCAGACACAGTCAGACTGGTGGGAGAACTGGGAAGGGGGAGGGGATGGAGAGAGGGTTACTTGAAGCTGGAGAAGTCAATGTTCATACCGCTGGGGTGTGAGCTGCCCGAGCAAAATATGAGGTGCAGCTCCTCCACTCTAGGCTGGGCCTCATTCTGACAATGGAGGTGGCCCAGGCCAGATAGGTCCGTGTGGGAATGGGAGGGGTTCCAGTATTTAGCAGCCGGGAGTTCAGATAGGCCTGCAAGTCTCCGGTGGAGATCACACTAACTGGTTGCAACACAGCCCGGTTCAGTAACTCAAACGTCCATGAAATAGTACAATTGCAACATTTAAAAGATATTTTAAGAGGTGCATCAATCGGAGAGATTTGAAGTATTATGAGGCAGGGGTTGGACTAGCTGGGGTAAGCAGGTCGGCAGCATGGGCAAGTTGGGTCCCAGGGCTAGTTCCGTGTTGTACAACTCCAGGACGCAAAGTAAATGGTCTTTTGGGCGATTCATAGATTGTAAGAGAATTTTAGGAGATTGAGAGGGGATCTTATAGAAACTTACAAAATTCTTAAGGGGTTGGACAGGCTAGATGCAGGAAGATTGTTCCCGATGTTAGGGAAGTCCAGGACAAGGGGTCACAGCTTAAGGATAAGGGGGAAATCCTTTAAAACCGAGATGAGAAGAACTTTTTTCACACAGAGAGTGGTGAATCTCTGGAACTCTCTGCCACAGAGGGTAGTTGAGGCCAGTCATTGGCTATATTTAAGAGGGAGTTAGATGTGGCCCTTGTGGCTAAGGGGATCGGTGGTATGGAGAGAAGGCAGGTACGGGATACTGAGTTGGATGATCAGCCATGATCATATTGAATGGCGGTGCAGGCTCGAAGGGCCGAATGGCCTCTACTCCTGCACCTAATTTCTATGTTTCTATGTTTCTATGTTTCTATGTTTCTATGTAAGGCAAGTCAAGTTTATTTGTATAGCACCTTTCAACAAGAATGTAATTCAAAGTGCTTTACATAAAACATTATAAGCATTGGAAAGAAACACATATGAAATGACATTTAGATGTAAAACGATTATTAGATTATTCAGATAAAATAATTACAAAATTAAAAGCAATCAAATAAAATATTTAAAATAGAGAATAGAAGTTACAGTGCAATATAGGTAATTAATAAATTGTATTGTTTACTGAAAGGCAGCGGCAAACAGAAAAGTCTTCAGTCTAGATTTAAATTGTAGACCAGTCCAGCACAAGAATAGGCCCTTCGGCCCGCAACTTCTGTGCCGAGCCTGATGCCTAGACCAATTCGACTCCCTGTATATATTCCTCATCCCCGGCATATCTATGTGCCTATCCATAGTCCCTTAAATCCCACTATTGTATCTGATTCAACCATCACCCCAGGCAGCGCGATCCTGCGAATTTGGACGGAATCTCATTTGCTATTGAGGGAGTGCAGCGTAGGTTTATAAGGTTAATTGCCGGGATGGCGGGACTGTCATATGCTGAGAGAATGGAGCGGCTGTGGGCTTGTACACTCTGGAGTTTAGAAGGATCTTATATAAACATAATAAGATTATTAAGGGCTAACACGCTAGAGGCAGGAGACATGGTCCTGATGTTAGGGGGAGTCCAGAACCAGGGGCCACAATTTAAGAATAAGGGGTAAGCCATTTAGAACAGAGATGAGGAAACACTTTTTGACACAGAGAGTTGTGAGTCTGTGGAATTTTCTGCCTCAGAGGGCAGTGGAGGCCGGTTCTCTGGATAGTTTCAAAAGAGAGCTAGATAGGGCTCTTAAAGATAGCGGAGGATATGGGGAGAAAGCAGGAACGGGGTACTGATTGTGGATGATCAGCCATGATCACATTGAATGGAGGTGCTGGCTCGAAGGGCCAAATGGCCTACTCCTGCACCTATTGTCTATTATCTAAGCACCCAGAGGAAACCCATTAACTAATCTTGCATCCCTGACTTAGTCCACATGATAAGTTCATAAATTCATATGCAGAATTAGGCCATTCGGCCCATCAAGTCTACTCCGCTATTTAATCATGGCTAATCTATCTCTCCCTCTCAACCCTGTTCTCCTGCCTTCTCCCCATAACCCCTGACACCCGTACTAATCAGAATACCTTGTCAATCTCCACCTTAAAAATACCCTCGAAAGATGTACAGGTTTGTAGGCTAATTGGCTTTGGTAAAATTGGACCATTCGGCCCATCAAGTCTACTCTGCCATTCAAACTGATCTACCTCTCTCTACTAACCCCATTCTCCTGCCATCTCCCCATAACCCCCGACACCCATACTAATCAAGAATCTATCTATCTCTGCCTTAAAAATATCCATTGACGTCCTCCGCAGCCTTCTGTGGCAATGAATCCCACAGATTCACCACCCTCTGGCTGAAGAAATTCCTCCTCATCTCCTTTCTGAAGGTACGTCCTTTAGTCCTGAGGCTGTGCCCTCTGGTCCTAGACTCTCCCGCTAGTGTAAACGTGCTCCCCACGCCGGGCCGTTACCTGAACGTTGCCGGACTTCCGTCCGTCCACTTGTAGCGGTCCGGGCAGCCGCTGACGGCGTTGTGAGTCGGTGCCTCCCCGCCGCGCCTCAGGCCAATCCAGAAGTCCCCGTCGGACAGGCCGGTGCCGGACCTGGTCAGGTCCTGCAGGAGGGTCTCGATCAGTTTCTGCTCCTCCAGCGACCTGATGCTGAGCAGCGCCCCGCGGTCCATCTCGCACGCCTGGCTTGCCTCCACGAAACCAATGCGTCTACTGAGGTCCTGGAAGTAGGCGATCTTGTAGCAGGGACGGTCCGAGCCCCCGTAGCAGATGGTCTGGCCTGCGGGACAAATGATTAGCCACAGTCTGAGCCCCCTCCGCCCCCCCCCCCCCCCCCCCCCCCCCCCCCCCCCCCCCCCCCCCCCCCCCCCCCCCACCCCTCCAAAGCCTGTGAAAGTTGCAATGCAGAACCAAAAAAATCTGGCGTAACTCAGCGGGGGCCAGGCAGCATCTCTGGAGAGAAGGAACGGGTGATGTTTCAGGTCTTTTCATAATTTTATGAAACATACAAAATTATAAAAGGACTGGACATGCTAGATGCAGGAGAAATGTTCCCAATGTTGGGCGAGTCCAGAACCAGGGGCCACACACAGTCTTAGAATAAAGGGGAGGTCATTTAAGACTGAGGTGAGAAAAAACTTTTTCACCCAGAGAGTTGTGAATTTGTGGACTTCCCTGCCACAGAGGGCAGTGGAGGCCAAGTCACTGGATGGATTTAAGGGAGAGTTAGATAGAGCTCTAGGGGCTAGTGGAGTCAAGGGATATGGGGAGAAGGCAGGCACGGGTTATTGATAGGGGACGATCAGCCGTGATCACAATGAATGGCGGTGCTGGTTCGAAGGACCGAATGGCCTCCTCCTGCACCTATTTTCTATGTCTATGTCTATGTCGAGACCCTTCTTCAGGCTGATGTCAGGGGAGTGGGCGGAACAGAGATAGAATGTAGTCGGAGACAGTAAGACTGGTGGGAGAACTGGGAAGGGGGAGGGAGTGGAGAGAGAGGGAAATCAAGGGTTATTTGAAGTTAGAGAAGCTAGCAATGTGCTCAACACTATCAATGTCATTAATAGCGATGCCACAATGAACTGCAGATGCTGGTTTACGCAGCAAGACAAAAAATTGCTAGAGAACATGGATAGGGCAGCACGGTGGCGCAGCGGTAGAATCGCTGCCTCACAGCGCCAGAGACCCGGGTTCGTTCCTGACTACGGATGCTGTCTGTGCGGAGTTTGTACGTTCTCCCTGTGACCGCGTGGGTTTTCTCTGGATGCTCCGGTTTCCTCCCACACTACAAAGAGTAGGGATTAACGGATCCTTTTCAGAATGGCAGGCAGTGACTAGTGGGGAGCCGCAAGGCTCGGTGCTGGGTCCCCAGCTGCTTACAATATATATTAATGATTTTGACGAGGAAATTAAATGTAACATCTCTATGTTTGCAAATGACACAAAGCTGGGTGGCAGTGTGAGCTGTGAGGAGGATGCTATGAGGCTGCAGGGTGACTTGGATAGGTTGGGTGAGTGGGCAGATGCATGGCAGATGCAGTATAATGTGGATAAATGTGAGGTTATCCACTTAGGTGGCAAAAACAGGAAGGCAGATTATTATCTGAATGGTATCAGATTAGGAGAAGGGGAGGGGCATCGAGACCTGGGTGTGCTTGTACATCAGTCACTGAAAGTAAGCATGCAGGTACAGCGGGCAGTGAGGAAAGCTAATGGCATGTTGGCCTTAATTGCAAGAGGATTTGAGTTTAGGAACAAGGTTCTCCTGCAGTTGTACAGGGCCCTGGTGAGACCACAGCTGGAGTATTGTTTGCAATTTTGGTCACCTAATTTGAGGAAGGACATTCTTGCTATTGAGGGAGTGCAGCATAGGGTCACAAGGTTAATTACTGGATGGCGGGACTGACATATGATGAAAGAATGGATCCACTGGGCTTGTATTCACTGGAATTTAGAAGGGTGAGAGGGGATCTTATAGAAACATGTAAAATTCATGGAGGATTGGACTGGAGAGATGCAGGAAAAACAGTTTAAGAATAAGAGGTCAGCCATTTAGGACTGAGATGAGGAAAAACCTTTTCACCCAGAGAGTTGTGAATCTGTGGAATTCTCTGCCACAGAAAGCAGTGGAGGCCGATTCACTGGATGTTTTCAAGAGAGAGTTAGATTTAGCTCTTAGCGATAATGGAATGAAGGGATATGGGGAGAAAGCAGGAACGGGGTACTGATTTTGGATGATAAGCCATGATCACATTGAATGGCGGTGCTAATTCGAAGGGCCGAATGGCCTACTCCTGCACCTATTTTCTATGTTTCTATGTTTCCTATAAACACACACACACACACATACATATATGTTCATATATGTTTACACACTCACACACACACATAAAACAAAAACAATATTAGTGGAATTCTCTGCCTCAGAGGGCGGTGGAGGCCGGTTCGCTGGATACTTTCAAGAGAGAGCTAGATAAGGCTTTTAAAGATAGCGGAATCAAGGGACATGGGGAGAAGGCAGGAACGGGTTACTGATTGTGGATGATCAGCCATGATCACATTGAATGGCGGTGCTGGCTCGAAGGGCCGAATGGCCTACTCCTGCACCTAGTGTCTATTGCCTACTGTCTAGTGCAAAAGCAAAACCAATGCCCCCAAGTCTATGTAGTTCAGAGCTCATTTGGAGGTTGTAGTGTTTAATAGCCTGATGTCTGCAGGGAAGAACCTGGATGTTCCAGTTTCTTCTTCCCGATGGCAGGAGAGAGCCCGGGATGATTAGGGAGTGAATCGCAGAATTCTATAACATATCAGTGGCCTTTTAAGCCAACAAGACTGAGCCAGTGGACTTGGTTTAGTGTTATTCTGGCCCGGCTCTTTAACTATTACTCCCATTACTAGTATATATGACAGCGCCATATTTCTCGATGAATTATTTTATGTGCCGCAGCCAACTTCATTAGAATCCTGACTTCGCACTAAATCGACCCGCTAAGCGCTTTCGAGTCAGGATTCCAACGCTATAAATGTCAGACTGTTATTAAAGTGCCCTGAGTGGCGATGGGAACCTTTTTTTAAAAAAAAGTTGCCAGCCCAAAGTAGCACCGTTAGAAATTGAGCTTGGGTCAAATTACCGGCCTTTGAAAGCGATGTTATTTTGCCACCGTCGCGCTGACAGCTGGATCGGTTTATTTTCTCACTCGGGTTTCGTGCTCTGCTGATTTCTCAAAATGAGCCAAAAATGTTATTTTTGTATGTATCAACACACCCTTGCGTTCAGTGCAGACTGTCTGTGAATAGCCGTGAGTGGCAGGGCAAGTCTTCATCTCCTTACCAAGTTATACCCTTGCTGCTACTCACCAATAAAAATATTAACCAACACAGAAAATAGAAGCGGGCGTGAGTGATTCGGCCCCGCTGAGCCACTCAATTTAGACATGGTTGGATCTACAAAACAGAGTCCATCTCTCTAGCCAGACCCCTCGATGTGCCTAGAAGTCTCTCTGCCTGCTTGTTAAATATAATCAGCTGTGGATTATGGAAATGTCGGAGACCTTACATAACTAGACTTGTCTTAATGGACAAACAAGAACTTTTTGTCAGAATATGGTCTCCATTCATTGACTATTTGAAGGGGTAGATCGGTCCAGCACGGGAACCCAACTGAAGTTTGGACTCAGGGTTAGATGAAAAGTTATACGTTATAATTTACAAACATTATCGCCAATGATGTATTATTAGTAAATTAGTCCATTCTTCTTTATCAAGCCTTTTTAATCTTTCTTATTCTCCATCTATATAAAAACAAACTAGAAGCAGAATCAATGCACAACCGTTAATATTATCAATGTACGACTGATATACATGAAATGTTTTTATTATGATATGTGCTTGCTTCTAATAAAAATATATATTTTTATAATATATATATATATATATATATATATATAATCAGCTACTTTAGTGGGGGGGGGGTAGGTGGGGGGGGGAGGGGTAGTGGGGGAAATGCTTTTTCAATCTCATACCTTGCCGGGGAGAGAGGGGGGAGAGGGGGAGAGGGGAGGGGGGTGGAGGAGAGGAGGGGGGAGGGGAGGGGGTGAGGGAGAGGGGAGGGAGAAATGGGAGGGAGAGGGTGGAGAGAGGGAGAGAGGGGAGGGAGAGGGGGAGAGAGGGAGAGAGGGAGAGAGAGAGAAAAAGAGAGAGAGGGGGGGGGAGGGAGAGGGCGAGAGAGAGGAGGGAGAGGGAGAGGGAGAGAGAGGGAGAGAGTGCATATGTCTGTGCAAGAGAGAGAGGGAGGGAAAGAGAGACAGAGTGAAAGACTGAGAGGGGGAAAGAGAGTGAGAGAGATAGAAATAGAGAGAGAGGGTGAGTGTGTGAGAGAGAAAGAATGAGAGGCAGACAGAAAGGGGGACAGGGAAAGACAGAAAAAGAAAGAAAGAGAGAGAGAGAGAGAAAGAGAAAAAGAGTGCAGATAGAGAGACAGAGATCGAGATTAACTAACATTAAGAAATTAATATTGAATTGCTAAACTTGCTATTGTGTTGTACTGCTTACAGCTGCAAGAACTTGTAGCATCAATAAAGGGCTATCAGCCTATTGCGAGTTTATGTACAGGGACATATCTATCCATGCACTGTGTACTTGTATTTATACTTATGCATTTTAAATATGTATGTCATGTTTTATACTTTGGCAATATAACAATTTTTTTTATCATGCCAATAAAGTTTTTTAATTGAAAATTGAAATTGAATAGAGAGAGATAGAGAGAGAGAGAGAGAGATAGATAGATAGATAGATAGAGAGATAGAGAGAGAGAGAGAGAGAGAGAGAGATAGAGAGAGAGAGAGAGAGATAGAGAGAGAGAGAGAGAGAGAGAGAGAGAGAGAGAGAGAGAGAGAGAGAGAGAGAGATAGAGAGACAGATAGAGATAAGGGGAGAGAGATAGACAGAGAGAGAGAGAGACAGACAGAGAGACAGACAGGCAGACAGACAGACAGGCAGAGACACATAAAAGTGTGGAACAAAGAGATAGCCACACAAACAGCAGGATGGAAAGATACATTATGGCCATGGTATGACACATACATACCAAGACAGAAAGGGATGTATATGGGATACGAGACAGAGGTACCCACCCCCAAAGTGGCAGATAGACCCACCATGAATTAGCCACATGGAGACATGCCCAGAGATCCTGAACCAAAAATATGTCCACAGAGATATTTATATAATCTCGTAAAATAGAAATATCCACATTTTTGCCCTCTATTTGTAAACACACACACCCAGACAGTAATAGATATGTCCTTACAGATAGTAAACTGGAGACATAGATCACCGGATGACAAGAGGGTGACAGAGAGAAATGTCACACATGCACACGCACGCACACACACTATACAAACACACACATGCACACACAATCATGTTATACACACACATTATACAGACGCACATACACTATACAAATGCACGCACACGTGCACACATACATATTATACACACACACACACATTATATGCACACACACAAACACACAGACATTATACACACACACACTATATACACACACACATTATACACACACAAACACACAGACATTATACACACACACACACGCTATACACACACTCACACACACACACACACATTATATACGCACACACACACACACTATACAGACACGCACACAAACACTATAAAAACACACACACTCACACACACATATATATATTATACACACACATGCACATATACACACGCGCACACACAAGCACAAAAAAAAAAACATATTACATACACACATACACATTATGCACAGGCACATATTATACACACACCCAGACACACTTATTATACACACACAATACCACACACACACACATTTACACACACATGCAACCATTCATATATATTATACAGGCATTATACACATCCATGTACACATATTATACACATACACACAACATCCATATACATATTACACACACATACACACATATACACCCACCCATACACACACATTATACACAACCACAGACAGATGTTATACACACACATATGAAGTGAACAATAATCGGAGAACAAGTCCACATAATCTGCCTGCAGATTTCTAATTACGTTAACCAGTGAGTTTTGATGCCTCAGCAAGATCCTTGCACCATTAGCATGAGAACACACATTCATCTAATCCCTTTTGCCACCTAAGCATTTTACAGTCAGTTTCCAAATGCAGTCAATGTTGTAATTCTCAGCAGACAGCGGCAACTCTGCACATCAAACTCGCTCAGTGAGATTGGGTAAGGGGATGAATAATTCTCAGGACATTAAGGGGAGTTCCTCTGACCTGCAAAACCACCTCATGGGAAATATTACAAGAGCCAGCAGAACAGGTACTGTAACATTGATGTTTAAGTCTAGTGGAATTCTCTGCCACAGAAGGCAGTGGAAGCCAATTCACTGGATGTTTTCAAGAGAGAGTTAGATTTAGCTCTTCGTGCTAACGGAATCAAGGGATATGGGGAGACAGCAGGAATGGGGTAATGATTTTGGATGATCGGCCATGACCATATTGAATGGTGGTGCTGGCTCGAAGGGCCGAATGGCCCATTCCCGCACCTTTTTTTATATGTTTCTTATGTGTCTGAAGAAGGGTCTCGACCAGAAACGTCACCCATTCCTTCTCACCAGAGATACTGTCTGGTCCGCTGAGTTACTCCAGCATTTTGTGTCTATCTTTGATGTTTAAGATCCTGTGAAATGCATTCAGAGCTGCCTCAGCAATGCACTGGTGTCAGGCAGGATTAATTGCTCTATAATTAAGGCTCTATAACGGGGGCTTGAGATGAGAACATTGCCCAATAAA
This sequence comes from Leucoraja erinaceus, assembly GCF_028641065.1. Classification (NCBI taxonomy): domain Eukaryota; kingdom Metazoa; phylum Chordata; class Chondrichthyes; order Rajiformes; family Rajidae; genus Leucoraja; species Leucoraja erinaceus. Next base: position 53,231,624 of record NC_073389.1, read on the forward strand.
ACCAAGTGTGCCCCTCCCCGTGGTAAGTCCAGCAGTCAAAGATGCAAAAAGAAAGACACTAAACGCTAGAATATATCAACGAGTCAAGCAGCATCTCTGGAGAACATGGATAGATGATGTTTCGGGTCTGAAGAAGTCATACAGTGTGGAAACAGGCCCTTCGGCCCAACTTGCCCATGCCGACTAACATGGCCCATCTACACTTGTCCAATCTGCCTGCTTTTGTCCCATGTCCCTCCAAACCTACGCTATCCATTTACCAAGCTGAATGTTTCTTAAATGTTGCGACAGTGCCTGCCTCACCCAAAATGTCACCGATCCATTTTCTCCAGAGATGCTGCCTGACCTGCCGGGTTACTCCAGCATTTTGTGCCTGTCTTTGGCAAGCTGAATGTTTCTTGCCGTTGCGACATAGAAACATAGAAACATAGAAATTAGGTGCAGGAGTAGGCCATTCGGCCCTTCGAGCCTGCACCGCCATTCAATATGATCATGGCTGATCATCCAACTCAGTATCCCGTACCTGCCTTCTCTCCATACCCCCTGATCCCCTTAGCCACAAGGGCCACATCTAACTCCCTCTTAAATATAGCCAATGAACTGGCCTCAACTACCCTCTGTGGCAGAGAGTTCCAGAGATTCACCACTCTCTGTGTGAAAAAAGTTCTTCTCATCTCGGTTTTAAAGGATTTCCCCCTTACCCTTAAGCTGTGACCCCTTGTCCTGGACTTCCCTAACATCGGGAACAATCTTCCTGCATCTAGCCTGTCCAACCCCTTAAGAATTTTGTAAGTTTCTATAAGATCCCCTCTCAATCTTCTAAATTCTAGAGAGTATAAACCAAGTCTATCCAGTCTTTCTTCATAAGACAGTCCTGACATCCCAGGAATCAGCCTGGTGAACCGTCTCTGCCTGCACTCCCTCTATGGCAAGAATGTCCTTCCTCAGATTTGGAGACCAAAACTGTATGCAATACTCCAGGTGTGGTCTCACCAAGACCCTGTACAACTGCAGTAGATCCTCTCTGCTCCTATACTCAAATCCTTTTGCAATGAAAGCTAACATACCATTCGCTTTCTTTACTGCCTGCTGCACCTGCATGCCTACTTTCAATGACTGGTGTACCATGACACCCAGGTCTCGCTGCATCTCCCCCTTTCCCAATCGGTCACCATTTAGATAATAGTCTGCTTTCCTATTTTTGCCACCAAAATGGATAACCTCACATTTATCCACATTATACTGCGTATATGTTTCGTGTTGGGACTCTTCTTGAGACTCCAGAATCTACCCCTGTTTGGGTCAGGTCACAGTAGGCTGCATGGTGGCACAGTTGGCAGAGCTGCTACCTCACAGCACCGGAGACCCCGGTTCAATTCTGACTTTGGGTGCTGTCTATGTGGAGTTTGCATGTTCTATCTGTGGCCACGTGGGTTCCCTCTGGGCGCTCCGGCCTCCCCCCACAACCCAAAGATGCGTGGGTTTGTAGTACAATTGGCCCAAGTGTGCAGGGATGAATGTGATAGTAGGTGGACTTGGACTCAGTGGGCTGAAGGGCCTGTTTCCATGCTGTATCTCTAAACAACACTAATCTAAAATATACTAAGGTCATATTTATACCAGCACATGAGAACTTTATGAGCTGCAGCCAAGACGAGGGCTGGATATTGGTGAGAATGGGGTGTGTTTTACGCCAGTGTTGTATATAGGAAGATACAGAGCCATATTCACATGAAAACAGTCCCTTCGGTCCATAGGGTCTATCCCAATCATCAAACATCCATTGACATTCACTCTACATTAATCCCACTTATTCCCCCCTGTGCTCCTGTTAACTCACCCACAGACCTCCCCCCCTCCCCCCCCCCCCCCCCCCCCACACACTTCCCTTCGGCCCATCCAGTCTATACTAACCATCAAACATCCATACACATTCACTCTAGATTAAGCCCATTATTTCTCCCTATGTTCCTGTTAACTCCCCCACAGATTCTACCCCCTCACCCGCACACAGGGGGGGAGGGGGGGGAATTTCAATGAGCAATTAACCAAACAAGCTGCAGACTTAGTTTAGAGATAAAGCGCGGAACCAACAGGCCCTTCGGCCCACAGAGTCACCGCGCCGACTAGCGATCCCCGCACACCAGCACTATCCTACACACACTCGGGACAATTCACAATGTTACTGGAGCCAATTAACCTGCAAACCTGTTTCGTCTCTGAAATGCGGGAGGAAACCGGAGCGTTTTCGCAAGGAAATCCGCGCAGGTCACGGGGAGAACGTGCAAACTCCGTGCTGACAGCGCCCGGACTCAGGATCGAACCCGGGTCTCGGATGTTTGGGATAAGAGAGAAAACCAGAGGATCCCTGGAAAATCATGGAGCAGACTATATACAGACTGCACTCGAGATTCATGGAGCAATTCACAATATCCAAGCGTGGAAGCTCTGGTGAAGGGAATGGCTTACTTTTTTTTTGATTCAGTGAATGCATGTGGCTTCAAGGGAATTGATAATGGGATTAAATGGGGGAGGTGGAGGAACACTCGCTTCAACATGAGGTTGGTGAGGAATGAAACTCCGTCTGAATAAGGTGAGGTAACGAAATCCCTTCCCAGAACCATAGACAGCAGGGCCACACCACCACACTCTCCACTGTATAATCCTCTAGCTGTGTTCTCCAGGGATGTTGCCTGCCCCGCTGGGTTACTCCAGCACTTTGTATTCTTTGGTGTGCTAACTGGCATCTGCAGTTCCATGTTTCTTCATTCTATCTTTTTATGGGCAGGCAGAGGCGCGATGGGCTGAATAAACTCCTTCCATGCAGCAAATTTCCAGCAACATTTTACGCAGGGCAGTAACGTGATGATCTCTCCCTCTCTGGGATGGCATTGTTGCTTCTATTTTGACCCTTCCTCGCAGACTAAAAACTTGCCTGCAAACCGGAGGATGGACACACACACATACAGGAACACACAACACACATACACACACACACAATACACACACACACACCCTACACAGAGAGAGAGAGATATACACGCACACATACACACGCACACACACGCACCCCACACACACATACACACACCAGTACACATATACACATACACACACACACACATACAGGAACACACAACACACATACACACACACACACACACACACATACACACACACACACACACACACACACACTACACAGAGAGAGATATATATACACACACGTACACACGCACACACACCCACACACACATACACACACCAGCACACATATACACACACACACACACACATACAGATACACACGCACACATATACACCCACACCACACACCCACACGCCACGCACACACAGATACACACGCACACATTTACACATACCCCCACACACACACATACACACACGCGCACATACATACAAAGATACACACACACACACACACACACACACACACACACACACACACACACACAGACACGCAGATACACGAACACACACACCACACACGCACGCACACACAGACACGCAGATACACGAACACACACACACACAAACACACGGTAGAGTTTGAAGAAGGGTCTCGACCCAGGACGTCACCCATTCCTTCTCTCCAGAGATGCTGCCTGCCCCCGCTGAGTTACTCCAGCACTCTGTGTCTTTGCCCAGAGTAATATATCCAACGTGTGTACTCACCGCTAAGGACGCGAGTCCCGGAGCTGCTTCCGAAGATCCCGCTCAGAATCATATTCAGCACCAGCATCGTGCTGGACAGCTCCCGGGCAGCGAGCATCGAGACGCAAGCGGGGAGCCGCAAAAAGGAGCGCAAAACAAACAGAAAAAACTGGGAATTTTTCTCCGCAAAGAAGACCCCGCAAACCAGGGAAAATTCACACAAAGGGTGCAATGCAAATCGGGGAAATCCGCAAAAAAACGCGCAATGCAAAAACACAGAGAGTTCCGCAAAAAGGGTTCGCAATAAACAAGAGAATTCAGCAACAAAACGCGGGAGCAATGCAATTAAAACAAATCAGGGGGGCAGTAAAAGAACCGAGAATTCCGCAAAAAAACAAAACAAAGGAAAGCAACGCAAAAGCAGAAAATCCCGCAAAACAGTCGCAATAAAAACTGAATTCTGCAAAAATGCGCTATTTAAAATAAAAACAAGGAATTCCTCAAAAGGGATTAACTGCAAAATAAAAAGGAAATCCCGCAACAACAAAAAAACCAAGAGAATTCCGCAAAAAGAGCGCAATGCAATTGAGGGAAATCCGCAATATATATAAGTGTAATTTAACTTGAGTTAAAAAAACAACCCAAAGGCAAGACAATGCAGAGAATTTTGCAAAGTTCTGCTCAATACAAAGCGCTAGCGGTTCGCAGCGCCAGAAGCGATTCAGAGTTAAACTAATTAAATCAGTTTCTGGTTTTGTTTACAAAATTATATGGAGAGGCGAGCGGCTCCTGCGAGAGCGGAGACGGTGCGAGTTTAGGTGGGACAAGCCCGGTGGATGAAGCGCGCTGGCCGGTGGAGCCTGAATGAAACCTCTCTTCTCCCCGCCCCCCGCCTCACTCCCTTCCCCCCGATGTATGCACGCAGTCTCCTGTGTCCGGGGCTCCCGTTTATATAGTCAGACCGCATCACTGCATCCTCTCCACCCCTCCCAGCGCCAACCCCTCTCTACCAAAAAAAAACCTCCCACCCCCCCGAGCCTCCCGTATCTGCATCACACCAGCCTTCTTCCTCGAAGCAGGAGTAATCTGCTCCCAGTCGCTGTTTATTAGACTGGGCACTCGGTTGATTAACAGAGAAACATAGAAAGAATAGATGCAGGAGTAGGCCATTCGGCCCTTCGAGCAAGCAACGACATTCAATGTGATCATAGCTGATCGTCCACAATCAGTACCCCGTTCCTGACTACTCCCCTGATTCCGCTATCTTTAAGAGCCCTATCTAGCTTTCTCTTGAAAGCATCCAGAGAGCCTGCCTCCACCGCCCTCTGAGGCAGAGAATTCCATCATCCAAAATCATTACCCCATTCCTGCTTTCCCCCCATATCCCTTGATTCTGTTAGCCCTAAGAGCTAAATCTAACTCTCTCTTGAAAGCATCCAGTGAATTGGCCTCCACTGCCTTCTGTGGCAGAGAATTCCACAGATTTACAACTCTCTGGGTGAGAAAGGTTTCTCTCGTCTTAGTCATAAATGTAGAAGGGTCTCGACCCAAAACGTCACCTATTCCTTCGCTCCATTGATGCTGCCTCACCCGCTGAGTTTCCCCAGCATTTTTGTCTACCCCTTAAAACTGTGAGGTAGACAAAAGTACTGGAGAAACTCAGCGGGTGCGGCAGCATCTATGGAGCGAAGGAAATAGTCAACGTTTCGGGCCGAAACCCTTCTTCAGACTTAAACTGTGACCCCTGATTCTGCCTCCCACAATATCGGGAACATTTTTCCTGCATCTAGCCTGTCCAATCCTTTAATAATTTTACATGTTTCTATAAGATCCCCTCTCATCCTTCTAAATTACAATGAACACATTCTTTCATCATATGTTAGGGCGGGAGGAACTACCCAGAGGTAGTTTAGAGATACTGCATGGAAACAGACCCTTTGGCCCATCTAGTGTAGCATGCTAACCATCCTAACTCCTAAGCCTAGAACAAGGGGTCACAGTTTAAGGATAAGGGGGAAAACTTTTAGGACCGAGATGAGAAAAACATTTTTCGCACAGAGAGTGGTGAATCTCTGGAATTCTCTGCCACAGAAGGTAGTTGAGGCCAGTTCATTGGCTATATTTAGGAGGGAGTTAGATGTGGCCCTTGTGGCTAAAGGGATCAGGGGGTGTGGAGAGAAGGCAGGTACAGGATACTGAGTTGGATGATCAGCCATGATCATATTGAATGGCAGTGCAGGCTCGAAGGGCCGAATGGCCTACTCCTGCACCTATTTTCTATGTTTCTATGCTTCTATTCACACCACTAGTTAGTTCAGCAGATGCAAGAAACTGCAGATGCTGGTTTATACTATAAAACAAGACACAGAGTGCTGGAGTAACTCAGCAGGTCAGACAGCCTCTCTGGAGTACATGGATAGGTGACGTTTCAGATCAGGATTTTTCAGTCTTAAGAAGGTTCCCGACCTGAAATGTCACCTATCCATGGTCTCCAGAGACACTGCCTGACCTGCTGAGTTCCTCCAGCACTTTGTGTCTATCTTCGGTATAAAGCAGCATCTGCAGTTCATTCTTCTTACATTTAGGCACAGATGCAAATAAATGATCAATAAATAACATACAACAACACAGGGAACAACTGAAATAGAAAAAGACACAAAGTGCTGGAGTAACTCAGCGGGTCAGGCAGCAGACCTGGAGAAAAATGGTTAGGTGACAATTTAGGTCGGGGGCCTTTTTCGGACACTGAATGGGCCAGGTTTGGGCCAGTGGTGGACCCACTGAATCACAGCACCCGGGAACCGGGTCGAGACCCTTCCTCAGTCCCGACTTGAAGCGCCACCTATCCACTTCCTTCAGAGTTGCTGTCTGACCCTCTGAGTTTCTCCAGCATTTTACGTCTTAAGTTAGTTCAGTTTAGTTTAGAGATACATGTCCTTTGACCCACCGAGCTCATGCTAGTTCATAAGATCATAAGATCATATTAGAATTAGGCCATTCCGCCCATCAAGTCTATTCTGCCATTCAATCATAGCTGATCTATCTCTCCCTCCTAACCCCATTCTCCTGCCTTCTCCCCGTAACCACTGACACCCACACTAATCAAGAAACTCTCTATCTCTGCCTTAATATATCCGTCAACTTGGCCTCCACAGCTTTCTGTGGCAAAGAATTCCACAGATTCACCACCCTCTGACTAGTGGTGACTAGTCCCATGTTATCCCCACTTTCTCATCCACTCCCCACAAACTAGGGGACAGTTTTACAGAGAGCACTTAACCTACAGACCCCCACGACTTTTAGGATGTGGGTGGAAACCGGGAATACATGCAAACTCCACATAGACAGCAACCCGTGGTAAGGATCGAACCTGGGACTCTGGCGCTGTAAGGGAACAGCTGAGCCGGGCCTGTGCTACATTGTCTCTTCAGCTGGTGTATTTTTAGCTTGCAGCGGCAAGAATAAACTTATTGCTGTTGAAAGGGCCATTAATTTTGAAAATCCTTTTGGAAAAGTCACGTTGAAAATTGTTATTGCAAGTTTGAACGTCTGAAACTCTCCAGCCCCGAGCTACCCTTCACCCAGTCACACACTTTGTCTGAATAAGTGTTTCAACCTGAAACATCGCCCGTCCATTCCCTCCAGAAATGCTGCCTGGCCCGCGCGGTTCCTCCAGCGCTTTCCGTTTTGTCTTTATAACTTGATTTTTTTAATAACATAAAGCAGTTTGTACGTTCTCCCCGCGACCTGTGTGTGTTTATTTTCTCCAGGTGCTCCAGTTTCCTCCCACGCTCCAAAGACGTACAGGTTTGTACGGTAAATGGCTTCTGTAAAATTGTAACTTGGCGTGAGTGTACGGGGTGATCCCTGGCCGACGTGGACTCGGTGGGTCGAAGGGCCTGTTTCCGCGCTGTATCTTTAAACTAAACTAAACTAAACTAAACTAAACTCACCCCTTTTCACGCAGCAATAACACAATTATCTGAATAAGTGTTTTGACCTAAAATGTCATCTGACCATTCCGTCCAAAGGTACATAGAAACATAGACAATATGTGCAGGAGGAGGCCATTCGGCCCTACGAGCCAGCACCGCCATTCATTGTGATCATGGCTGATCGTCCCCTATCAATAGCCCGTGCCTGCCTTCTCCCCATATCCCTTGACTCCACTAGCCCCTAGAGCTCTATCTATCTCTCTCTTAAATCCATCCAGTGACTTGGCCACCACTGCCCTCTGTGGCGGGGAATCCACAAATTCACAACTCCCTGGGTGAAAACGTTTTTTCTCACCTCAGTCTTAAATGACCTCCCCTTTATTCTAAGACTGTGGCCCCTGGTTCTGGACTCGCCCCACATTGGGAACATTTTTCCTGCACCTAGCTTGTTCAGTCCTTTTATAATTTTAGATGTTTCTGTAAGATCCCCCTCATCCTTCTAAACTCCAGTGAATATAAGCCTAGTCTTTTCAATCTTTCCTCATATGACAGTCCCGCCATCCCGGGGATCAATCTCGTGAAGCACTGCCTCAATCACAAGGATGTCCTTCCTCAAATTAGGAGAACAAAACTGTACGCAATACTCCAGATGTAGTCTCGCCAGAGCCCTATACAACTGCAGAAGAACTTATTTGCTCCTATACTGAAATCCCCTTGTTATGAAGGCCAACATTCCATTAGCTTTCTTCACTGCCTGCTGTACCTGCACGGCAATGTTCAGTGACCGGTGTACAAGGACACCCAAGTCTCGCTGCACCTCCCCCTTACATAACCTAACCCCATTGAGATAATAATCTGCCCCCTTGTTTTTGCCGCCAAAGTGGATAACCTCTGCCTGACCCACTGAGTTCCTCCGGTACTTTGTATTTTGTCTTTATAACTTAATTTTTCACGGTGTAAAGTTTTTATCGAAATGCGTCTATTTGCCTTATAGCAAAGCTCTGTCTGTTAGACAGCTTACGAATAACATCAGACATTGCTGGATGCGTGCAGCCGGCCAGGCAGCATCCACAAAGAGGCACACAGTCGGCATTTCACTTCAAAGACCGTGTGTCAGCTGAATTAGAACACAAACACAGAACAGTGTAGCACAAGAACAGGCCCTTCGGCCCACAGCGTCTGTGCTGCACAGAATGCCAGAACCTGCTCATATCTTCAGTCCCTGCCATATCCCTCCATTCGCAAATATTAACTGTTCCTCTCTCTACGGATGCTGACTGACCTGCTGAGTGTGTTGGAGGCACAAGAGAGTGCAGATGTGGGGAAAAAAAGACAACACTGGATTAACTCAAGGGGTCAGGCAGCATCTGTGGAGGTAGATGAAAGGTGAAAGACCTCGACTGGAAACGTCGACCGCCCATCTCTCTCCGCAGATGCTGCCTGATCCGACGAGTTCTTCCAGCAGCTCTCCAGCTGAGTATTCCCAGCGACTTATCCATTTTGGTGGCAAAAACAGGAAAGCAGACTGTTATCTAAATGGTGGCCGATTAGGAAAGGGGGAGATGCAGCGAGACCTGGGTGTCATGGTACACCAGTCATTGAAAGTAGGCATGCAGGTGCAGCAGGCAGTGAAGAAAGCGAATGATTTGTTAGCTTTCATAGCAAAAGGATTTGATATAGGAGCAGGGAGGTTCTACTGCAGTTGTACAGGGTCTTGGTGAGACCACACCTGGAGTATTACGTACAGTTTTGGTCTCCAAATCTGAGGAAGGACATTATTGCCATAGAGGGAATGCAGAGAAGGTTCACCAGACTGATTCCTGGGATGTCAGGACTGTCTTATGAAGAAAGACTGGATAGACTTGGTTTATACTCTCTAGAATTTAGGAGATTGAGAGGGGATCTTATACAACTTACAAAATTCTTAAGGGGTTGGACAGGCTAGATGCAGGAAGATTGTTCCCGATGTTGGGGAAGTCCAGGACAAGGGGCCACAGCTTAAGGATATGGGGGAAATCCTTTAAAACCAAGATGAGAAGAACTTTTTTCACACAGAGAGTGGTGAATCTCTGGAACTCTCTGCCACAGAGGGTAGTTGAGGCCAGTTCATTGGCTATATTTAAGAGGGAGTTAGATGTGGCCCTTGTAGCTAAGGGGATCAGAGGGAGAGAGAGGGCAGGTACGGGATACTGAGTTGGATGATCAGCCATGATCATATTGAATGGCGGTGCAGGCTCGAAGGGCCGAATGGCCTACTCCTGCACCTAATTTCTATGTTTCTATGTTTCTATGTTTCTATGTTTCTATGACTCCAACTATTGTCTGGGATTTTCTGTCATCTGCAGATTTATTTTTAATTTTTATGTTATGGTGAATAGTCTTTCAAACCGTGATTCAAAAATTCTCTTGAGGTTTGATGATTTACATTATTTCAAGCCTTCTGAGTATTTAAGTGTTTTCTGTTTTAAAGACTTTAAGTCCCAGGCCTACGCGATCTCCCGGTTGCCAAACACTTCAACTCCCCCTCCCATTCCCACACTGACCTTTCTGTCCTGGGCCTCCTCCACTGTCAGAGTGAGTTCCAGTGCAAATTGGAGGAACAGCACCTCATATTTTGCTTGGGCAGCTTACACCCCAATATAATGATTTCTCTAATTTCAAGTAACCCTTGCTTTCCCCCTCTCCATCCCTCCCCCACCCTAGTTCTCCGACTAATTTCACTGCCCTCCTGATTAATTTTAGTTTGTATGCCTCGTTGTCACCTTCCCCTCAGCCAACAGTGAACCGTTCAACATTTCCTTGATCATCGTCTGCTTTGATCTGTCGTTTTCACACTTTACATTCTCTTTGTACCCTTCCATATCTCCAGTTTCCCTCGCCCCTGACTCTCAGTCTGAAGAAGGGTCTCGACCCGAAACGTCACCCATTCCTGCTCTCCAGAGATGCTGCCTGTCCCGCTGAGTCACTCTAGCGTTTTGTGTCTATATTAAGTTCCCGCTTTCTTCATGTGGTAAACTCCTATCTTTTTTTAGTTTCTGGGAAATATTCGGAGTGTTTCAGGTATTTGACAGAGTTGACAGCTGGCTAAGCTGGGACCAGGGCGGGGATTCTCTTTGGCTTGTAGTGAAGAATCCCTCACAGCAAACTCCACAAGTTCCTTGAATTTATTTTGGAGGCTGAAGAAAATGCATGATTCAACACTCTGAGCTTAGTTTAGTTTAGTTCACATTAGTTTAGTTTAGTTTAGTTTAGTTTAGTTTAGTTTGTGTTTAGTTTAGTTTAGTTTAGTTTAGTTTAGTTTAGTTTAGTTTAGTTTAGTTTAGTTTAGTTTAGTTTAGAAAGCGGTAGAGTTGCTGCCTCACAGCGCCAGAGACCCGGGTGCGATCCTGACAATGGGTGCTGTCTGTATGGAGTTTGTACGTTCTCCCCATGATCAAGTGGGTTTTCCCTAGGTGCTCCAGTTTCCTCCCACATTTCAAAAATGAACAGGTTTGTAGGTTAGGTACACAAAAAAGCTGGAGAAACTCAGCGGGTGCAGCAGCATCTATGGAGCGAAGGAAATAGGCAACGTTTTGGGCCGAAACCCTTCTTCAAACGTTGCCTATTTCCTTCGCTCCATAGATGCTGCTGCACCCGCTGAGTTTCTCCAGCTTTTTTGTGTACCTTCGATTCCCCAGCATCTGCAGTTCCTTCTTAAACACAGGTTTGTAGGTTAATTGGATTTGGTAAAAATGATAAAATATCCCCAGTGTGTAGGATAGTGTTAGTGTATGTGGTGATCGATCGCTGGTTGGCACGGACTCGGTGTGGCGAAGGGGCCTGTTTCCGCTCAATATCTCTAAAGTCGAAAATCTAAAGATACAACATGGAATATACAACATGATACAAGTTAAACTATTCTCCCAATTGTCATGGGAAAAATATTCTGTTTACCCTATATGTGCCTCGCATATTTTATACACTTCCATCAAGTCTTTCATTAGCTTCTGCCACTCCAGAGAAAGCAAACTAAAGCTTGTCCAGGGACTCTGCCGAAGGACTTGGACAGGTTGGGAGAGTGAGCAGAGAAGTGGCAGATGGAATACAGTGTAGCAAGGTATGGAGTCATGCATTTCGGAAGCAGGAATAAAGGCAGGGATTATTTTCTAAATGGGGAGAGATCGCAAGGGGGCGCAAAGGGCAGGTGCAGGAGTAGGCCACTCGGCCCTTCGAGCCAGCACCACCATTCAATGTGATCATGGCTGATCATCCACAATCAGTACCCCGTTCCTGCCTTCTCACCATATCCCCTGACTCCGCAATCCTTAAGAGCTCTATCTAACTCTCTCTTGAAAGCATCCAGAGAACCGGCCTCCACCGCCCTCTGAGGCAGAGAATTCCACAGACTCACAACTCTCTGGCCAGCAGCATGATCAAGGACGAGTCGCATCCTGGCCACTCCCTATTCTCCCCTCTCCCATCAGGCAAAAGGTACAGAAGTGTGAAAACGCACACCTCCAGTTCTTCCCAGCTGTTATCAGACAACTGAACCACCCTACCACAACCAGAGAGCGGTCCTGAACTACTATCTACCTCATTGGGGATCATCGGACTATCTTTGATCAGACATTGCTGGCTTTACCTTGCACTGAACGTTATTCCCTTATCATGTATCTGTACACTGTGGACGGCTCGATTGTAATCATGTGTTGTCTTTCCGCTGGCTGGTTAGCACGCAACAAAAACATTTTGCTGTACATGTGACAAGCTAAATTGATACAGAACTGAACTGAACTAATTCGGGCAGCATTCTGGTAAACCACTTCTACACCCCTCTCTGAAGCCCTCCACTTCCTTATTGTAATGGAGTGACCAATATTACTCAAATTTCTGGTTAAAGTGAATTTTTGTTAAAGTCCTATAAAGCTGCATCATAAAACTAATGGATCCCAGATTAATGTTCATGAGAATAGGAAGGATTCAAAACGAGAGGACATGACTTCAGAATTAAGGGACAGAAGTTTAGGGGTAATATGAGGGGGAACTTCTTTACTCAGAGAGTGGTAGCGGTGTGGAATGAGCTTCCAGTGGAAGTGGTGGAGGCAGGTTCATTGGTATCATTTAAAAAATAAGTTGGATAGGCATATGGATGAGAAGGGAATGGAGGGTTATGGTATGAGTGCAGGCAGGTGGGACTAAGGGAAAAAAAAATTTGTTCGGCACGGACTTGTAGGGCCGAGATGGCCTGTTTCCGTGCTGTAATTGTTATATGGTTATATGGTTATTCAGCTTCCAATAGTAATCAGGGAACTCCATCTCAGAGAGTCATAGAGTGATACTGCATGGAAACAGGCCCTTTGGCCCAACTTGCCCACACCGGTCAAATATGTCCCAGCTACACTAGTTCCACCTGCCCGCGTTGAGAACATACCCCTCCAAACCTGTCCCATCCATGTACCTGTCTAACTGTTTCTTAATGGAGACAAAAATGCTGCAGAAACTCAGCGGGTGCAACAGCATCTGTGGAGCGGAGAAAATAGTCCTGGCAACATCTTCTCTGTACCCTTTCCAGCCGAGACCCTTCTTCAGATAACTTCAAATAATTGTTTCTTAAACTTTGGGATAGTCCCAGCCTCAACTACCTCCTCTGGCAGCTTGTTCCATACACCCACCACCCTTTGTGTGAATAAGTTACCCCTCAGATTCCTATTAAATCTTTTTCCCTTCACCTTGAACCTATGTCCTCGGTTCACCTACTCTGGACAAGAGACTCTGTGCGTCTGCCCGATCTATTCCTCTCATGATTTTATACACCTCTATAAGATCACCCCCTCAACCTCCTGCGCTCTCAAGGAATAGAGTCCCGGCCTGCTCAACCTGACCCTATAGCTCAGGAACCTCTAGTCCTGGCAACATCTTCTCATGATACCCTTTCCAGCTTGACAACATCTTTCCTGTAACACTGACACAATAATCTAAATGTGGTCTCACCAACGTCTTATACAACTGCAACGTGACCTCCCAACTTCCATACTCAATATTATCTAAATGAAGATTGGCAGAAACAGGGTTCTGGGAAAGAGTGGGGGGACTGGGTCTAATTTGACCGTCCCTAACCCTAACCGCAACCCTACACATGCCACACAATGGGCCAAATGGCATCCATTGGAAATATGTTCACCCTGATGAATGGATCCCCATTTATCCTTACAGGGTGTACGCCCAATGATGTGTCAACAGTGGTCCTTCAGCTCCTTCGTTTTTTTGACAAAGGAGGCTGTTCTCCTGGTGCAGCTAGATCTGCCACCTCCTCACTGTAGGAACAGATCATCGTTGTCTGCACTCCATTACCACAGTTGATGTGGAAACTTAATGATTGAATATAACACCAGGACAAATGGCAGAGGCTGGAAGCCGTAAACTCACAAAGCGATATGTATCTAAGGTGAAGATTTTAAAACAAAGTTCTGCCCAGAGTGGGGGGTATTGGGTCTAATTCTCTCTGTCCCTAACCCTGAACCCTAACCTACTGTCACACTACACAATGGGCCAAATGGCATCCATTGGAAATATGTTAGTGATGATGAATGGGAGCTGCCATGACAGGGAGCACCAAGGTTTGTCAACAGTGGTCCTTCAGCCATTGATCATAGACAAAGCCAGTCGGTACAGCGACTGCTGGTCCTCACTGTAGGAACAGATTGTCTCCTGCACTCCATTAGATGTGTTGATGTGGAACGAATGATGGATTTCACCAGGACAAATGGCAGAGGCTGGAAGCCGTAAATCACAAAGCGATATGTGTCCAAGGTCCTCGTTTTAAAACACTCGCCCAGCCTGCCCAGTATTTCAAATGCCATCTCTCTCTGTCTCATTGCCTGCTGCTCTCTGTCTCTATCTCTTGCTGTCTCTGCATCTGTCTCTCTCATGCTGTCTCTGTCTCTATCTCCCCCTCTCTCCCTCTCTCTCTTTCTCTCTCTCCCTCTGTCCATTTCTCTCTCTCTCTCTGTTTTTGCCACTCTCTCTCTCTCTCTGTCTGTCTGTCTCTCTCTCTCTCTCTCTCTTCCCTGTCTGCTTCTACAGTATATCTCTCTTTCTCTGTCCTCTGACCCACTTTCTCTCTCTCTCTCTCTCTCTCTGTTTCTCAGTCTCTCTTTTTCTCGCTCTCACAATGATTCATCTCTTTGTATCTCTCTTTATCTCACTCTGTCTCTCTGTATCTCATTCTCAGTGTCTCTCTCTGCCTCATTGTGACTCTTGTATCATCTCGTTTTCTTTGTGTTTTTCTCTCCAAGTCTCTCCTTCAGCCCTTCTCTTTCACCATTGCTGCCTTGTTGTCTTTCACTGCCTCTGCCTGCAACATCACCCTTTCTTTCTGTGTGATTATGTCTCTCTTTCTCTCTCTCTGTGTGTGTCTCCCACACTGCTTACGTCACCAGGCACGTAATGCGCACCATGCGCGCCATGCACACATCACGTGCGCGTCACGAAGCGCGCGTCGTGCGGCGTGACGCGTAAATGACACCCAAGTGGGACAGGCCCTGTCACTGTCTCTATCTCTCACCATTTCTCCGTCTCTCTTTAGCCAAGTCTCTTTCTCTCTCTCTGTCTCTCTCTGTGTATCATTTCTGTCCCTCCTTATCCCTTCTCTTCATCTCGTCTCTGTGCGCTTCTGTTTGTCTTTCACCGCCTCTCGTCTTTTCTTTCTTTCTCTCCCGGGGGTCGTTGGCAGGCTCGTCGCCAAGCCGACAACTTGCCTCCACACTGGCCCTGATCCGATCTGCTGCAGAACTCAATCTGCTCCTCCATCACTCGCAGTTTGAAGTCCTCAGCCCTTATGTTGAGGAGCCGTGTCCGATTAATTAGAGGAAAGCTAGAAGCTTTTCAAAGAGGCAAAGGGGTCTTTGTTGGGGCTGCCAGCCAAGACTTAAGGGCCTGTCCCACTTGGACGACATTTTCGGCGACAGCCCGAAAAAGAGGTTGTCACGGCGTGGACGCGGGGTAACGCGGGGAGGAAGCGGGAGAACTCGGAGAAAACCCACGGAGAGAACGTACAAACTCCGTACAGACGGCACCCGTCGGGATCGAACCCGGTCTGTGCAGCTGCATTCGCTGTCAGGCAGCAACTCTACCGCTGCGCCACCGTGATTGCCCTCACGGTTTGCTGGGGGATCGCTGTTGCGGGGATCGCTGGTCGGTGCGGGCTCAGTGGGCCGAAGGGCCTGTTTCCGTGTTGTATCTCTAAAACTAAACTAAACTAAACTAAGACATCTCAACGCAGCCAATGCAATGACTTTGTGGCAATATACTGTACACCGTACAGCAACAAACCGGCGCGTCTTTGGAAAGTGGGAGGAAACCGGAGCACCCGGAGAAAACCCACGCGGTCACAGGGAGAACGGGCAAACTCTACTTATCGGAAAGTAGACTATTATCTGAATGGTGGCTGATTAGGAAAAGGGGAGATGCAGCGAGACCTGGGTGTCATGGTACACCAGTCATTAAAAGTAGGCATGCAGGAACAGCAGGCAGTGCAGAAAGCGAATGGTATGTTAGCATTCATAACAAAAGGATTTGAGTATAGGACCAGGGAGGTTCTACTGCAGTTGTACAGGGTCTTGGTGAGACCACACCTGGAGTATTGCGTACAGTTTTGGTCTCCTAATCCGAGGAAAGACATTCTTGCCATAGAGTGAGTACAGAGAAGGTTCACCAGATTGATCCCTAGGATGTCAGGATTTTCATATGAAGAAAGACTGGATAGACTCGGCTTGTACTCGGTAGAATTTAGAAGATTGAGGGGGGGATCTTATAGAAACTTTTAAAATTCTCAAGGGGTTGGACAGGCTAGATGCAGGAAGATTGTTCCCGATGTTGGGGAAGTCCAGAACAAGGGGTCCCAGTTTAAGGATAAGGGGGAAATCTTTTAGGACCGAGATGAGGAAAACATTTTTCACACAGAGAGTGGTGAATCTGTGGAATTCTCTGCCACAGAAGGTAGTTGAGGCCACAGTTCATTGGCTATATTTAAGAGGGAGTTAGATGTGGCCCTTGTGGCTAAAGGGATCAGAGGGTATGGAGAGAAGGCAGGTACGGGATACTGAGTTGGATGATCAGCCATGATCATGTTGAATGACCATGTGGACTCGATGGGCCGAATGGCCTAGTTCCTTGTGGCCTTATAACTTGAGGACCTGTGTGCTCTGGAATGTCGACCATGGAGCGCGTCTACAAGACTCCAGTGTAGAACTAACCCTCAGACTTGTTACTGGGTGGTGAGACAATGCTGTCTATGAACCATGGCATCCACCTCTTCACTCATGTTTACTTCCGTTCAGGAATGAGGAGGAAGGAACTGCAGATGCTGATTTACACTGAAGGTAGACACAAAAAGCTGGAGTAACTCAGCGGGACAGGCAGCATCTCTGGAGAAAAAGAATAGGTGACGTTTCAGGTTGAGACACCAACTTCAGACATCTCAACCCAAAACGTCACCTATTCTTTTTCGCCAGAAATGCTGTCCGATACACTCAGTCACTCCAGTGTTTTGTGTCTTTCTTTCCCTATCTCTGGATAGAAGGAATGGGTAACATTTCGGGTCAAGACACATCTTCAGACTCTTCAAAGGTTTAGATTAGTTTAGTTTAGATTAGTTTAGTTTAGTTTATTGTCACATGTACTGAGCTCCAGTGTAAAGGTTTTTTGTTGCATGCTAGCCAGTCAGCAGAAAGACTGCAGTTCGCCTACAGAGCCAACCGATCCACAGAGGACGCAGTCTCAACAACACTGAACCTCGTGTTGTCACATCTCGATCGGAAAAACACCTATGCCAGGATCCTCTTCATAGACTTCAGCTCCGCTTTCAATACAATCATCCCGCAGCAGCTGGTGGAGAAGTTGGAGCTGTTGGGGGTTGATGCTGGCACATGTAGCTGGGTCCTGAACTCCTGTTCAGCAGACAGTCAGGGTGGGCAGTAGGACATCAAAAACCATAGCCGTGAGCACTGGCTCACCCCAAGGCTGTGTCCTAAGCCCCCTTCTGTTTAGTCTGCTGACACACGACTGTACTGCCAGACTCAATAACAACTTCATCAGCAAGTTCGCTGATGACACAACAGTAGTGGGTCTCATCAGTGACAACGATGAATCGGCGTACAGGAGGGAGGTGGAGCTGCTCACAGGTTGGTGCAAATCCCACAACCTCATTCTTAACGTGGGAAAAACTAAGGAGATGGTGGTTGACTTCAGGAGGGCGGGGAAACATCACCATGCACCTCTGCACATCGACGGAGCTGATGTGGAAAGGGTCAGCAGCATGAAGTTCTTAGGACTACATCTGTCTGATGACCTGATGTCCACGGCCAACACCACAGCTCTGGTCAAGAGAGCCCAGCAGCGACTTCACCCTCTCCGAAGACTACGGAAAGCAGGCCTCCCCACCACACATCTACGGACTTTTTATAGGGGGACTGCCGAGAGCACACTGACATACGGCATCACTTCCTGGTTCGGGAGCTGCAAGGCGTACGAACGGCACCAACTGGACAGGATAGTGAAGACCGCAAGCAGGATTATTGGTGCTCCACTCCCCTTCCTGCTGGACATATACAGGAAGAGATGTATCAACAGAGCCATCTCCATCATCAAAGACCCTTACCACCCATCGCATGACATTTTCTCCATCCTGCCATCTGGGAAGAGGTACAGGAGCATCAGCTGCAAAACCAGCAGGATGCTCCTCAGCTTCTTCCCACAGGCTATAAGACTGTTAAATGAACTTTCCCCCCTGCCAAGTATCGCGCACAAACCCCCCACACTGCAGCAGAGCCACTGTTGTGCCGCTGCTGGTCGGAACGGCTGTTGAATGTTTATTGGAGGGTTAAATTTGTTCATGACATGTATTTTTTAATTTTAATTCCTATTTATTTTGTAATGGAAACTGAATGGACACTGGTTGAGCAACGTTTTTTTGTTTCCTCTGGGTATGCGAATACTCAGGAAATGACAATAAAGATTTACAATTACAATTACAATTACAATCAGCCCGCCCACAGTGTACAGATACATGATAAAGGGAACAGCGTTTAGTGCAAAGTAAATCCAGTAAAGTCCAATTAAAGATAGTCCAAGGGTCTCCAATGAGGCAGGTGGTAGCTCAAGACCGCTCTCTAGTTGGTGATAGGATGGTTCAGTTGCCTGATAACAGCTGGGAAGAAACCTTGAATCTGGAGGTGTGCGTTTTCACACTTCTGTACCTCTTGCCTGATGGGAGAGGGGAGAAGAGGGAGTGGCCAGGCTGTGACACGTCTTTGATTATGCTGCTGGCCTTGCCGAGGCAGCGTGAGGTGGAGATGGAGTCAATGGAAGGGAAGTTGGTTTGTGTTTATTAGATTTGATTCAATGGTAATTAGAGCATATTAGCTATAAAATCATGAGATAGGAGCAGAATCAAGGCCATTCAGCCCGTCAATACTCTCCATTCAATCATGGCTGATCTATCTCTCCCTCCCTCCCAGCCCCATTCTCCTGCCTTCTCCGCATAACCTCCCAACACCCGGATTAATCAAGAATCTATTTATCTCTGCCTTAAATATATCCACTGACTTGTACCTCAATTCAATTCAATTCAATTCAATTCAATTCAACTTTAATGTCATCGCACAAATACAAGTATGAGTACAACGAAATGCAGTTTTGCGTCAGTCCGTAGTAGTTGTGCATAAAGAATTTTAAAAAAAAAAAAAAAAAAAAAAAAAAAAAAAAAAAAAAAAAAGAAAGAGAGAAGATACAGAATAATCAAAAAATACAGAATAATTAAACAATGGGGACGGAGGGACCGGAGAAATCTATCGGCGGGACTCCGAGTTCAGCAATGTGATGGTATTATTGTAGAAGCTGTTCCTCATCCTACTAGTACGTGACCTGAGGCTCCTGTACCGCCTCCCTGATGGGAGAGGGGTGAAGTGGGAGTGACCGGGGTGAGACTCGCCGTCTTTGACCACATTGCCATCACCTCTTCTGACCTGCCGAGTTTCTGATTCGAAGCACCTGCTGGATGGCAGAGAGCTGGGCTATCGATGCCGAGTCACACCCCTGCACCGTTTCCAGATCAATACCTCCTTCGGACAATGAGACACTTGCAAAACGGCGCAGGCGGCAAACTGCTGCTTTGATTCACAGAACATTCTGCGGGTGGCGTGGCAACATTTCAAAACGAAAATTGCAATCTTTATCTGCAAAAAAAGTAGAGAAGGTGTGATTTAGGAAATTGTCGGGGGGGGGGGGGGGGGGGGGGGGGGGGGGGGGGGGGGGGGGGGGGGGGGCCGTGAAAAGGGTTTCATCCCATTGACCGTCAGAGCAAGAGGCAAATACCTCCCGCAAGTCTGCAGTTTGCGGCTCCACCCGAGAGCACATTTCACCTCAGGACCAGAATAGGAACATGCTACTCACAAAAAAAGCAAAGTTAGTGTCCAAGTCGATAGTTTATTGATTGACCGTTTAGCCCCCATCAATAGCCATGATATTGACAGTGTGATTGCCTCCGAATCTCAGTGCGCGCTGCCAATTAAACCGTGGCTATCATGAGTATTAAAGGCAGCCATTATATTCTGACAGAAAACTGCTGCTAATACTAAATGTTCCAAGTAATATTGATCTACTCGACTCAAGCACCAAGTGTTGCTTTTAAAACAGTGGGGATGACTGATCTCCATTTTAGTGCTTCTGTTTGATGGGATTACTTCTTGGGATAGTAATAGAGAGACACACAGCACTGAGCAGGCCCTTCAGCCCGACTTGTCTATGCCACAACAGTTAAAAGACATTTGGACAGGTACGTGGTAGACAATAGACAATAAACAATAGACAATAGACAATAGGTGCAGGAGTAGGCAATTCGGCCCTTCGAGCCAGCACCGCCATTCAATGTGGTCATGGCTGATCATCCCCAATCAGTACCCCGTTCCTGCCTTCTCCCCAAATCCCCTGACTCCGCTATCTTTAAGAGCCCTATCTAGCTCTCTCTTGAAAGTATCCAGAGAACCGGCCTCCACCGCCCTCTGAGGCAGAGAATTCCACGGACTCACAACTCTCTGTGCGAAAAAGAGTTTCCTTGTCTCCTTTCTACATGGCTTACCACTTATTCTTAAACTGTGTGTGGCCCCTGGTTCTGGACTCCCCCAACATCGGGAACATGTTTCCTGCTTCTAGCGTGTCCAAACCTTCAATAATCTTATATGTTTCAATAAGGTACCCTCTCATCCTTCTAAACTCCAGAGTGTACAAGCCCAGCCGCTCCATTCTCTCAGCATATGACAGCCCCGCCATCCCAGGAATTAACCTTGTAAACCTACGCTGCACTCCCTCAATAGCAAGAATGTCCTTCCTCAAAAAGGGCTATGGGTCAAATGTGGGTATCTGAGACTAGCGCAGTTGTGGCATCTTGGTCAGCGTGGATGTTGAGCTGAATGGGCTTAGTTCCATGCTGTATGTTTCTATGGCCCTAGTCCAATTTCCCTTGACACTTGGCCCATATCCCTCTAAATCAAGGGTTCCCAACCTGGGGTAAGGTTTGTCTACCCAGGGGGTAAATTTGTTGATTCTGGATTTGTACATATTTTTTCTCATTGACTGACTGTGTTCTGGTGTACCAGTATCTGTTCATCATTAGTTGTTCATAAATGTGAAATAACATTGTCATGCGCTATTAAAGTTGCCAGGGGTAAACGGGATGAAAAAGGTTGGGACTCCCTGCTCTAAACCTATCCCATCCATCTACCTGTCCAAATGTCTTTACAGTACCTGCCTCCACTACCTCCTCTGGCAGCTTGCTCCATACACTCAACCCCCCTCTGCGTGAGAAAGCTGCCCCTCAGGTTCCTACTAAATCTGAACCGTCCTCTCACCAGCAAGAGTGTGGTCCTGACTCAACTTCTAGCTAGACAAAAGTGCTGGAGAAACTCGGCGGGTGCAGCAGCACCTATGGAGCGAAGGAAATAGGCAACGTTTCGGGCTGAAACCCTTCTTCAGACTGATGTAGGGTGGGGGGGGGCGGCAGGGAGAAGAAAGGAGGAAGGAAGAGGAGCAGCCCGAGGGCTGAGGGAGAGCTGAGAAGGGGAGGAGACAACAAGGGCTACCGGAAATTGGAGAAGTCAATGTTTATGCCGCTAGGGTGCAGACTGCCCAAGCGGAATATGAGGTGCTGCTCCTCCAATTCTCATTCTCCTTCTAACTCATTGGAGACCTTCAGATTATCTTTAATCGGACTTAATCTTGCACTCAACATTATTCCCTTCATCCTGTATATTTACACTGTGGACACACCTTAATTATAATCATGTCTAGTGTTTTTGCTGACTGCACAGCAGGCTACAACAAAGCTTTTCATTGTACCTCGGTACACGGGACAATAGTGAACTATACTTGATTGTGGACAAAACAGACACGAACTGCTGGAGCAACTCAGCGGGTCAGACCGCATCCCTGGAGAAAAGGAATAGATGGCGTTTCTGGTCGAGACACTTCTTCAGGCTGAGAGTCGGGGAGCGGGAAAGGGGAACGAGAGATATAGATGGTACGTTGGAGAATTGAATGAAATATATGCAAACAGCAATGACAACAACAACAAAAATTAAGTGTATATATAAAAAAACAAGCAGACAAATAGACAATAATAGTACAAAGTCAAAAATAATAACCATATAACCATATAACATATAACAATTACAGCACGGAAACAGGCCATCTCGGCCCTACAAGTCCGTGCCGAACAACTTTTTTTTCCCTTAGTCCCACCTGCCTGCCCTCATACCATAACCCTCCATTCCCTTCTCATCCATATGCCTATCCAATTTATTTTTAAATGATACCAATGAACCTGCCTCCACCACTTCCACTGGAAGCTCATTCCACACCGCTACCACTCTCTGAGTAAAGAAGTTCCCCCTCATAATACCCCTAAACTTCTGTCCCTAATTCTGAAGTCATGTCCTCTCGTTTGAATCTTCCCTATTCTCAAAGGGAAAAGCTTGTCCACGTCAACTCTGTCTATCCCTCTCATCATTTTAAAGACCTCTATCAAGTCCCCCCTTAACCTTCTGCGCTCCAGAGAATAAAGACCTAACTTGTTCAACCTATCTCTGTAACTTAGTTGTTGAAACCCAGGCAACATTCTAGTAAATCTCCTCTGTACTCTCTCTATTTTGTTGACATCCTTCCTTCTTCTTCTTGCGTATGGCGTGTACAGCCTAAAGTTGTAGAACAACTTGTTCTATTTGATCTAACTTGATTCCACACTCAAGTTAATGGGGTGGGAGATTGCAGCCTTCACGTGTGGACGCCAGGTTGATTGCATTCGTCGAAACAGGGCGGACCACGTGAAGGTTGCAATCTCACACCCCAACAGTGCCCCCAAGTCTATATACAGTAGTTCGGAGCATATTTGGAGGTTGTAGTGTTTAATGACCTGATGGTTGTAGCGAAGAAGCTGCTCCTGGACTTGGAGGTTTCTAGTGGAGGAAGTTTTCATGGCGAGTGCCCCAAGAATCTTTCATTGCATAACTGTTGGATCAGAGTTCTAAACATAATCAATAAGCAGCAAATGAGTAATTAGATTTCATAAAGAACCGCATTGGCACCTGGCGATGAATGAAAAGATGTTATGTGGTCATTAGACTGCATGCAAATGGAGGCCTCCTGATTAAACGTGATGTGTAGGAAGGAACTGCAGATGCTGGTTGAAACATACACAAAAATGCTCGTTAGATGTGATGTTTAATGTTAATATTCTTGCAGCTTACATGGGCAAGGTCCAGTGGAGATAGACAATAGACAATAGACAATAGGTGCAGGAATAGGCCATTCGGCCCTTCGAGCCAGCACCGCCATTCAATGTGAACATGGCTGATCGTTCCCAATCAGTACCCCGTTCCTGCCTTCTCCCCATATCCCCTGACTCCGCTATCTTTAAGAGCCCTATCTAGCTCTCTCTTTAAAGCATCCAGAGAACCGGCCTCCACCGCCCTCTGGGGCAGAGAATTCCACAGACTCACCACTCTCTATGAGAAAAAGTTTTTCCTCGTCTCCGTTCTAAATGTCTGACCCCTTATTCTTAAACTGTGGCCCCTGGTTCTGGACTCCCCCAACATCGGGAACATGTTTCCTGCCTCTAGCGTGTCCAAACGTGAGGGGGGATCTTATAGAAACTTACAAAATTCTTAAGGGGTTGGACAGGCTAGATGCAGGAAGATTGTTCCCGATGTTGGGGAAGTTCAGAACAAGGGGTCACAGTTTAAGGACAAGGAAGGGGGAAATCTTTTAGGACCGAGATGAGGAAAACATTTTTCACACAGAGAGTGGTGAATCTCTGGAATTCTCTGCTGCAGAGGGTAGTCGAGGCCACAGTTCATTGACTATATTTAAGAGGGAGTTAGATTTGGCCCTTGTGGCTAAAGGGATCAGGGGGTATGGAGAGAAGGCAGGTACAGGATACTGAGTTGGATGATCAGCCATGATCATATTGAATGGCCGTGCAGGCTCGAAGGGCCGAATGGCCTCTACTCCTGCACCTATTTTCTATGTTTCTATATTTCTATGTTTCTAAACCCTTAACAATCTTATACGTTTCAATAAGATTTCCTCTCATCCTTCTAAACTCCAGGTCATACATGCTCCGTTACAGTCAAGTGAAGAGTGCTTATTGTCATATGTCCCGACACAGAGAAATGAAATTCCTACTTGCAGCAGCATTCATTACTCAGTAGATGCCTTAATAAATAACAAACATAAGTTCAATAAATTAAAAAAAATATATATATATAGTACGAAAACAAAAATGCCCCAAGTCTGTTGTACAACAGTTCGGAGTTTAGTTGGAGTTTGTACTGTTTAATAGCCTGATGGTTGTAGGGAAGATGCTGTTCCTGAACCTGGACGTTACATAGAAACATAGAAACATAGAAATTAGGTGCAGGAGTAGAGGCCATTCGGCCCTTCGAGCCTGCACCACCATTCAATATGATCATGGCTGATCATCCAACTCAGTATCCCGTACATGCCTTCTCTCCATACCCTCTGATCCCCTTAGCCACAAGGGCCACATCTAACTCCCTCTTAAATATAGCCAATGAACTGACCTCAACTACCCTCTGTGGCAGAGAGTTCCAGAGATTCACCACTCTCTGTGTGAAAAAAGTTCTCCTCATCTCGGTTTTAAAGGATTTCCCCATATCCTTAAGCTGTGACCCCTTGTCCTGGACTTCCCCAACATCGGGAACAATCTTCCTGTATCTAGCCTGTCCAACCCCTTAAGAATTTTGTAAGTTTTTTTGTAAGAATTTTGAACCCCCAATGCCGTGTGCTTTAAGTTTTAAAGTTACAGTTTTCATAGAAACATAGAAACATAGAAAATAGGTGCAGGAGTAGGCCATTCGGCCCTTTTGAGTCAGCATCGCCATTCAATATGATCGTGGCTGATCGTCCACAATCAGTGCCCCCGTTCCTGCTGCTCCATTTTTTCAGGCTCCTGTACATTCTTCCCAATGGCAGGGGTGAAATGAGTGTGTGGCCTGGGTGGTGTGGGTCTCTGATGATGCTGGCGTCATTGGAGTGTGGGAGGAAACCGAAGATCTCAGAGAAATCCCATGTGGTCACAGGGATAAGGTGCAAACTCCGTACAGACAGCACCTGTAGTCGGGATCGAACCTGGGTCTCCGACGCTGTAAGCGCTGTAAGGCAGCAACTCTACCGCTGCGCCACCATGCCGATTGAGCGGGGCAACGTCTAAAGAAGATGTATAGGATAATGCTTCCCCCAATCTTTTCCGCTCCTCACTTTAATTTCATGTTTCATGTATCTTGCGTTTTATGACTGTTGGCAGATCAGTTTCCCTCGTGGGAAAAATAAAGTTCTATCGTATCGTAGTGTGTGGGGTGATAAACTGGTCAGCGTAGACTTAGTGGGCCGAAGGGCCTGTATCCACCCTGTATCTCTCAAGTCTAACGATAGGGCGGTCACGGTGGCGCAGCGGTAGAGTCGCTGCCTTACAGCGCTTGCAGCGCCGGAGACCCGGGTTCGATCCCGACTACGGGCGCTGTCTGTACGGAGTTTGTACGTTCTCCCCGTGACCTGCGTGGGTTTTTCTCCGACATCATCGGTTTCCTCCCACACTCCCACAAAGACGTACAGGTTTGTAGTTCAATTGGTTTGGTTAAAATTAAAAAATGTCCCCTAGTGGGTGTAGGATGGTGTGCAGGGGTCGCTGGTCGGCGCGGACCCGGCGGGCCGAAGGGCCTGTTTCCGCGCTGTATCTCTAAACTAAGCTAAACTGAACTAAAAATAGGGGTAATATCAACACAGGCTTCTTCAGTGAAACCCAGGTGTGTTTTACTCTGGGAGGTATTGACCCGATGCTTATCCTGTCAGGGAAATTGATCCACGCGTATCATTGGCAAGAAGAAGATAGATGACATAAGTCTAGGACGACTCCTTTCTTGATTTCTGCCATCTCCAGCAACTCGCACCATCCCTTATGGGTGATTAGTTTATCGTATCTGCATCTCGGATGACCTCACATGATTACAATGTATTAGATGTTCATTTGATTAAGTGTGATCCATCTCTTAGACATCCCTGTCTAACCAGTGCTCGCATCTTTGACCTTCAGGTGACCTTGTAAGCTTCCCCCCCCTCCCCCTAGTGCTGAAAAGATTTTGACCCTGGTCTCCTTATTTACTTTATTTAACTTATTCACGGGTCGCGCAGCGGTAGAGTTGCTGCCTCACAGCGCCGGTGACCCGGGTTTCGATCCTGACCAGGGGCGCTGTCTGTACCGAGTTTGTACGTTTCACCCCGTGACCAGCGTGGGATTTCTCCGGGTGCTCCGGTTTCCTCCCACACTCCAAAGACGTGCAGGCTTGCAGGCTAATTGGCTTGGTGTAAATGTAAATTGTCCCTAGTGTGTGTGGGACAGTGTTAGCTCTACTCAACAGCCAAAAATCTGTAGCCTCCCTTTGACCTGGTATTTTGTTGGTTCACATGCTTGATCAATGGTGTTTTATCATGAATGCTTTATTATTATTAATGTTTAGTGTTTTCTGAGTCATTCGTAACTGTCACTGTATGTCATGTTGTTACTTGTGGGCGGAGCACCAAGGCAAATTCCTTGTATGTGAATACTTGGCCAATAAACTTACTTACTTACTTAGTGTGCGGGGATCGCTGGTCGGTGCAGACCCGTTGGGCCGAAGGTCCTGTTTCCGCGCAGTATCCCTAAACTAAAACTACACCACTAACTAAACTATTTATGAGGCATGGGTACTTTGGCATGTTTATAATTTGCAACACTTTCCGAGACAGATGGTTCAGGCTAAGTGCATGACTTCTTAAAATTGATGTTCTAATATTAATGCTTATGAGTATATGGCATGGTGGCGCAGCGGTAGAGTTGCTGCTTCACAGGACAAGAGACCCGGGTTAGATCCTGACTACGGCTGCTGTCTGCATGGAGTTTGTACCGTCTCTGTGTGACCACGTGAGTTTTCTCCGGGTACTCTGGTTTCCTCCCACACTCCAAAGACGTACGGGTTTGTAGGTTAATCGGCTTTGGTAAATTGTCCCTAGTCTGTGAAATTGTTTACGGATGATCGCTGGTCAGTAACGACTCCTACCGTAACAAGAAATTGGACCCAGGATAGACACCAAAATGCTGGAGTAACTCAGCGGGACGGGCGGCATCTCTGGAGAGAAGGAATGGGTGACGTTTTGGGTCGAGACCCTTCTTCAGACTGAGGGTTAGGGGGAGGAAGGAAACGAGAGATACGGAAGGATAAGGTGAAGAGATTTGGACCCATTACAATTTGCCTACTGCCACAACAGCTCAACGAAGGATGCAATCTGTTCAAGAAGGAACTGCAGATGCTGGTAAATCGAAGGTTCACAAAAATGCTGGAGAAATTCAGGGGGTGCAGCAGCATCTATGGAGCGAAGGAAATAGGTAACGTTTCGGGCCGAAACCTTTCTTCAGACTGATAGGGGGTGGCGGAGAGAAGGAAGGAAAAAGGAGGAGGAGGAGCCCGAGGGCTGGGGGATGGGAGGAGACAGCTCGAGGGCTAAGAAAGGGGAGGAGACAGCAAGGGCTAACAAAATTGGAAGAATTCAATGTTCATGCCCGCCGGATGCAGGCTCCCCAGGCGGAATATGAGGTGCTGTTCCTCCAATTTCTGGTGTTGCTCACTCTGGCAATGGAGGAGACCCAGGACAGGGAGGTCGGATTGGGAATGGGAGGGGGAGTTGAAGTGATGAGCCACCAGGAGGTCAGGAAAGTTCTTGCGGACCGAGCGGAGGTGTTCGGCGAAACGATCGCCCAACCTCCGCTTAGTCTCACCGATGTAGATCAGCTGACATCTAGAGCAGCGGGTTCTAGTGCAATCTCACTGGCTCTCCACTCTGCACGCACACTCGCCCCTCAAATTAACATGTATTGATCTGCTAAATTAATCTTCAAAGCAAGTAAACAGCACTTGAACTTGGAGCTGTCAATAAGTGCCGACATCTAATTACCAGGCGCGGCTGTTTGTTAGGAGTTTATTCTCTCTGATATTTTGCTTTGATCCATTTTAGACTTTAGATTTTAGCGTGGAAACAGGCCCCTTGGCCCGCTGAGTTCTCATCGACCAGCGATCACTCTGTACACTAGCACTCCCCTACACACTAGGGACAATTTACAATTGCAAGTTTCCCGAAGTCTGATTTTGCGTTTCAGTTTGAGTTCAGTTTATTGTCACGTGTACCGAGGTGCAGTGAGAAGCTTTAGTTGCGTGCTAACCAGTCAGCGGAAAGATAATCGAGCCGTCCACAGTGTACAGATATATGATAAAGGGAATAAGGTGAATGACGATAGAGCCAAAGATAATGCCAAACAACCTACAGACCTGGTGGGTGACGTTTCGGGTTGGGACCCTTCCTCAGACTCGAAGACTTCAGATCCTACAAAGCCCCGATCCGAAACGTCACCTGTCCTTTTTCTCCAAAGACGCTGCCTGACCCGCTGAGTTACTCCAGCACTTTGTGTCTATCTTTGGTATAAACCAGCATCTGCAGTTCTTTGTTTCTACCTGAGTCCCTTCCTTTGTTTGAGGGGTGTCCCCACCGAACTCAAGGGACAACAGTCAAGAGCATCTTATTGTCATTATCTCCCAGATAGAACAATGAAATTCTTACTTGCAGCAGCACAACAGAACATGTAAACATAGTACACTGTAAACAATATGATGAATGACAGAGATATTGTGTTCGGTTATGGGAAAGATATTGTCCAGCTGGTAAGGGTACAGAGAAGATTTACGGGGATGTTGCCAGGACTAGAGGGGCCTGAGCTCTAGGGAGAGGTTGAGCAGGCTGGGTCTCTGTTCCTTGGAGTGCAGGAGGATGAGGGATGATCTTATAGGGGTGTATAAAATCATGAGAGGAATAGATCGGGTGGATGCACAGAGTCTCTTGCCCAGAGTACGGGAATCGAGGACCAGAGGACATAGGTTTAAGGCGAAGGGGAAAAGATTTAATAGGAATCTGAGGGGTAACTTTTTCACACAAAGGGTGGTGGATGTATGGAACAAGCTGCCAGAGGAGGTAGTTGAGGCTGGGACTATCCCAATGTTTAAGAAACAGTTAGACAGGTACATGGATAGGACAAGTTTGGAGGGATATGGACCAAACGCAGGCAGGTGGGACTTGTTGGCTGGTGTGGGCAAGTTGGGTTGAAGGGCCTGTTTCCACACTGTATCACACTATGACTGACTCTGACTCGAAAATAAAAGTTCAGTGTGTATATATATACACACACACATACTCACATATACATTCTGCCCCTCAATGTCCAGCAGCGGAAGGACCCTGAGACTGTGGTCTGGCAGTACCTCTCTGGATCTTTTCAAGAGAGAGTTAGATATAGCTGATAGGGCTAATGGAATCAAGGGATATGGGGAGAAAGCAGGAACGGGGTACTGATTGTGGATGATCAGCCATGATGATATTGAATGCCGGTGCTGGCTCGAAGGGCCGAATGGCCTACTCCTGCACTTACTTTCTATGTTTCTACACCCTCCCCCACCCTTTATGCCGTTTCTCTGAGTGCCTGTTTACATTTGGGTAAAGCTCCTGACATTGTTAATTGATCACCAGGATCGTCAGTCTATAAAGTGGGTGCGTACCATTACTCTGGTGTTGGTCTCAGCTGTCCAGTTAAACCCTATTAGTTTAACTCCTTTGTTATCCAATTTACTTCCTCCTCCGAATCCTGAGAGATTCGCTCACTGGGAGCACTTTACTGAATTGTGTCAAGAGAGACAAGAGTCAGAAGGGTTTGATTGTCACAAGTACCAGAATGCCGCCTGGATTAAACAGAGAGTGTTAGCTCTAAGGAGAGGCTGGACAATCTAGGATTGTTTTTTCTGAACTGCCAAAGGCTGATATAATTTTATAAAATTATGGGAGGTGTAGACAAACAGAACCTTTTTACCCAAGGTGGAAATGTCAAACGCTACAGAGCATTCTGTATGTTTCCTGTGAAAGACAATACACAATAGACAATAGGTGCAGGAGTAGGCCATTCGGCCCTTCAAGCCAGCACCGCCATTCAATGTGATCATGGCTGATCATCCCCAATCAGTACCCCATATCCCCTGACTCCGCTACCTTTAAGACCTCTATCTAGCTCCCTCTTGAAAGTATCCAGAGAACAGACCTCCACCGCCCTCTGAGGCAGAGAATTCCGCAGACACAACTCTCTGTGTAGAAAAAGTGTTTCCTTGTCTCCGTTCTAAATGGCTTACCCCTTATTCTTAAACTGTGGACCCTGGTTCTGGACTCCCCCAAAATGAACAATGGCTTCAAGGAGAAGTGCAGGGGAAGATTTTTACGGGCGGCATGGTGGTGCAACGGTAGAGTTGCTGCCTTACAGCAAAGACCCGGGTTCGATCCCGACTACGGGTGCTGTCCATATGGAGTTTGTACGTTCTCCCCGTGATCTGCATGGGTTTTGTCCGAGATCATTGGTTTCCCCCCACACTACAAAGACGTACGGGTTTGTAGGTTAATCGGCTTGGTGTCATTGTAGGATTGTCACTAGTGTGTGTAGGATAGTGTTAATGTGCGGGGATCGCTGGTCGGTACGGACTCGGTGGGCCGAAGGGCCTGTTTCCGCACTGTATCTCTAAACTAAACACGGAGAGTGGTGGTTCCTAAAACGCATGTCCAGAGATGGCCGTTGAGGCAGATACAATAGTAGGATTTCTGCGGCTTCTAGATAGGTACATGGATATGGAGGGAATGGGAGGGATATGGAGCATGTGCAAGCAGTTGAAATTAATTTATCTTGACATCATGTTCAACACAGATATTGTGGACCAAAGGGATTGTTCCTGTGCTGTGTTGTTCTATGTTCCATGTTCTGGCAAAGCAATAATACATTTCTTATGTTCTGCAGTTTGACACTCATGATGGAATCCTGAATAAGGTTGAAACATGTAAGATTGTTAAGGGCTTGGACACG
Organism: Leucoraja erinaceus; assembly: GCF_028641065.1. NCBI lineage: Eukaryota > Metazoa > Chordata > Chondrichthyes > Rajiformes > Rajidae > Leucoraja > Leucoraja erinaceus. Next base: position 53,262,758 of record NC_073389.1, read on the forward strand.
CTAGAGGCAGGAAACATGTTCCCGATGTTGGGGGAGTCCAGAACCAGGGGCTACAGTTTAAGAATAAGGAGTAAGCCATTTAGAACGGAGACGAGGAAACACTTTTTCTCACAGAGAGTGGCGAGTCTGTGGAATTCTCTGCCTCAGAGGGCGGTGGAGGCCAGTTCTCTGGATGCTTTCAAGAGAGAGCTAGATAGGGCTCTTAAAAATAGCGGAGTCAGGGGATATGGGGAGAAGGCAGGAATGGGGTACTGATTGGGGATGATTAGCCATGATCACATTGAATGGCGGTGCTGGCTCGAAGGGCCGAATGGCCTACTCCTGCACCTATTGTCTATTGAATGGCAACCTTTTAACACAGAGGTGGTGGGTGTATGGAATGGGCTGCCAGAGGAGGTAGCTAGGTTAACTGTAGCTAGGTGATAATGAAAGCTGGTGTGAGTTGGTGGGGGGGGGGGGGGGGGGGGGAGGGAGATGGAATGGAATGCAGGGTTACTGGAAGTTAGAGAAATATGACCTAGAGAAATGTTGGCCTTTATAACAAAAGGAGTTGAGTATAGGAGCAAAGAGGTCCTTCTGCAGTTGTACAGGGCCCAAGTGAGACCACACCTGGAGTATTGTGTGCAGTTTTGGTCCCCTAATTTGAGGAAGGACATACTTGTTATTGAGGGAGTGCAGAACCAGAGGCCACAGTTTAAGAATAAGGAGTAAGCCATTTAGAACGGAGTCGAGGAAACACTTTTTTCACAGAAAGTGGTGAGTCTGTGGAATTCTCTGCCTCAGAGGGCGATGGAGGCAAGTTCTCTGGATTCTTTCAAGAGAGAGCTAGATAGGGCTCTTAAAAATAGTGGAGTCGGGGGATATGGGGAGAAGGCAGGAACGGGGTACTGATTGGGGATGATCTGCCATGATCACATTAATGGCGGTGCTGGCTCGAAGGGCCGAATGGCCTACTCCTGCACCTATTGTCTATTATTATCTATTATCCATTATGACAGTTTATAAGTTTACATTGATTTCTTGAGAGTAGACAAAAATGCTGGAGAAACTCAGCGGGTGAGGCAGCATCAATGGAGCGAAGGAATAGGTGACGTTTTGGGTTGAGATCCTTCTTCAGTCTGATTCTGACACTTCGGTCTGAAACATAGAAACATAGAAACATAGAACATAGGTGCAGGAGTAGGCCACTCGGCCCTTCGAGCCTGCACCGCCATTCAATATGATCATGGCTGAAGCAGCTTCTCGACTCGAATCATCACCCGTTCCTTCGCTCCATAGATGTGGCCTCACCCGCTGAGTTTCTCCAGCATTTTTTGTCCACCTTCGATTTTTCCAGCATCTGCATTTCTTTCTTAAATTCTTGAGAAGCTAGATTTCATCGTCAGAAATTATCTCGGCAACTTATTCACGTTTAAATCAAAGGCATTTATGCAGGCACTCCTTCCAGAATGAACTAATGATTTTATCCACAGGTCCTGCTGTGATAACCATCTGGAATGCATTACAAAGTATATAATGGGAAGAAAGATTAGTGTGCAGTTTCAGAAAGGCATCGTAGAGATTTTTAAGATGAATTACAGTATCTGAATGATCCTGGCTTTATGATGATTAGAAGTCCTCATTACTCTACACAGCAATCAATATGTATCCTCTCGGATGGAAATGCTGCAATTTTTTTTTGCTTTCCTGTGCTAAATAGCCCAAGTTAGCTGAGAATTTTATTGAAACTGGCTGCTATCTTCACCGGGTGTACAGATATTAAACAGAACAACTGCGTATAAAACCATGAGAGGAATAGATCGGGTAGACACACAGAATCTCTTGGCCACAAGTAGGGGAATCGAGGACCAGAGGACATAGGTTCAAGTTGAAAGGGAAAAAATGGAATGGGAATCTGAGGGTGGTGGGTGTATGGAACAAGCTGCCAGAGGAGGTAGTTGAGGCTGGGCCTACCCCAACGTTTAACAAATAGTTAGACGGGTACATGGATAGGACAGGTTTAGAGGGATGTGGACCAAGCACAGGCAAGTGGGACTAGTGTAGCTGGAACATGTTGGCCGGTGTGGGCAAGTTGGGATGAAGGGCCTGTTTCCACACTGTATGGTGGCGTGACTCACCCGTTGCAGCGCCCCCTACAGCCTGTCTGTCTTTTCTTTATTTTTTGTCCAGTTAAATGTAGTGTTGGTGTTTTTTTAATACCGGTTTTAAATGTGTACTAGACCAAGTGCAGACCCGTTGGGTCTGCTCCCCCAATGGTGTGATCCCCCAACCCAATATTCCACCATGCACCCGTCTCCTCCAACGGAACTGAAGCCGTTCCCAAATGTACGGCTTACAAATGTATTCCAGCACTCCCCTGCCTCCCTCAGCGGTGGATTGAAAAAATATTCCAATTGCACCTACCCTGCCTGCTGCAGCAGTTCCAATTGCAATACCAAGTGGCCCTCCCCATCCTGTTGAAGCACTTGGTGTGATATCCCATTGAGGTGAAAAGTTCAGAGTGTTCCTGTCTTGCAACTTTGTATTGAAGTGTGTTGGGAGCTGATAGGAAGGAGCAGCCGTCAACGAATCAAAAGGCAGAAAGGCAGTCGGACGGCTGCCGGTCGGATGGCACGAGATTTTTATATATTAATAGAAGATATGTGGGGGGGGGGGGGGGGGGGGGGGGGGAGGGGGAAACTGTTTTAAATCTCTTCCCTGTCCGGGAGACCCGACCTTTTCCCTGTCGGGTCTCCGTTGTCGTTGGGGCCTAGCACCGTGGAGCGGCCTCCAACCTGAACGACCCGGGGGCTCGGGAGACTGCGGAGCTGCGGACTACTCACCATCGTGGGGCTGGCCGGCCTCGGAGCGTGGGGAGCGGTGGTGACTCGCTGCTGCGACTCGACTCCTGGGGCTCGGAGGCTCCAGCAATGCAGCCGCAGGTCCGGTGGACTGTCGGGACATCGCGAGCTCGCGGGTCCGGGGGGAGAGACCGTTTTCCGGAACTCCCGCTACGCGACTTCTCCAGCCCGTGTCGCGTTGTTGGAACGACCCGGGGCGGGGACGTACATCGCCCGGCGCGGCTTCATGGCCGTGGGACATTACAGCGCCCGCCGGGGGCTCCAACACTGTGACTTTTAGACCGGGAGCGGGGCCGTAAATCGCCCGGCACGGCCTAAAATGGCCGTGGGACTTACCACCGCCCGCCTGGGGCTTGGACATCGGGAGAGACATGGAGAACAGGGGAGAGAAAAGACTTTGCCTTCCATCACAGTGGGTTCACTGTGATGGATGTTTGTGTGAATTAAATTGTGTGTATGTCTAGGAAATTGTGTTTGTTTGTATGGCTGTGGAAACGGAATTTCGTTTGAGCCTCACTAAGGCTCACATGACAATAAATGGTTACACAAAAAAGCTGGAGAAACTCAGCGGGTGCAGCAGCATCTATGGAGCGAAGGAAATAGGCAACGTTTCGGGCCGAAACCCTTCTTCAGACAATAAATGGTATTGTATTGTATTGTATCACTCTATGACACTATGGCGCTATAACTAGTCCACAGAGATAAGACCATAACGCCATTGGTTTATGGGTGACACGGTGGCGCAACGGTAGAGATGCTGCCTTACAGCGCCAGAGACCTGGGTTCGATCCTGACTATGGGTGCTTGTCTGTACGGAGTTTGTACATTCTCCCTGTGTCCAGCATGGGTTTTCTCCGAGAACTTCGGTTTCCTCCCACACTCCAAAGACGCGCAGGTTTGTAGGTTCATTAGATGGGAATAAATGTTAAAAAGAAATTGCGCCTAGCGTTTATTAGGGTAGTGTTAATGTGGGCGGACCACTGGTCTGTGAGGACTCGGTAGGCTGAAAGGCCTGTTTCCACTGTAACTCTGAACTAACGTCATAGGAGCAGAATTAGGCCATTCAGCCCATCGAGTCTGCTCCGCCATTCGATCATGGCTGATCTATGCTTTCCCCTCTCAACCCCATTCTCCTGCCTTCTCCCCGTAACCAATCAAAGATGATTGGTTCTAAGTCATTTTATTAGAGCTGTGAGTCGTTACAGCACCGAAGCAGGCCATTCCACCCGTTGAGACTATGCTGGCTCTTTGCCGGAAATCCTCTCAGTCCTCTACCTTTGCTACAGTGAAGATTGCTGCTGAAAATAGAAGAATGGCAGAAACAGGCCCTTCAGCCCAACTAGTCTGCACCGACCAACAATCCCCGCACACAAGCATTATCCCACACACACAAGGGACAATTTACAATTTTACCAAGCCAATGAACCTACAAACCTGCACGTCTTTGGAGTGTGGGAGGAAACTGGAGCACCCGGAGAAAACCCACGCAGGTCACGGGGAGAACGTGCAAACTCCGTTCAGACAGCACCCATAGTCAGGATCGAACCCGCATCTCTGGCTCTGTGAGGCAACAACTCTATCGCTGTGCCCCTATATCAGATAAATATCTGGACAAACCTTTCTGATGTTCCTATAGAAAGGAGATGAGGAAGAATTTCTTTACCCACAAGGTGATGAATTTGTAGAATTCATTGCCACAAACAGTGGTGGAGGCCATGTCATTAGACAATAGACAATAGGTGCAGGAGTAGGCCATTCGGCCCTTCGAGCCAGCACCGCCATTCAATGTAATCATGGCTGATCAACCCCAATCAGTACCCCGTTCCTGCCTTCTCCCCATATCCCCTAACTCCGCTATCTTTAAGAGCCCTATCTAGCTCTCTCTTGAAAGTATCCAGAGAACCGGCCTCCACCAGAGAATTCCACAGTCTCACAACTCTTTGAAAAAAATGTCTCCTCACCTCCGTTCTAAATGGCTTACCCCTTATACTTAAACTGTGGCCCCTGGTTCTTGACTCTCCCAACATCGGGAACATGTTTCATGCCTCTAGCGTGTCCAAACCCTTAATAATCTTATATGTTTCAATAAGATACCCACTCATCCTTCTAAACTCCAGAGTATACAAGTCATTGGGTATTTTTAAAGCGGAGATGAACAGATACTTGAGTAAAGGTGTCAGGTGTCATGGAGAGAAGGCAGGTAAACGGGTTTGAGAGGGAAAGATAGATTAGCCGTGATTGAATGGCGGAGTAGACTCAATGGGCCGAATGGCCTAATTCAGCTACTAGGACGCTAAGAATGAATGAATGAATCAATCAATCAATGAACTAATCATATACTTTATTATCACATTTGGCATGTTCACAATTAAACTCTACCACACACAAGGTATGTAAAGAGTTAGAAACATAGAAACATAGAAACATAGAAATTAGGTGCAGGAGTAGGCCATTCGGCCCTTCGAGCCTGCACCGCCATTCAATATGATCATGGCTGATCATCCAAATCAGTATCCCGTACCTGCCTTCTCTCCATACCCCCTGATCCCCTTAGCCACAAGGGCCACATCTAACTCCCTCTTAAATATAGCCAATGAACTGGCCTCAACTACCCTCTGTGGCAGAGAGTTTCAGAGATTCACCACTCTCTGCGTGAAAAAAGTTCTTCTCATCTCGGTTTTAAAGGATTTCCCCTTTATCCTTAAGCTGTGACCCCCTTGTCCTGGACTTCCCCAACATCGGGAACAATCTTCCTGCATCTAGCCTGTCCAAACCCTTAAGAATTTTGTAAGTTTCTATAAGATCCCCTCTCAATCTTCTAAATTCTAGAGAGTATAAACCAAGTCTATCCAGTCTTTCTTCATATGCCAGTCCTGACATCCCAGGAATCAGTCTGGTGAACCGTCTCTGCACTCCCTCTATGGCAAGAATGTCTTTCCTCAGATTTGGAGACCAAAACTGTACGCAATACTCCAGGTGTGGTCTCACCAAGACCCTGTACAACTGCAGTAGAACCTCTCTGCTCCTATACTCAAATCCTTTTGCAATGAAAGCTAACATACCATTCGCTTTCTTTACTGCCTGCTGCACCTGCATGCCTACCTTCAATGACTGGTGTACCATGACACCCAGGTCTCGCTGCATCTCCCCCTTTCCCAATCGGCCACCAAAGTCTCAAAGTCTCAACGTCTCAAAGTATTCAATCTGGTTCCCAATGGTCCCTGGAGAGAAGGAATGGGTGACATTTCGGGTCGAGAAGAAGTCTCCAGAGATGCTGCCTGTCCCACTGAGTTACCCCAGCTTTTTGCGTCTATCTTTGGTTCGAACCAGCATCCGCAGTTCCTTCCTGCCCAAACCATCCCTCTCTGTTCTCTCGGCGGCTCCTCCTCGACCGACCTCCGGCTCCCGCCGCTGACCCGTCCGACCTCCAGCTATGAGCAGAAGAATGGGACTAGCTGGATTGGGCTTGCACGCAGCTGCTATAGGTCGGACGGGCTGAAGGGCCTCTTCGATGCTTTAACGATTGCCAATGTGCGGCTCGCATCTTCTGCAGCTCAGTAAATCAGCCGTGAAAATTGCCAAGGACACTTTGTCCCACAGTTGGGAGTCCCCTGTGTATAGCTATTGAAGGCACACTGTAGCTAGTTGGGTCATTAAGGAACATTGAGTGGTGAAGAACATGAGGCATTGCGCAGGAGGGCTACAGTGACAATGATATAATCTCTGGCAGGGGACAAAATGCATTCTGAATCCCCAGAGTACATTCTAACTAATCCAGGTGTATCATGAATTCCCACGATTCAACAGTGCTTCGAAGAGACAAGGGAACCTATAAATCTACGAGAAGGACTTTTCTTTCCACTTTGATCAGCATTTGGAAGATTAAAACAGCAATGATCACACCCACAGATAATAGGTAAGGCCGTACTTGGGCCTGTCCCACTTACGCGATTTTTTCGGCAACTGTCGGCGCCCATCATAGTCGCAGCAGGTTTGCCGAAGATTTTCAACGTTGAAAATCCAGCGGCGACCAGAAAAAGGTACGACTCTTTGGGCGACTACTCACGACCATACGGGTGTCACCCCAAACTGGGATTTGTACTTTCTCCCCGTGACCACAAGGATTTTCTCCAAATTCTTCGGTTTCCTCCCACACTCCAAAGACGTGCAGGTTTGTAGGTTAATTGGCTTGGCATCAATTGATAGGTGTCCTTGAGACTCTTGAAAGACGCCCATAAATAAAATTTATTATTATTATTATTATTATTATCAATGTAAATTATCCCGAGTGTGTTGGATAGTGTTAGTGCGCGTGGACTCGGCGGGCCCAAGGGCCTGTTTCCGCGCTGTATCTCGGAACTAAAACTAAAGTTGAGCGGCCGTAATCGATTCCACCCACAGAGGCACAGCGGTTAGTTCTGTTTCCGCACACAGGTTTGAGCCAGACTGCAGGTGCTGTGGAGTTTGCACGTTCTCCCCGTGACCCTGTGGATTCTGCCCATCCCAAACATAGGAGCAGCACGGTGGCACAGAGGTAGAGTTGCTAGCTCCCGGCACCAGTGACCCAGGTTCGATCCTGACCTCGGGCGTGGTCTGTGTGGAATTTGTACATTCTCCCTGTGACTGCGTGGGCTTCCTCCGGGTGCTCCGGTTTCCTCTCACATCCCAGAGACGTGCGGATTTACGGGTTAATTGCCCCTCAGTTAATTGCCCCTGTTGTGAAGGGAGTGGACGAGAGAGTGGGATATCGTAGAACTAGTGTGAACGGGTGATCAACGGTCAGCGTGGACTTGATGGGCCGAAGGGCCAGCCTCTATGCTGTATCTCTGAACTGAACTTCTCCATGCTGTGTCAGGTACATGGTTAGACAGGTACATGGGCAGGTTCGGAGGGATATGGACCAAACGCGGGCAGGTGGGACTCGTGTAGCTGGGCCGGTATGGGCAAGTTGGGCTGAATGGCCTGTTTCCACACTGTATCACTCTCAATCAATCCGAAAAAAGTAAATACACTGGATTTTCAATTGGCTTCTATAAATCACTGTCTAGTACAGTTAAATGGAACCGTAAGCAGATGGGAGTTAATGGATCCTGAGGGAATAATGTGTAGGAAGGAACTGCAGATGCTGGTTTAAACCATGTTGGAGTAACTCAGCGGGACAGTTCTGAAGCAATTCTGAAGAGAAGGAATAGGTAACGTTTCGGCTTGAAAGCGGGGGTATGAATATTGACTTCTCTAACATCTATTAACTTTTCCGCCCTCTCCATCCCTCCGCCTTCCTAGTTCTATGACCAGTCTGACTGAATGAATGAATGTTGAATGAATAAGTTTATTAGCCAAGTATTCACATACAAGGAATTTGCCTTGGTGCTCTGCCCGCAAGCGACAACATGACATACAGTGACAGTTAGGAATGACACATAAAACATTAATAATAAGACATTATTGATTGAACGTGTGAATTAAATAAAATACCAGAGCAAAAGGAGGCTTGTATACTCTGGAGTTTAGAATGATGAGAGGGAATCTTATTGATAGATAGATAGATAGATAGATAGATAGATAGATAGATAGATAGATAGATAGATAGATAGATAGATAGATAGATAGATAGATAGATAGATAGATAGATAGATAGATAGCCTTTTATTGTCATTCAGACCGAAGTCTGAACGAAATTGCAGCAGTCATACATATAATACAATACAATAAAACAACAATAAACACACATTAACATCCACCACAGTGAGTCCACCCAGCATCTCCTCACTGTGATGGAGGCAAAAGTCTTAGGTCGCAGTCTCTTCCCTCCTCTTCTCCCTCTGCGCTGAGGCGATGCCCCCCCCCCCCCCCCCCCCCCCCCCCGATGTTAAGAACAGTCCCGCGGCTCAAACACCGCGGCCCGGGGTGGTTGAAGCTGCCGCCCACCAGTCCTGCAGACGCAGCTGCTGGCCCGCGGCCGAACCCCGGACTCAGGCCACCGCCGCCAGAACACCGTCCCAGCCACCCTCACGTGAGTACTGCGCCGTCTTCAGCCTCGGACCGGGCCGCCCCGACTTGGGCGCCGCTTCTCCCCCCTCGGGCTGAGCTGCCCCGACTTGGGCGCCGAACCTCCCTCGGGCTGCCAGCGCCGCACCTTCCCGAGCTCGGGCGCTCCGACGGGAGCCTCGTTCCACCCTCGGGCTGGCCGCCCTCAGGGGAGCGTCCCAACCTCTTCCAGCCCTGAGCCGGACCACCCTCACGGGAGCGAGCTCAGGGCGAGTCCTGACGGTGCTCTGCCTCCGGAGCCTCGAGGTCGTCAGCTCCATTAGGCCTCAGCACAGACGGAGGCAGAGAAGGGGAATACGACAAAAAGGTCGTATTCCCCCGCAGGGAGAGACTGCAAACCCCGTTTCAACCCCCCCCCCCCCCCCCCAAAACACAAGCTAAAACCAAAAAACTAGACTAACCAAACAAAATAAACAACATACAAAACACAAAAACAACGGGACTGCCGGTGAGCCGCTGCAGCCAGAGCCGCGCCGCCACTCCGAATATAAGATTATTAACGGTTTGGACACGCTAGAGGCAGGAAACATGTTCCCGATATTGGAGGAATCCAGAACCAGGGGCCACTGTTTAAGAATAAGGGGTAAGCCATTTAGAATGGAGACGAGGAAACACTTTTTCTCACAGAGAGTCGTGAGTCTGTGGAATTCTCTGCCTCAGAGGGCGGCGGAGGCCAGTTCTCTGGATACTTTCAAGAGAGAGCTAGATAGGGCTCTTAAAGATAGGGGAGTCAGAGGATATGGGGAGAAGGCAGGAACTGGGTACTGATTGGGGATGATCAGCCATGACCACACTGAATGGCGGTGCAGGCTCAAAGGGCCGAATGGCTTTCTCCTGCACCTATTGTCTATTGTCTACAGATTTTTGGTTAATTGGTAGAGTTACTACTCGTGGAAAAAAAGCTGTTTTCTATGTCTGGCTGAGGCAGCTTTGACAGTCCGGAGTTGCCTTCCAGAGAGAAGTGATTCAAAGAGTTTGTGGCCAGGGTGAGAGGGGTCAGAGATGTCCAATATTATTTATCTCTGTATGTTAACGTTGTCACCTTCCATGCCTTCAACCTACTCCAGTCGAGCAGCTCCCTATACTTGCAGGCATTCCGCCTGCAGGGATCCAAAGGCAAGCAGCAACTCTGGCACTATCTCGTCGTGCCATGGACCCAGATCACCTCCTCCATCAGGCAATCAGCAGAGGGCGGAGGCCACCCCGACTGAAGGCCCTTCACCCCTATGCTCCACATGGAAAACAACTCCTAGCATCCATCCATCCATCCAGCCAACTGAGACAAAAACGCCACCAAGTGGTCACAGGAGTGGAGGGCAACCTCATAGAAACATAGAAATTAGGTGCAGGAGTAGAGGCCATTCGGCCCTTCGAGCCTGCACCATTCGCCATTCAATATGATCATGGCTGATCATCCAACTCAGTATCCCATACCTGCCTTCTCTCCATACCCCCTAATCCCCTTGGCCACAAGGGCCACATCTAACTCCCTCTTAAATATAGCCAATGAACTGTGGCCTCAACTACCCTCTGTGGCAGAGAGTTCCAGAGATTCACCACTCTCTGTGTGAAAAAAGTTCTTCTCATCTCGGTTTTAAAGGGTTTCCCCCTTATCCTTAAGCTGTGACCCCTTGTCCTGGACTTCCCTAACATCGGGAACAATCTTCCTGCATCTAGCCTGTCCAACCCCTTAAGAATTTTGTAAGTTTCTATAAGATCCCCTCTCAATCTCCTAAATTCTAAAGAGTATAAACCAAGTCTATCTCCTCTCCATTACACAGCTACATCTCTTCACCAGATAAAAGCTGTCCAGGGTCTGACCTCTTCACCATGGGTGAAGCTCAACAGACTTGGTGCTGGAGTTGGGCGTTTCAACGCCAGCGTGTGGAGATGGGGGCTCCCTCCGCCAGAGCCCAGCCTGTGAATGCGGAGAAGAACAACAGACAGCCAACCATGTCATCTCTGGGTGCCCGCTCTACCACCCACCCAATGGAGCTCAGGTCCTGGCAGACATTGACGCCAACAGAGACAACAACCTGGCTGCTCAACACCCGGCTTGAGGTCTAACTATAGCGGGTTTAACCATATAACCATATAACACTTACAGCACGGAAACAGGCCATCTCGGCCCTACAAGTCCGTGCCAAACAACTTTTTTTCCCTTAGTCCCACCTGCCTGCACTCATACCATAACCCTCCATTCCCTTCTCATCCATATGCCCATCCAATTTATTTTTAAATGATACCAACGAACCTGCCTCCACCACTTCCACTGGAAGCTCATTCCACACCGCTACCACTCTCTGAGTAAAGACGTTCCCCCTCATGTTACCCCTAAACTTCTGTCCCTTAATTCTGAAGTCATGTCCTCTTGTTTGAATCTTCCCTATTCTCAAAGGGAAAAGCTGATCCACATCAACTCTGTCTATCCCTCTCATCATTTTAAAGACCTCTATCAAGTCCCCCCTTAACCTTCTGCGCTCCAGAGAATAAAGACCTAACTTATTCAACCTTTCTCTGTAACTTAGTTGTTGAAACCCAGGCAACATTCTAGTAAATCTCCTCTGTACTCTCTCTATTTTGTTGACATCCTTCCTATAATTGGGCGACCAAAATTGTACACCATACTCCAGATTTGGTCTCATTGTTTCATTCGCAAGAAGAAGAATTCTGAGGGGGAACAAGTGTGGGCCACAGGGACTTAAAAGGTGGGTGAAGGGACCTGACACAGCAAGGAAATAATGTTGTAGAAAATAAAGAGAGTCTTAAACAAACAACGAGAGCCCATCGTTCATTCCCTGTCATCCAGGCAACAAGGTTCAGGAGATGGGAGAACGGAAAAAGCTGCAGAAAATCAATTTTAATTAGAATTTATCTTTTAATTGCAGGGCGATTGGAGAATTGGCTTGTCACTGATATTGAAGAGATGCCTGACATCAAAGAGATGATGAACTCACTGACTACGAACCATGAGTAACAAGATAAGGAGCGATCTTCAGCCTAGTCCGACATCGAGCTTCATGTCTTCAGGACTGCAGAGCTGGTTAATTCAACAATGGTAAATTGGTCAATTTGGGTTATAGAGTCACAGAGTGATACGGTCTGGAAACAGGCCCTTCGGCCCAACTCGCCCACACCGGCCAACATGGTCCCAGCTACACTAGTCCCACCTGCCCGCGTTTGGTCCATATCCCTCCAAACCTGTTCTATCCACGTACCTGTCTAACTGTTTCTCAAACGTTGGGATAGTCCCTGCCTCAACTGCCTCCTCCGGCAGCTCGTTCCATACACCCACCACCCCATCGTGAGAAAAAGTTACCCCTCAGATGCCTATTAAATCTTTTCTCCTTCATCTTAAACCCAGTGTATGTCCTCCGGACCGCGATTCACCTACTGTGGGCCAGGGAGTCTGTGCGTTTACCCAAACTACTCCTCTCATGATTTTACACACCTCTATAAGATCACCCCTCGTCCTCCTGCGCTCCAGGGAATAGAGTCCCAGCCTGTTCAACCTCTCCCGATAGCTCTAACCCTCGAGTCCTAGCAATATCCTTGTGAATCTAACGTGTTAACTGGTTAAATGTGCTCAATGTATTCTGGGCTGAGCTGTGACGTGTAGGTATGAGTAATTGTGACACTGAAAGTCTAACTCTGAAAGTGAGAAGTGCTGAACTGATTAGTATGGGGTTATAGGGAGAAGGCAGGATAATTGGTTAACAGGGACAGATAGATCAGCCATGATTGAATGGCCGTGTAGACTTGATGGGCCAAATGGCCTAATTCTGCTCCTATAAACTTACAAAATTATTAAGGGGTTGGACAGGCTAGATGCAGGAAGATTGTTCCCGATGTTGGGGAAGTCCAGGACAAGGGGTCACAGCTTAAGGATAAGGGGGAAATCCTTTAAAACCGAGATGAGAAGAACTTTTTTCACACAGAGAGTGGTGAATCTCTGGAACTCTCTGCCACAGAGGGTAGTTGAGGCCAGTTCATTGGCTATATTTAAGAGGGAGTTAGATGTGGCCCTTGTGGCTAAAGGGATCAGGGGGTATGGAGAGAAGGCAGGTACGGGATACTGAGTTGGATGATCAGCCATGATCATATTGAATGGCGGTGCAGGCTCGAAGGGCCGAATGGCCTACTCCTGCACCTAATTTCTATGTTTCTATGTTTCTATCACAAACGATCTATTATCTACCTCTATGGTGACCCTAGGACTATCCTTGTTTGGACTTTGCTGGCATTAACTTGCACTAAACGTTATTCCCTTATCATGTATCTGTACACTGTAGACGGCTCGATTGTAATCATGCATTGTCTTTCCGCTGACTGGTTAGCACGCAACAAGCCTTTCACTGTACCTCGGTACACGTGACAATAAACTAAACTGAACTAGAGTGCATTTTGAACTGAAGGAAGACACAAAAAGCTGGAGTAACTCAGCGGGACAGACAGCATCTCCGGAGAGAAGGAATGGGTGACGTTTCGGGTCGAGACCTTTCTTCTTTGAACTGATGGTTTCTACCAGGTGTGGAGTAGTTTCCCTTCCAGTTTTGGTACCAAGGTGTCACCGTTCTCCAAAACACATCCGTCATTCAGTCTGAAGAAGGATCATGACCCATAGATACATAGGAATAATAGAAAATAGGTGCAGGAAAAGGCCATTCAGCCCTTCGAGCCAGTATTGTCATTCAATATGATCATGGCTGATCATCAAGAATCAGTACCCCGTTCCTGCTTTTTCCCCATTTCCCTTGATTCCGTTACCCCTAACAGCTATATCTAACTCTCTCTTGAAAACATCCACTGAATTGGCCTCCACTGCCTTCTGTGGCAAAGAATTCCACAGATTTGTCATCATATCAGTCCTAAATGGCCTACCCCTTCTTAAACTGTGACCCCTGGTTCTGGACTCCCCCAACATTGGGGATTTTTTTCCTGCATCGAGCCTGTCCAATCTCTTAAGAATGTTATATGTTTCTATAAGATGCCCTCTCATCCTTCTACACTCCAGTGAATACAAGCCCAGTCGACCAGAAACGCCACCCATCCTTTTCCTCCAGAGGTACCACCTGATCCGTTGCGTTACTCCAGCACTTTCTGTCTTTCCCCAGTTCCCAAAAGATTTGCCAGGACTCGAGGGTCTGGGCTATAGGGAGAGGTTGAGCAGGCCAGGACGTTATTCCTCAGAGCACAGGTAGATTGAAGGGTGACAATAGACAATAGACAATAGGGTGCAGGAGTAGGCCATTCAACCCTTCGAGCCAGCTCCGCCATTCAATGTGATCATGGCTGATCATCCCCAATCAGTACCCCGTTCCTGCCTTCTCCCCATATCTCTCCACCATTTTTACGAGCCCTATCTAGCTCTCTCTTGAAAGCATCCAGAGAACCGGCCTCCACCGCCCTCTGAGGCAGATAATTCCACAGACTCGCCACTCTCTGTGAGAAAAAGTGTTTCCTCGTCTCCGGTCTAAATGGCTTACTCCTTATTCTTAAACTGTGGCCCCTGGTTCTGGACTCCCCCAGTGTTCTTATTGAGGTGTATAAAATCATGAGAGGAATAGATCGGGTAAATGCACAAAGCCTTTTACCCAGAGTCGAGGAACCAAGAACCACAGGGCATAGTTTTAGGGTGAAGGGGAAAAGATCTAATAAGGATCTGAAGGGTAACTTTTTAACACCCAGGATGGTGGGTGTATGGAACGAGCTGTCGGAGGAGGTAGTTGAGGCAGGAACTATCAGAACCAGTAAACAACATTTGGACAGGGACATGGATAGGACAGGTTTAGAGGGACATGGGCCAAATGTAGGCAGGTGGGACAAGTTTAGATGGGGCATGTTGGTCAACGTGGGCAAGTGAGCCGAAGGGCCCGTTCCCAAGTTGTATCGCTCTATGACTAGGACTCTGTGAGTTAAACTGAGTCTTGCAGACCCATTCAGTCCAGGGGGTGGGTGGGTTGCCGGTGTTACGTCCGCGCCCAGGTGGTGTTAGAGAGGGACTACGCGCTGTCCACAGGCACCCTGGGGGATTGCCGGGACCGCTGGGCACCGCGGGGGGTTGAATACATCCTGGACAAGGATCGTAACGGGCATGTCAGCACTTTCATATGAAGAAAGACTCTCTGGAACTCTCTGCCACAGAGGGTAGTCGAGGCCATAGTTCATTGGCTATATTTAAGAGGGAGTTAGATGTGGAACTTGTGGCTAAAGGGATCAGGGGGTATGGAGAGAAGGCAGGTACAGGATACTGAGTTGGATGATCAGCCATGATCATATTGAATGGCAGTGCAGGCTCAAAGGGCCGAATGGCCTACTCCTGCACCTAATTTCTATGTTTCTATGTTTCTAATCCTTCACCCATGGGATCTACCCAACATTCCAAGCATTAACATTAGACTGGCTCCAAGCTGAATATATCCTGCTTTAAGTATAGAACAGCGCACCAAAGTGATCTTACCGAGCCACTGCATAATGGAAGCAAGATGTCTCCTCTCTTCACAAGATCATAAGTGATAGGAGCAGAATTAGGCCATTTGGCCCATCAAGTGTACTCCACCATTCAATCATGGCTGATCTATCTCTCCCTCCTAACCCCATTCTCCTGCCTTCTCCCCATAACCTTTGACACCCGTACTAATCAAGAATCTATCTATCCCCGCCTTAAATAGATCCACTGACTTGGCCTCCACAGCCGTCTGTGGCAAAGAATTCCATAGATTTCCACCACCCTCTGACTACAGAAATTCTTCTTCATCTCCTTCCCAAAAGAACGTCCTTTAATTCTGAGGCTGTGACCTCTAGTCCTAGTCTCTCCCACTAGTGGAAACATCTTCTCCACATCCACTCTATCCAAGCACCTGAGGAGTTCAAGTTCAAGTTCAAGTGAGTTTATTGTCATGTGTCCCTGTATAGGACAATGACATTCTTGCTTTGCTTCAGCAAACAGAAAATAGTAGGCATTTACTACAAAACAGTGGTATGTGTCCATATACCATAGAAACATAGAAACATAGAAATTAGGTGCAGGAGTAGGCCATTCGGCCCTTCGAACCTGCACCGCCATTCAATATGACCATGGCTGATCATCCAACTCAGTATCCCGTACCTGTCTTCTCTCCATACCCTCTGATCCCTTTAGCCACAAGGGCCACATCTAACTCCCTCTTAAATATAGCCAATGAACTGGCCTCAACTACCCTCTGTGGCAGAGAGTTCCAGAGATTCCCCACTCTCTGTGTGAAAAAAGTTCTTCTCATCTCAGTTTTAAAGGATTTCCCCCTTATCCTTAAGTCCCTGATACCATGATGTAAATATATACACACTGTGTATATACACAGAGCAGGCACTGTGTATGGTTTCTTTGTGTGAAGATAAATTATTGACCTGGTGTTCGGGGTGAGGTGGGGCTGGGGGGGGGGGGGGGGGGGTTGGGGGTGGGGGGGGGTGGGGGGGGTTTGGGGGGGGGGGGGGGCTGAGGGAAGGGCTTTAGGTTCAGATTTATGTTTATCATAGTCACATGTACCGAGGTACAGTAAAAAGAATTGTTTTGCATTCTGTCCTAACAGATCATATAATACTATACAAGTCAAACTCAAGTACAATAGATAGAACATGGGGTGGCGCAGTGGTAGAGTTGCTGCCTCACAGCGCCAGAGACCCGGGTTCAGTCCTGAATACGTGCGTTGTCTGTGTGGAGTTTGCACGTTCTCCCCGTGACCTGCGTGTGTTTTCTCCGGGAGCTCCGGTTGCCCCCCCCACACTCCAAAGACGTACAGGTTTGTAGGTTAATTGGCTTGGGTGAAATCGTAAATAGTCCCCAGTGTGTGTGGGATAGTTTCAGTGTGCGGGGATCGCTGGTCGGTACGGATTGTGTGGGCAGAAGGGCCTGCTTCCATGCTGTATCTCTGAACTAAGCAGAATATGGTTTTCAGCATTCTAGCGCATCAGATAGAAACATAGAAACATAGAAATTAGGTGCAGGAGTAGGCCATTCGGCCCTTCGAGCCTGCACCGCCATTCAATATGATCATGGCTGATCATCCAACTCAGTATCCCGTACCTGCCTTCTCTCCATACCCCTGATCCCCTTAGCCACAAGGGCCACATCTAACTCCCTCTTAAATATAGCCAATGAACTGTGGCCTCGACTACCCTCTGTGGCAGAGAGTTCCAGAGATTCACCACTCTCTGTGTGAAAAAAGTTCTTCTCATCTCGGTTTTAAAGGATTTCCCCCCTGATCCTTAAGCTGTGACCCCTTGTCCTGGACTTCCCCAACATCGGGAGCGATCTTGAAGATGGACACAAAACGCTGGAGTAACTGAGCGGGACAGGCAGCATCTCTGGAGAGAAGGAATGGGTGACGTTTCGGGTCTCGTCGGTATAACCCAGCATCTACAGCTCCTTCCTACACTGTTCCAGAGACGAGGTTAGAGGGAGGGGGGGGGAGGGAAATAGATCGAGAGAGTTGATTCGGGATTTTCTATGATTTATTAACCAGCACACCACTTTGTGGCTGCCACTATCCGATGGTTTTGGCCTGGCTGGCTTCCAGTTATATCTCACCGTTGACAACAGGCTGAGTCAATGCTGGTTGGAGTCGCTGAGTCAGACTGCTGCTGAGCTACTGGGAGGAGAGGAAGATATGTTTGCGACAACTCCGGGGCTGTACCGGACCAAGCCGGCACAAGATGTAGTGTCTGACGCTGATCCCAGCGATGGCAAGGGGCGTACAGAGTGGGGGGGGGGGGGGGGGGGGGGGGGGGGAAGAACCGGTGAAAACCACACATGCTCCGGAGAATTCCTGCCATTTTTTTTTTCCCCACTTCGTTTTTTTGGTTTAGAGATACAGCGCGAAAACTGGCCCTTCGGCCCTCTGGGCCCGTTCCGACCTTGCGATCCCGGCACGCACATTAACACTACCCCACACACACTAGGGACAATTTACATTTATATCGAAGCCCATTAACCTGCAGACTTGTACCTCCTTGGAGTGTGGGAGGAAACCGGAGCACCCAGAGAAACAGGTCTCGGGGAGAACGTGCAAACTCCGTAAAGACAGTGTGGTATTATGCAATAATAGTGTAAGGCTGGGCAGACGGGCACTAGGACCCAGTGTGACAGAAGCCAGGCTCCAGTAACCGGATGTGACTGGAACCCTGGGGTGTGGGCAGTTAGGGAGTTGCCTGGGCTGGCACACGAGGCTGTTGCTGTTGCTGCTGTTGTACAGAGTTGTTAAATAAAGAGATACTCCGTTTACGTCGTCGTACGAGCCTTATTACAAGCATAACTCGACAGACAGCACCCGTAGTCTCTGCAAGGCGCGGTCGTGGGCCTGTCCCACTTAGGCGATTTTTTGGGCGACTGCAGGCGACTGCCACACTTTTCGGCGACAGTGGCGACAATTTTTGCTGTCGTAGGTTATCGTAGGTGAATTCCCTGGCAGTCGCCTAAGTGGGACATGCCCAGAGGCAGCAACTCTACCGCTGCGACATCGTGTCGCACTTATTTCTGATTTCCTTCAACAGTTTTCCTTCGGGAGTTTTTGCTGTTGTGGTGGAATGAGCTTGGGATAACCGGCCATCACAAGTTCACAACTGATAGGAGCAGAATTAGGCCACTCGGCCCATCAAGTCTACCCCGCCATTCAATCATGGCTGATCTATCTCTCCCTCCTAACCCCATTCTCCTGCCTTCTCCCCATAACCCCTGACACCCGTACCAATCAAGAATCTATCTATCTCTGCCTTAAAAATATCCACTGACTTGTCCTCCACAGCCGTCTGAGGCAATGAATCCCACAGATTCACCACCCTCCGATTCACCCTGTAGTTGTTACGGATGAGAGTCATCTGTCAGCCCCAAAACATGCTGACATTTGTGTAATG
The DNA here is from genome assembly GCF_028641065.1 of Leucoraja erinaceus. NCBI lineage: Eukaryota > Metazoa > Chordata > Chondrichthyes > Rajiformes > Rajidae > Leucoraja > Leucoraja erinaceus. Next base: position 53,281,534 of record NC_073389.1, read on the forward strand.
CTTAGGTTGTTCTCTATGCAAAGTAGTTCACTCTATCTAGGTACGTGTGACAATTAAGTATCATTCATTCAGTCATACAGCACAGAAACAGGCCCTTCGGCCCAACTCGTCCATGCCATCCAAGGTGCCCCATCTAAGCTGGTCCCATCTGTGCTTGACTCATCGGCAGCTGCATCTTCCCCTACCCTGTACATGTCCAAATGCCTTTCAAACAAGTCCAAATCTCTGTTCATTCTCTCCTGGCACTTTCCCTTGCAACCGCAGGAAATGCTACACTTGTCTTGCACCTCCTCCAACCTCATCTATTGCATCCGCTGCTCTAGATGTCAGCTGCTCTACATCGGTGAGATCAAGCGTAGGCTTGGCGATCGCTTCGCCCAACACCTCCGCTCGGTTCGCAACAACCAACCTGATCTCCCGGTGGCCCAGCACTTCAACTCCCCCTCCCATTCCGAATCTGACCTTTCTGTCCTGGGCCTCCTCCATGGCCAGTGTGAGTCCCACCGTAAATTGGAGGAGCAGCACCTCATATTTCATTTGGGTCGTTCACACCCCAGCGGTATGAACATTGACCTACAATTTCACGTAGTCCTTGCCTTCTCCCTCCTTCCCCTCCCCTTCCCAGCTCTCCCACAGCCCACTGTCTCCGCCTCTTCCTTTCTTCTTCCCGACCCCCCCCCCCCCCCCCCACCATCCCCTCATCAGTCTGAAGAAGAAACATCACCCATTCCTTCGCTCCACAGATGCTGCCTCAGCCGTTGAGTTTCGCCGTCATTTTTGTGTACCTTCTGCAGTTTCTTCCTACATTTTCTACCAAAGGTTTCTCAGTTCTTAATAAAATCTTGTCTGCACAGATTAGTATCATAGAGTTATGCAGCAGAGAAAATGGCCCTTTGGCCCAGCTCGTCCATGCTAACCTAGGCACCAACTTTGAGTGAATCCCATTTGCTTGTCTTAGGCCATATCGCTCCAAGCCATTAGAGTAATACAGTGTGGAAACAGTGTGGTACCTGTCCAACTGTTTCTTAAATGATGGGATAGTCCCAGCCTCAACCACCTCCTCTGGCAGCTTGTTCCATACACCCACCATCCTTTGTGTGAAAAAGTTACCCTTCGGATTCCTATTAAATCTTTTCCCCTTCACCTTGAACCTATGTCCTTTGGTCCTCGATTCCCCGACTCTGGTGGACCATCCTATCACCAACTAGAGAGTGGATGAGAAAGTGGGATGCAATCAACGGTTCTGACCTACGATCGACCTCATTGGAGACCCTCGGACTATCTCTATTCGGGCTTTACTGTACACTAAACATTATTTATTTTACCATGAATCTGACATAATCATCGGTGGTCACTCGAAACGAGTATGACTGTCCTCTCCTCTCATTAGGGTGGTCTACTTGTGGGTCTGCGGATGTCTGTAGAGGCCGATCTGCGATCCACACACACCTTGGTGCAACGTGGGCAGTGGAGACTGGCGGTGGTCGTTAGTTGTCGAGCCTCCTTCTCTCTCTCTCTCCATCCGGTGTTGTCGCTTTGTCTCTGCGACACGGCGTAGTTCCGTTTCGTCACGTGCAGCTCCTTCCCGCACGGATTTCCTCCAGGAGCGCCAGTCTTGTGCAACATGCTCCCAGTTGCTCGATGTGATGTGGAATTTCTTCAGACTGTTCTTGATGTGGTCCTTGAAGCGTTTCTTTGGCTCGCCGACCTTCCTTCAATTGAGAGTACGGGATCTGTTTAGGGAGACGTGTGTTGGACATGCTGATGACATGGCCAGTCCATCGAAGTTGGTGCTGCATTATTGTGGTGGTGATGCTGGCCATGATGGCTTCCTCCTAAACGCTGATGGTGGTGCGTTTGTCCTCCCAGCTGACCCTCAGAATCTTTCGTAGGGATCTTAGAAACCTAGAAACATAGAACATAGAAATTAGGTGCAGGAGTAGGCCATTCGGCCCTTCGAGCCATTCAATATGATCATGGCTGATCATCCAACTCAGTATCCCGTACCTGCCTTCTCTCCATACCCTCTGATCCCCTTAGCCACAAGGGCCACATCTAACTCCCTCTTAAATATAGCCAATGAACTGGCCTCGACTACCCTCTGTGGCAGAGAGTTCCAGAGATTCACCACTCTCTGTGCGAAAAAAGTTCTTCTCATCTCGGTTTTAAAGGATTTCCCCCTTATCCTTAAGCTGTGACCCCTTGTCCTGGACTTCCCTAACATCGGGAACAATCTTCCTGCATCTAGCCTGTCCAACCCCTTAAGAATTTTGTAAGTTTAAGAGTGTGTATTTTGTAAGATCCCCGTCTCAATCTTCTCCAAAGTTCTAGAGAGGTATAAACCATGTCTTCCTCCAAACGTCTGGTTGCTTCATACCAAGTCTTTTTCGATGGATATTGTTCCAGGGCTCTCAGGTGCCTGCTGTAGGTGGTCCATGACTCGGCTCCATACAACAGGGTGGAGAGGACAACGGCAGTTTTGTTTGAGCCTTGTCTGTACAGTGTGGACGGCTCGATTGTAATCGTGTATGGTCTTTCCGCTGACTGGTCAGCAGGCAACAAAAAGCTTTCCACTGTACCTCGGTACACATGACAATGGACTAAACTGAACTAAATTGTTCCTCTATCACCTTAAACCTTTGTCGTCAGGTTGTTGATTTCCCTACGAACCTCTGTCTATGCATTCTCTCTATATATTCCCCTCGTGCTTTATGGTTGCAAGTTTCCTACCCGCAACATGAGCGCCCTGGAGAGGAAAAGACTACAAAAAGCAGTAAACACTGCCCAGTCCATCATCGGCTCTGACCTCCCTTCCATCGAGGGGGTCTATCGCAGTCGCTCCCTCAAAAAGGCGGGCAGTATCATCAAAGACCCACACCATCCTGGCCACACACTCATCTCCCTGCTGCCTTCAAGTAGAAGGTACATGAGCCTGAAGACTGCAACAACCAGGTTCAGGAATAGCTACTTCCCCACAGCCATCAGGCTATTAAACTTGGCTGGGACATAACTCTGAACATTAATAGCCCATTATCTGTATATTTGCACTTTTATCAGTTTATTTATTCATGTGTGTGTATATTTATACAACGGTATATGGACACACTGATCTGTTCTGTATTCATGCCTAACTATGTTCTGTTGTGCTGAAGCAAAGCAAGAATTTCATTGTCCTATACAGGGACGCATGACAATAAACTCTCTTGAATCTTGAAACCTACACCTGGAAGATATGAGACTCCTCCTTGCAGGCAAATCAGACCACTTCCAAAAGACTTGGTCTGCATTTATCGACTTACTCCAAGAATAAGGTGCATCAGTACTTCAAAAAAGTAATGGTTGTCACGATCTGGTAAAGGGGGAGGAAAAATATGAAGTTGGTATATCCCTTTTTATAATAGAGCTCTGTTTTTTTTTCCTTTTTCCTCCTTTCTTTTCTATGGTCTATTTTTTAATTCTTTTCTCGAACCAATGGGTCGTTATTTTCTCTCATGATCACTCTATTTACACGAGCACAACTCTCTTTCTCTTACTTCCTCTACTTTTTTATCTATATCTTTCCTTAAAGCTTAAAAAATGCAATAAAGGTAATAAGATATATCTGGCTTGTACTGTTGCAATTTACTGTACTTCTAATAAATAAAAATATATTTTTTTAAATTAAAAAAAAAGAATCTTGAGACCTCTCATGCTGCATTTATCGGTGGGCGGAGGGGAGCGGGGACTTGGAGAGAGAGAGAGAGAGGTTTCCTCTAATGAACGAATGCTTTATGGCACATTTCAACTCCGCCCTGGAGCTGCTGCTGAGTCAAGCTGCAAGCATCTTGTGATCAATCCTGTGAGAGGCAAGTACTTATGTTTTAATTAACTGGAAAACCAGACCCGGGCTGATTAGATTGAACGGAGAAGAGCAGTATTTCAGAAGAGGAAGATAACACATCATCTGGGCTGGTGCCCACTTTCATGACAAAGACCCTGGCTCATCACACAATGTCCCCCTCACACAAATATATCCCATGAGTCATAGCGCGGAAACAGGCCCTTCGGCCCAACATGACCGTGCTGACCAATATGCCCCATCTACACTAGTCCCACTTGCCCGAGTTTGGCCCATATCCCTCCAAATCTGTGGTGGTCTGCAAAAGAAATGTAATAGATGTCAGTCGATAGTCTATCTCCCGCGATGGAGACTATAGGCAATAGACAATAGGTGCAGGAGTAGGCCATTAAGCCCTTCGACCCAGCTCCGTCTGTACGAGGTATTTTATTGTACATTATCCAGGCAGCGAAAAGACTATACATAATTACAATCAAACTGTCCCCAGTGTAGAGATACTGGATAATAGGAGGTAATAATGTTTATTGCAAGGTAAAGTCCGGTTGGCTTTCAATAGACAATAGGTGCTGGAGTAGACCATTCGGCCCTTAGAGCCAGTATCGCCGTTCACTGTTATCATGGCTGATCATCCCCAATCAGTACCCCGTTTCTGCTTTCTCCCCATATCCCCTGACTCCACTATCTTTAAGAGCTCTATCTAACTCTCTCTTGAAAGCATCCAGAGAATTGGCCTCCACCGCCTTCTGAGGCAGAGAATTCCACAGATACACAACTATTTGTGTGAACATGTTTTTCCTCATCTCCGTTCTAAATGGCTTATCCCTTACTCTTAAATTGTGGCCCCTGGTTCTGGACTCCCGCAATATCGGGAACATGTTTCCTGCCTCTAACGTGTCCAAACCCTTAACAACCGTATATGTTTCAATGAGAAATCCTTTCATCCTTCTAAATTGCAGAGCGTACAAGCCCGGCCGCTCCATTCTCTCAGCATATGACAGTCCCGTCATCCCGGGAATTAACCGTGTAAACCTGCGCTGCACTCCCTCAATAGCAAGGATGTCCTTCCTCAAATTAGGGGACCAAAACTGCACACAATACTCCAGGTGTGGTCTCACTAGGGCCCTGTACAACTGCAGAAGGACCTCTTTGCTCCTATACTCAACTCCTCTTGTTATGAAGGCCAACATGCCATTCGCTTTTTTCACTGCCTGCTGTACCTGCATACTTACTTGCAGTGACTGATGAACAAGGACCCCCCCAGATCCCGTTGTGCTTCCCCTTTTCCCGACTTGACACCATTCAGACAGTAAACTGCCTTCCTGATTTTGCCATCAGTGTGGATAACCTCACATTTATCCACATTAGTTTAGTTTAGTTTAGTTTAGAGATACAGCGCGGAAACAGGCCCTTCGGCCCACCGAGTCCGCGCCGACCAGCGATCCCCGCACACTAACACCATACTACACAGGGGACAATTGTTACATTCATACCAAGTCAACAAACCTGCACGTCTTTGGAGTGTGGTAGGAAACCGAAGATCTCGGAGAAAACCCACGCAGGCCACGGGGACAACGTGCAAACTCCATCCAGACAGCGCCCGCAGTCGGGATCGAACCCGGGTCTCTGGGGCCGTAAGGCAGCAACTCTACCGCTGCGCCACCGTGCCAGGCCCCAATGCAAAAAGGAGGTTGCTTGCTTTTTTTGGCCCAGTTTTAGATGCTGCCTTTCCAAACCACGTCGCCATGGAAACCGTCAGAAATTGAACGAGCTACAGATGTCGGCGGTCGATCCCAATTAATGCTTCCCATGGTGATGAGTGAAGGATGCGAATCAATTGCCATCCGCTGTCGCCTTCGTAAGTACCTGTACCATGGTGAGATCATGAATGTTTCATTTCAGCTGGTCCCGGTAAACACAAGATCAAAGGCAGAGCGACACAAAGTGCTGGAGTAACTCAGCGGGTCAGGCAGCATCTCTGGAGAAAGGGAATAGGTGGTGTTTCGGGTCGAGACCCTCCTTCAGACACAGATGCTGCCTGCCCCGCTGAGTTACTCCAGCATTTTGTGTCTATCTTTGGCATAAACCAGCATCTGCAGTTCCTTCCTACACCTTATACACTCTGGAGTTTAGAAGGATGAGAGGCGATCTTATTGAAACGCATAAGATTATTAAGGTTACACAAAAAAGCTGGAGAAACTCAGCGGGTGCAGCAGCATCTATGGAGCGAAGGAAATAGGCAACGTTTCGGCCCGAAACCCTTCAGGAAGGAAATAGGTAACGTTTCGGGCCGAAACCCCAAAGGGGTTTCGGCCCGAAACGTTGCCTAGTTCCTTCGCTCCATAGATGCTGCTGCACCCGCTGAGTTTCTCCAGCTTTTTTGTGTAACCTTCGATTCTCCAGCATCTGCAGTTCCTTCTTAAACACTAAGATTATTAAGGGTTTGGCCGTGCTGAATTTTTTAACCCGGTCGGTTTTTCGGAGCCCCGCGCGATGTCGGGACCAGCTCCGCACAACTCCATATGGCTCCGGCGATCGAAGTGGGACCGGCTCCGCGAGGCCGCACGGCTTAAAGCGACCACGTTAGGTCGTGCAGGCGCATGCTGCTGGGACCAGCGCTTTAGGTCGCGCTTGCCGCATGCAGGTCGCATGCTCGTGGGACCGGCCCTTTAGAGTGATCTGATGTGGAAACAGGCATTTGGGTCCAACCTGCCCACACCGATCAACATGTCCCATCTACACCAGTCCACCTGCCTACATTTGGCCCACATCCCTCTTAATTGGTAAGGGTTGTTAAGGGTTTGGACACGCTAGAGGCAGGAAACAAGTTCCCGATGTTGGGGGAGTCCAGAACCAGGGGCCACAGTTTAAGAATAAGGGGTAAGCCATTTAGAACGGAGACAAGGAAACACTTTTTCTCACAGAGAGTGGTGAGTCTGTGGAATTCTCTGCCTCAGAGGGCGGTGGAGGCGGGTTCTCTGGATGCTTTCAAGAGAGAGGTAGATAGGGCTTAAAAATAGCGGAGTGAGGGGATATGGGGAGAAGACAGGAATGGAGAACGGGGAACATCAGCCATGATCACATTAAATGGCGGTGCTCGGTCAAAGGGCCGAATGGCCTACTCCTGCACCTATTGTCTGTTGCCTATCAACTTCTCCTATCCATGTACTTGTTTCTTACATGTTGTGAAAGTCCCTGCCTCAACCACATTCTCCGACAGCTTATTCCACACATCCACCACCCTTTGTGTGAAAAAGTTACTCAACAGGTTAAACATTAAATGTTTCTCCCTTCAACTTAAACCTTTGTCCTCTGGTTTTCGTTTCCTCTACTCTGAGCAAGAGACTCAGGTGTAGTATTTCCACTGATCGGCGAGCATGCAACAGTGTACCTCGGCACATGTGACCATAACAAACTAAACGGAACTTAAACGAAACTAAACCGTGCATGATCAGAAATGCACAATATTAATAATTCTCTGAGTTCATAAGTTACAGGAGCAGAGTTAGGCGACTTAACCCATCGAGTCTACTCCGCCATTCAATCAGAGCTGATCTATCTTTCCTTCTTAACCCCATTCTCCTGCCTTCTCCCCATAACCCCTGACACCCGTACTAATCAAGAATCTGTCAATCTCCACCATTGACTTGGCCTTCACAGCCATATGTGGCAATGAATTCCACAGATTCACAACCCTATGACTAAAAAAATTCTTCCTCAGCTCTTTTCTACAGGTACGTCCTTTTATTCTGAGACTGTGGCTTCTGGTCCTAGACTCCCCAGAGTAGGGGAAACATCCTCTCCACATCCACCATATCCAGGCCTTTCACCATTTGGTAAGTTTCAATGAGGTTCCCCCCCTCATCTAAACTCCAGTGCGTAAAGGCCCAGTGCCTTAGAATGTTCATCATCACACGTCAACCCACGTCATTCCTGGGATCATTCCCGTAAACCTCCTCTGGACCCTCTCCAATGCCAGCACATCCTTCCTCAGATACGGGACCCAAAACTGATCACAATGTTCCAAATAGGGTTCAAAGAATTCACAGAATCAATAAACTCATCAGGAAGGCCAGCTCCATCCTGGGGGCGGAGTTGGAGTTGGATTCACGGGAGGTTGGTCTTGGAGGGGAGGATGTCCGCTCCTCAAACTGTGGAGCATCTTGGACAATACAGCTCACTCCCTCCATGACACACACTGGTCAACCTGAGGAGCACCTTCAACAACAGACTGCTTCCACCAAGATGCAGCACAGAACGCCACAGGAGATCCTGCTTCCATGTGGCTATCAAACTGTACAAATCCTCCACATTATGTCGTGGGATAGACTGACTCCCCCCCCCCCCCCCCCCCCCCCCCCCCCATCTTTGCACATCCCCAATCCTCCACACTTCAATTTCATCTTACATGTATCTTGTTGTGATTTACGAAGGGGAAATCATGCTTGACTAATCTTCTGGAATTTTTCGAGGATGTAACTAGGAAAGTGGACAAGGGAGAGCCAGTGGATGTAGTGTACCTGGACTTTCAGAAAGCCTTTGATAAGGTGCCACATAGGTGACTAGTGAGCAAAATTAGAGCACATGGCATTGGGAGTAGAGAGTCCTGACATGGATAGAAAATTGGTTAGCAGACAGGAAACAAAGAGTAGGGATTAACGGGTCCCTTTCAGAATGGCAGGCAGTGACTAGTGGGGTACCGCAAGGCTCGGTGCTGGGACCTCAGCTATTTACAATCTACATTAATGATATAAAATGAAGGGATTAAAAGTAACATTAGCAAATTTGCAGATTACATAAAGCTGGGTGGCAGTGTCAACTGTGAGGAAGATGCTATGAGGATGCAGGAAGACTTTGACACGTTGGGTGAGTGGGCAGATGCATGGCAGACGCAGTTTAATGTGGATAAATGTGAGGTTATCCACTTTGGTGGCAAGAACAGGAAGGCAGATTATTATTTGAATGGTGTCAAGTTGGGAAAAGGGGAAGTACAACGAGATCTGGGTGTCTTTGTTCTTCAGTCACTGAAAGTAAGCATGCAGGTACAGCAGGCAGTGAAGAAAGTTAATAGCATGTTGGCCATAACAAGAGGAGTTAGGTATAGGAGCAAAGATGTCCTTCTGCAGTTGTACAGGGCCCTAGTGAGACCACATCTGGAGTATTGTGTGCAGTTTTGGTCTCCAAATTTGAGGAAGGACATTCTTGCTATTGAGGGAGTCCAGTGTAGGTTCGCGAGGATAATTCCCGGGATGGCGGGACTGTCATATGGGTTTGTATCCACTGAAATTTAGAAGGATGAGAGGGTATCTCATTGAAACATATAAGATTATTAAGAGATTGGACATGCTGGAGGCAGGAAACATGTTCCCATTGTTGGAGGAGTCCAGAACCAGTGGCCACAGTTTAGGAAATAGGGATAGGCAATTTAGAACAGAGATGAGGAAAAACATTTCACCCAGAGAGTTGTGAATCTGTGGAATTCTCTGCCTCAGAGGGCAGTGGAGGCCAATTCTCTGGATGCTTTCAAAAGAGAGTTAGATTGAGTTCTTAAAGATAGCGGGGTCAAGGTTAAAGGGGATATGGGGAGAAGGCAGGAACGGGGTACTGATTGTGGATGATCAGCCATGATCACAGTGAATGGCTGTGCTGGCTCGAAGGGCCGAATGGCCTACTCCTGCACCTATTCTCTATAGTCTCTTGACTGTTCATAAGGTCATAAGTGATAGGAGTTGAATTAGGCCATTCAGCCCATCAATTCTACTCTGCCAATCAATTATGGCTGATCTATCTCTCCCTCCTAACCCCATTCTCCTGCCTTCTCCCCATAGTCCCTGACACCCGTACTAATCAAGAATAGGTTCAGGAAGGAATTGCAGATGCTGGAAAAATCGGGGAAAGAATGCTGGAGAAACTCCATAGATGCTGCCTCTCCCGCTGAGTTTTTTCCAGCATTTTTTGTCTAAGGAAGAACCTATCTATCTCCACCTTAAAATATCCACTGACTTGGCCTCCATAGCCTTCTGTGGCAAAGAATTCCACAGATTCACCAGTTGGCAAACCAAATTTCCCTCCTGGGATGAATAAAGGTCTATCGTACGGTATCGTATTTTTAGAAGGCATTTTTCGGGCAAATCATCACATCTCAATCCCTTTCTGTAAAACGGCATTGGAATTTGAAGGCCTTCCCGTTTCTTTTACTTAGCGGAGTTTTTCCATAACCTGATTACAGTTCTGATGGCGGGGCGATAAATCCTGGCGTAGAGCGATTGAGAGTCTTGTCAATTTGCTTTAGGGGAGAAACGCGATGCTGTAGAATCGCTGATTGTGGCCACAGTGTCTCTTAATCAATAAAAGAAGCTCGGTTAATGTTGTGGAATTTATGTGGAGCCAACAGAATTGCAGCCAATGATCTGACGTGGCGGAAAATCTCTGGAGAAATGCCACAGTGAATTAAACATCCGGCTGAATGCCTTCCTCCTCACTGCCAAGGCTTGTGCTGCCTCAGCCATTGGACCTGACATGGGCTGAATCCCATATTTCTCCATTCTTTAGTTCAGTGAACAGCGAAAGGCCTGGATAGAGTAGACGGGAAGAGGATGTTTCCATTAGCGGGAAGAGACTGGGAACAGGGGCCATAGCCTCAGAACTAAAGGACCTCCCTTTAGGAATGGGCAGCGCGATGGCGCAGCGGTAGCGTTGCTGCATTACAGCGCAGGAGACCCGGGTTCGATCCCGACTACGGGCTCTTGTCTGTACGGAGTTTGTACGTTCTCCCCGTGGGTTTTCTCCGAGATCTTCGGTTTCCTCCCACGCTCCAAAGACGTACAGGTTTGCAGGTTAATTGGCTCGGTGTATAAATGTAAAATTGTCCCTAGTGTGTGTGCAGGATAGTGCTAATGTGCGGGGATCGCTGGTCGGCGCGGACTCAGTGGGCCAAAGGGCCTGTTTCCGCGCTGTATCTCTAAACTAAACTAAACTAAACGGAGATGAGGAGGGATTTCTTTCGTCAGAGGGTGGTGAATCTGTGGAATTCATCGCCACAGAGACTGTGGAGGCCAAGTCCATGGATATATTTAAGGCGGAGATTGGCCGATCCTTGATCAGTACGGGCGTCAGGGGTTGTGGGGAGAAGTTAGGACAATGGGGTAAGGGTGGGAGAGATAGATCAGCCATAATTGAATGGCAGAATACACTTGATGGGCCGAATGGCCTAATTCTGCTCCTGTAACGTATGAAGAAGAATTTAGGATTCTCAAGAATTATTTTTTTAAATCTATCGCTGCAATTTATTTATATTTCAGTCAAGATTTTTTTTCAGACCCTCCATCCAGATATGAGGAATGACTATTCTCTTGATGTCCTGCAGTGATAACCATCTGGAAAGCATTAAACAGTGTGTAATGGAGAGAAAGATTAGTTGGCAGGTTCAGAAAGGCATAGTGGAGAGTCTTAAGATGAATGATTTTGATTAGAAGGCCTCTCTACTCTGCCCTGCACAGCGATCAATAATTCCTCTCTATCGGAGAACGCTCCAATTTCCGTCTCTCCTGCACTAAATATGCCAAGCTGGGATTCACCTAGGATACTGAAATTAAACAGAACTGAACACAAACTCAGCATAGATGATCACCCGTGTGTAGTAAGGAACTGCAGATGCTGGTTTATACCAAAGGCAGACACAAAATGGTGGAGTAACTCACCGGGACAGGCAGCATCTCTGGAGAGAAGTAATGTGATGTTTCGGGTCAGACAATAGACAATAGGTGCAGGAGTAGGCCATTCGGCCCTTGGAGCCAGCACCACCATTCAATGTGATCATGGCTGATCATCCCCAATCACTACCCCATTCCTGCCTTCTCCCCATCTCCCCTGACTCCGCTATCTTTAAGAGCTCTCTCATGAAAATATCCAGACAACCGGCCTCCACCGCCCTCTACGGCAGCGAATTCCACAGATTCACAACTCTCTGGGTGAAAAAGTGTTTTGCCTCATCTCCGTTCTAAATGGCTTGCCCCTTATTGTTAAACTGTGGCCCCTGGTTCTGGACTACCCCAACATGGGAACATGTTTCCTGCCTCTAGCGTGTCCAAACCCTTAATCTTTATTACTAAAAGTAAGATCTTGACCATTTCCTGTTTTTATGTTCCATGGTTTTTGAAAAAAAGCTGCCACTTACGGCTGTGTTTTTTGGCCATCTTACTCAGAGTCCCCCTCCGCTGCGCAGGACAAGATGGTTTTTCCCATCGATGAAAAATAAAAGAGTTATTAATGGTTAAAAAATGTTGACATTCTCTCTGCTGACCCTGCTGGTGGGAGGGGGAAGGGACTATAAAACCCGGAAGTGTTGTGCCTCACTCAGTCTCTGGAAGATGGAGGAAGCGAGATGGTCACGTCTCTCTGAGCTGTGAATAACATTGAACACATGTCTACTCAACTGTGAGTCCCCTTAATGTGTTTTGAAAATGAAAATGTGGTTCCTTTAAAATGCTGCACTGCAAATGGTTATGGGTGGTGTTAACTGCTTTGAAATGCTGCACTGCAAATGGTTGTTGGTGATGTTAACTGCTTTGAAATGTTGCACTGCAAATGGTTGTTGGTGGTGGTAACTTGACAACTTCCTGTTTGCACTCTATATTGATTTTAGATAAAACGCTGCCACTTACGGCTGTGATTTTTGGCCACCTTACTCAGTCCCCCTCCGCTCATCAGGTGCAGAGGATTCTTCCCATCAATGAAAAGTAAAAGTGTTAATAGTTTTTTTTAAAATGTTGAGAATCACTCTCCTGTCAATCACACCATGAAAGCCACGCCCCTTCCGGTGGAAGGGGGGAGGTATTATAAAACCCGGAAGTGTGGGTGTGGCTCAGTCTCTGCAAGATGGGGGAGGGAGAGGTCACGACTGTCTGAGCAGTGAATCAACTGAACACACTGAATGTCTACTGAACTGTGAGTGTGGTGTTTATGTGGTGTTTTGTGTGGTTTTATGGTGGTTTTATGGTGATTTCACACTGCTTGAAATGGTATGAAAATACATTTGAATGTGGTGGCCTTACACCCTTGCATGAAATGGTATGAAACTGCACTTCAATTTTGTTGTCTTGCACCCTGCTTGAAGTGGCATGAAACTGCACTTGAGTTTGGTGGCCTTGCACCCTGCTTGAAGTGGTATGAAACCGCACTTGAATTCAGTGGCCTTGCACCCTGCTTGAAATGGAATTTCAAGGAATAGCGGTGAGTCAACTGCTCGCCCACCAGCCGTGAGGGAGCTGCCAGCACATCAGGCTTGTGTGACTGAGCTGTCACCCCAAGAATCCATTTGGTCCACAATGTCCATACTAGCCCTCTGAAAACCAGTCCGTTCAGCCCACAATACCCATACTAGCGCTCCAGATAGCGCCCCTCCCCCGCCCCCACTGGCCAATAATATTGGAATTGGTGGAGAGGTGGAATATTGCGTTGGGGGACCAGCGCTCCCGTGTAAACTCCCGTGTAAACTATTAACACTTCATAGCAAGAGGATTTGAGTATAGGAGCAGGGAGGTTCTACTGCAGTTGTACAGGGTCTTGGTGAGACCACACCTGGAGTATTGCGTGCAGTTTTGGTCTCCAAATCTGAGGAATGACATTATTGCCATAGAGGGAGTGCAGAGAAGGTTCACCAGACTGATTCCTAGGATGTCAGGACTGTCTTATGAAGAAAGACTGGATAGACTTGGTTATACTCTCTAGAATTTAGGAGATTGAGAGGGGATCTTATAGAAACTTACAAAATTCTTAAGGGGTTGGACAGGCTAGATGCAGGAAGATTGTTCCTGATGTTGGGGAAGTCCAGGACAAGGGGACACAGCTTAAGGATGGGGGAAATCCTTTAAAACGGAGATGAGGAAAACTTTTTTCACACAGAGAGTGGTGAATCTCTGGAACTCTCTGCCACAGAGGGTAGTTGAGGCCAGTTCATTGGCTATATTTAAGAGGGAGTTAGATGTGGCCCTTGTGGCCAATGGGGATCAGAGGGTATGGAGAGAAGGCAGGTACGGGATACTGATTTGGATGATCAACCATGATCATATTCAATGGCGGTGCAGACTCGAAGGGCCGAATGGCCTACCCCTGCACCTAATTTCTATGTTTCTATGACCCAATTGGTCCCACTTAGTCTAGTAATCTTATATGATTCAATAAGATCGCCTCTCATCCTTCTAAACTCCAGAGTATACAAGCCCAGCCACTCAATTCTCTCAGCATATGACCGTCCCGCCATCCCGGGAATTAACCTTGTAAACCTACGCTGCACTTCCTCAATAGCAAATTCATAAAACGAATAAAACTGATTGTATTGTATTGTAGCAGGAATGTCCTTCCTCAAATTAGTGGACCAAAACTGCACACAATACTCCAGGCGTGGTTTCACTAGGGCCCTGTACAACTGCAGAAGGACCTCTTTGCTCCTATACTCAACTCCTCGTGTCATGAAGGCCAACATGCCATTCGCTTTCTTCATTGCCTGCAATACTTGCAAGCTTACTTGCGTTGGCTGATGAACAAGAACCGCCAGATCCCGTTGGACTTCCCCTTTTACCAACTTGACACCATTTAGATAATAACCTGCCTTCCTGATTTTGCTAACAAAGTAGATAACCTCACATTTATCCACATTAAACTGCATCTGCCATGCATCTGCCCACTCACCCAACCAAAACCCTTCTTCAGACTGGGTAACCTATTCCGTTGAAAGGCCAGTCTGAAGTTGGGTTCCGTTCCGAAACGTCGCCTATTCCTTTTCTCCAAAGATGCTGCCTGACCCGCTGAGGGTTACTCCAGCATTTTGTGTCTCTTGATGATCAAGCATTGCCCATATTCCGATCGATTTATGTGTAGGAAGGAACTACAGATGCAGGTTTACACTGAAGACAGACACAAAATGCTGGAGCAACTCAGCGGGACAGGCAGCATCTCCGGAGAGAAGGAATGCTTTAACGTTTCAGGTCGAGTGGGGAGACACAGATATGGAAGGGTAAGGTGTGAAAACGACAGGATCAAAGCATCTGTAGATCAAGAAAGTGCGGAACTGTTCACTGTTGGCTGAGGGGAAGGTGACAACGAGGCATACAAAGTAAAATTAATCAGGAGGGCAGTGAAACTAGTCAGGGAACTAGGATGGGGGAGGGACAGAGAAAGAGGGAAAGCAAGGGTTACTTGAAGTTAGAGAAGTCACGGTGGCGCAGCGGTAGAGTCGCTGCCTTACAGCGAATGCAGCGCCGGAGACCCGGGTTCGGTCCCCACTACGCGTGCTGTCTGTACGGAGTTTGTACGTTCTCCCCGTGGGTTTCCTCCGAGTTCCCCCCACACTCCAAAGACGTACAGGTTTGTAGGTTAATTGGCTTGGCATAAATGTAAAAATTGTCCCTAGTGGGTGTAGGATAGTGTTCATGTGCGGGGATCGCTGGGCAGCGCGGATCCGGCTGGCCGAAGGGCCTGTTTCCGTGCTGTAACTCTAAACTAAACTAAACTAAAGTCAATGTTCATACCGTTGGGGTGTAAGATGCCCAAGCGAAATATGAGATGCTGTCCCTCCGATTTGCACTGGTATTCAATCTGACAGTGGGGGAGGCCCAGGACAGAAAGACCAGCCTGACAACAGACAATAGGTGCAGGAGTAGGCCATTTGGCCCTTCGAACCAGCACCATCATTCAATGTGACCATGGCTGATCATCCCCAATCAGTACCCCGTTCCTGCCTTCTCCCCATATCCCCTGACTCCGCTATTTTTAAGAGCCCTAGCTAGCTCTCTCTTGAAACTACCCAGAGAATTGGCCTCCACCGCCCTTTAAGGCAGAGAATTCCACAGACTGTGGGAATGGGAGGGGGAGTTAAAGTGTTTAGCAACCGGGAGATCAGGTAGGTAGAGGCGGACTGAGCGGGGGGTGATAGTGGAGGAGGCCCAGGACAGAAAGGGTCAGTGTGGAAATTGAAGGGGTGAATTATTAAATGTTTGGAAAAGCTGGGAGGTGTGGTTAGGCCTGGGCGGATCTTTCCGTTGCTGTGGTAAGTTGTTGCATGAAGTCGCAGAACCAGTTCCACCCTGCGTTCCGGGGCGTTTGAGGAACTTCATGCAGAACTTCAATAAAAGTGAGGAACCTTAACTGTGCCCCAGCTTGCGACATCGCAAAGCAGACGTCCGTCGTCCTGCAGCTGAGTTTAGCTCGTTGTCACGCGCTCCGAGTTACGGTGAAAAACCAAAGCAGAAAACGCTGGAAAATGCTCAGCGGGTCAGGCAGCGTCCGAGGGAAGGGAAGCGGAGGTAGCACTTCAGCTCTGAAGCTCCTGATGCTCGGACTCCTGCTGGTGTGCACCAGTGCCAAAGTCTACAAGAGATGTGAGCTGGCAAAGACCCTGAAGCAGTTTGGCATGGATGGATATTACAAGTACAGCCTGGCGAACTGTGAGTATCGTGTAGGAAGAAACCGCAGATAGAAACATAGAAAATAGGTGCAGGAGTAGAGGCCATTCGGCCCTTCGAGCCTGCACCGCCATTCAATATGATCATGGCTGATCATCCAACTCAGTATCCGGTACCTGCCTTCTCTCCATACCCCCTGATCCCTTTAGCCACAAGGGCCATGATTGAATGTTGACTAGATACTTCCCCTTCATGCTGCAATCTGCACACAAGTGAACTGGTAGAGGTTGATGAGTTTTATTGTTCTCATTCCAGGGGTCTGCATGGCTTACTCGGAAAGCCGCTATAACACCTCGGCAATTAATCACAACACGAAGCAAGGAAAAGTTTGGTCGACGGACTATGGTATTTTTCAGATCAACAGCAAATGGTGGTGTGATAATCAGAAGACCAAAGGTGGAAAAAACATATGTGGGCTCAGATGTGATGGTAAGTAGTTAAGTTTACAGATAGTCCTTACTTTCTCCCTCCTTCCCCTCCCCCTCTCCCACACAGCCTACTGCCTCCGCCTCTTCCTTTCGTCCCCACCCCGACATCAGTCTGAAGAAAGGTCTCGACCCGAAACGTTGCCTACTCATTTTCTCCATAGATGCTGCCTCACCCGCTGAGTTTCTCCAGCATTTTTTGTCTACTTTCGATTTTTTCAGCATCTGCAGTTCCTTCTTAAACAGCATCAAGAGCTCTTGTCCGCACTGGGCCTGTACTCACTGGAGTTGAGAAGGATGAGGGGGGGGACCTCATTGAAACGTAACGAATAGTGAAAGGCTCGGATAGAGTGGATGTGGAGAGGATGTTTCCACTAGTGGGAGAGTCTAAGACTAGAGGTCACAGCCTCAGAATTAAAGAACGTTCCATTAGGAAGGAGATGAGGAGGAATTTCTTTAGTCGGAGGGTGGTGAATCTGTGGAATTCTTTGCCACAGACAGCTGTGGAGGCCACAAGTCAGTGGATAATTTTAGGGCAGAGATAGATAGATTCTTGATTAGTACGGGTGTCAGGGGTTATGGGGAGAAGGCAGGAGACGAAGGATGTCAATGGATATTTTTAAGACAGAAATAGATTCTGGATTAGTACGGGGTCAGAGGTTATGGGGAGAAAGCAGGTGTATGGGGTTAGGAGGGAGGGATAGATCTGCCATGATTGAATGGCGGATTAGACCTGATGGAGTGAATGGCCTAATTCAGCTCCAATCGCTTATGGCCTTATGAGATACAGCGCGGAAACAGGCCCTTCAGTCCAGTGAGTCTGCACCGACCAGCGATCCCCGCACACTAACATTATCCAACACAAAAGGGACAATTTTTACATTCATACCAAGCCAATTAACCTACAAAGCTAAGAACCTGAAGAAGGGTCTCGACCCGAAACGTCACCCATTCCTTCTCTCCACAGATGCTGCCTGTCCTGCTGAGTTACTCCAGCGTTTTGTGTCTATCTTCTTTAATCTAACAAACCTAAACATCTTTGGAGTGTGGGAGGAAACGGTTCTCTGAGAAAACCCACGCAGGACACGGGGAGAACGTGCAAACTCCATTCAGACAGCACTCGTAGTCAGGATCAAACCTTTATCTCTGGCGTTGTGAGCGCTGTAAGGCAGCTATTCATTCTATTGCTGCACCACCATGCCGCCCAAATCAATAATCAACTCAAATCAAAAGTAAATCACTTTAGCACTATAGTCATTGCTTTTTACGAGGCATTTGCCAGGCCTCGAGGGCCTGAGTTATAGAGAGAAGGGGGAATCGAGGACCAGGTAGGTGATGGGGGGGGGGAAGATTTAATAGGAATCTGAGGGGTAATTTCTTCACACAGAGGGTGGTGGGGGTATGGAACGAGCTGCCGGAAGAGTTAGTTTAGGCAGGGGCTACCCCAAAGTTTAAGAAACAGTCAGACAGGTACACGGATAGGACGGGTTTGGAGGGATATGGACCAAATGCGGGCAGGTGGGACTGGTGTAGATGGGACATGTTGGTTAGTGTGGGCAAGTTTAGGCTGAAGGGCCTGTTTTCACACTGTATCACTCCATGGCTATCAGGGAAGTTAAAAAATAGGAACTTGAAATCTGTGATTTCCTAATCAATCAGTTACACTTGCAAATAAAAGCAGAAGTAAGAAGTATACATCGTCTGGTTCAAAGGTTTTATGATTCAATGGGGCGTTTAGTGTCACATATGCACAGATTAGTTTAGTTTAGTTTAGAGATACAGCATGGAAAGAGGCCCTTCGGCCCACCGTATCCGCGCCGACCAGCGATCCCCGCACACCCACACCAGCCTACACACAAGGGACAATTTACATTTACACCGACCCAATTAACCTACAAACCTGCAGGGCTTCGGAATGTGGGAAGAAACCGAAGGTCTCGGAGAAAACCCATGCAGGTCACGGGCAGAACGTACAAACTGACTCACTGTACCTTAATTGGTACACTTGACAATAAAATACCTTTGAATCTTTGAGCCTTTGAAATGATGAGAGCTTCCTGTCGAACCCCCCTTAATACAAAGTGATAAGAGTCACACAGCACAGAAACAGGCCCCTCAGCCCAACGTGCCCACACCGACCAACATGCCCCAACTACGCTAGTCCCACCTGCCTGCATCTGGCCCATATCCCTCTACACCTGTACTATCCATGTACCTGTCCAAAAGTATTGTGTGCAGTTTTGGTCCCCTAATTTGATGAAGGGCATTCTTGCTATTGATGGAGTGCAGTGTAGGTTCACAAGGTTAATTCCCGGGATGGCGGGACTGTCATATGCTGAGAGAATGGAGTGGCTGGGCTTGCATCCTCTGGAATTTAGAAGGATGAGGGGGGATCTTATTGAAACATATAAGATTATTAAGGGTTTGGACACACTAGAGGCAGGAAACATGTTCTCGATGTTGGGGCAGTCCAGAACCAGGGGCCATTTAAGAATAAGGGGTAAGCCATTTAGTCAAGTCGAGTCAAGTTTATTTGTCACACACACATACGAGATGGGCAGTGAAAAGAAAAGTGGCAATGCTCACGGACTTTGTGCAAAAAGACAAACAAACAAACAACCAGACAAACTATTTGGAGATGAGGAAACGCTTTTTCACGCAGAGACTTGTGAGTCTGTGGAGGCCGATTCTCTGGATACTTTCAAGAGAAAATTGTTTTTGTTTTTTTTTTTAATTTAATTTATTAGAAGTAAGTATACAGTGGTACCTTTTTACAGGTTCCCAAAATTATGTTAACATAATACATTATCTGTACAACTTCCTTTTTTATTTTAAAAGAGAGAAATAAGAAAGAAAGAGATAGTAAAGAATAGAGGGAAGTCTAGTGTGTGTGAATAAAAAGAGGGAAAAAGAGATAGTGAAGAAAAGAAATAAGCAAGAAAGGAAAACAGAGTGAGATTATCAAATCGCCATAAGGAGATGATTTTTTATATTCTTGCTCATCTTTCACCCATACCTGAAACTACCTACTGTTGCACCACATGAATTCAAGAAATCAATAAATGGAGACCAACTTGGTCTTGCTTATCTATTAGGAGGAGTCTCATTTCTTCCAAGAGTACTTTGTCCAACATATTACTGATCCACATTTTAAACGTTGGTTATAGTAGCATTTTTCCAAAAAAATTTTTGCTGTTATTAACCCATAATTAAAAAATGAATTTTGGGGTATGTTTAATTTGTTTCCGTCTCCCATTACTCCTAATATAATCATTTCAGCATTAGATTTCATTTTATCTTAAATAGATTTGTGAATATATCAAGAGAAAGTTTGATAGAGCTCTTAAAGATAGCGGAGTCTGGGGATATGGGGAGAAGGCAGGAACGGGGTACTGATTAGGGATAGGTACACAAAATTGCTGGAGAAACTCAGCGGGTGCAGCAGCATCTATGGAGCGAAGGAAATAGGCGACGTTTCGGGCCAAAACCCTTCTTCAGGTTTCGGCCCGAAACGTCGCCTATTTCCTTCGCTCCATAGATGCTGCTGCACCCGCTGAGTTTCTCCAGCAATTTTGTGTACCTTCGATTTTCCAGCATCTGCAGTTCCTTCTTGAACACTACTGATTAGGGATGATCAGCCATGGTCACATTGAATGGCGGTGCTGGCTCGAAGGGCCGAATGGCCTACTCCTGCACCTATTGTCTAAATGAGTTGGCCAGCATATTGGCACAGCTGATAGAGGTACATGGAATTTGGAGATGTTGCTTTACAAAGAAGGGCACAGCGGGATTGGTAGCATCTCTGGAGAACGTGCATAGGTGATTTTTGAGTCGGACCTGCTGACCTGCTGAGTTACTCCATAGTTTGGAAGGTGGGTCGGAGCTGTGGGATTAGTTCATTAATGATAGGAGCGGAATTAGGCCATTCGGCCCATCAAGTCTACTCCGCCATTCATTCATGGCTGCTCTATCTCTCCCTCCGAACCCCATTCTCCTGCCTTCTCCCCAGAACCCCTGACACCCGTACTGATCAAACTTCATTCATCATTGCAGATCTTTTGAACGACTACTTGGGCGATGACTGCAACTGTGCAAAGGTTATCGTCACAGAGAGCAAAGGAATGAAAGCCTGGTACGTTGAACGCCTTCAGGTCTCGTTTCGGTTACAGGTCAAAAAGGCTTTTGGCACATTGGCCTTCATCAGTCAGAGTATTGAGTATAGAAGTAGGGAGGTCATATTGCAGTTGTACAAGACGTCGATGAGAATGTATTTAAAGTATTGTGTTCAGTTCTGGGCACCGTGTTATCGGAAAGATGTTGTCAAGCTGGAAAGGGCGCAGAGAAGATTTACGAGGATGTTGCCAGGACTAGAGGGTCTGGGCTATAGGGAGAGGTTGGGGAGTCTGGGTCTTTATTCCTTGGAGCGCAGGAGGATGAGGGGTGATCTTATACAGATGTATAAAATCATGAGAGGAATAGATCGGGTAGATGCACCGATCTTGCCCAGAGTAGGGGAATTGAGGACCGGAGGACATAGGTTCAAGGTGAATGGGAAAAGATTTAACCATGAGGGGTAACCTTTTCACACAAAGGGTGGTGGGTGTATGGAACAAGCTGCCAGAGGAGGTAGTTGAGGCAGGGACTATCCCAACCTTTAAGAAACAGTTAGACAGGTACATGTACAGGTTTTTGGAGGGATATGGACCAAACGCGGGCAGGTGGGAGGTAGCTGAGACAGTTACAACATTTAAAAGACATCTGGGCAGGTGCATGGCTAGGGAACGTTTAGAGGGACGTGGGAAATCTGAGGCGGGGAAACATTGAAGAATTGGACTTTAATCCTTGGTCTTGTGATAGTTTTCTTGTTCTCTGTACGATCGGTGGTGAATCTGTGGAATTCTTTGCCACAGACGGCTGTGGAGGCCAAGTCAGTGGATATATTGAATGCAGAGATAGGTAGATTCTTGATTAGTACGGGTGCCATGGGGTTATGGGGAGAAGGCAGGAGAATGGCGTTAGGAGGGAGAGATAGATCAGCCATGATTGAATGGTGGAGTAGACTTGATGGGCCGAATGGCCTAATTCTGCTCATATTACATGATCTTCTGATCTCTTCTTTTCTCTTGCAGGGTGGGCTGGAATAAGAACTGCAAGGACAAAGACGTTGAGCACTTTGTTGATGGGTGTGGTGTGTGAAAAGAGAAATGATTCAGCATTCGTGTTCAACACCCCCCTCGCGCCCGCTTCTCATCCCAGCTTGCTTCAGATACAGCGCAATGGCATCTTTACCACTACTACCTATATTCTCCTTAGGCCCCCTTTGGTCGTGGCTGACCATGGGTGTCTCCAGGGCGCTAGTCCCTATGTGGAGGACGCCTGTGCGTGACTTTGTTTAACGTGGGGAGACTGGTGCACAGACAGCCACCCCACGGTCCTTGACAGATCTGGGTCAGGATCCAGTGGCATGGAGTCCAAGACGACCGGAGACCCTTTTCTGCCGCAGCCTTCATCCGCCTTCCCAGCCGTTGTGACGTTAGCTCCACTAAGGTCAGCCATCGTCCTCCGCCTGTTCCACCGTTGAGGTCTTGGTTGGATTGCTCTTTGTCAGAGACCTCCCCCTCGACCTTACCGCCATGGGTGGCCCCACCAGGAGCATCACAGCTCCAGACGGCATCGCTCTCAGGATCTCAGGTCCACACGAGCTTCTCCACCACGACAAGGTGATGATCCATGGAAAATAAGTTCCCAAACATAGAAACATAGAAATTAGGTGCAGGAGTAGGCCATTCGGCCCTTCGAGCCTGCACCGCCATTCAATATGATCATGGCTGATCATCCAACTCAGTATCCCGTACCTGCCTTCTCTCCATACCCCCCTGATCCCCTTAGCCACAAGGGCCACATCTAACTCCCTCTTAAATATATACATTGATCCAATAATTGTACCCCCCCTGTGGTAGCTCGTACCAGATACGAACAACCCTCTGAGTGAAAAAGTTGCCTTGAGGTCTCTCTTAAATCTCTCCTCTCTCATCTTTAGCCTGTACCCTCTAGTTGTAGAACCCTCTACTTAAGGACCATGCACATGAAATACATAGAGTACATTTATTTTTGCCACAGTCCGCAGCTTAAATGGCGAGAGCGTCATATCCGAGTGATTACATTGAAATAAAAATTATAAAAAAATGAATAAATAAAGCGATAATTAACTTACAATGTTTTTGTCTGTCGTTGTTTTCTCATTATCTTCCCTGAGGTGTAAAGATGCCACTTGATTGGGTGACAATGGACAACAATGTCACCCAAAGGTAGACACAAAATGCTGGAGTAACTCAGCGGGACAGGCAGCATCTCCGGAGAGAAGGAATGGGTGTGACGTTTCGGGTCGAGACCCTTCTTCAGACCCGAGAGGTCACCCGTTCCTTCTCGCCTGCCCCGAGATGCCGCCTGCCCCGCTGAGTTACCCTAACATTTGGTGTGTCCATCTTTGGTTTAAAGTAGCGTCAGCAGTTCCTTCCTACACGACAATGTCACCCACACTGACTCTCTTCACCTCTCCTGTCACGGGCGGAAGGGATGGTGGGGTCCTGGTGCAAGGCCAACTGAAGATCAATGGGCGGCACAGTGGCGCAGCTGGTAGAGCCGCTGCCTCACAGCGCCAGAGACCCAGGTTCGATCCTGACCTCTGGCGCTATGCTATCCATGTGCATCGAGCCACAGTGGCGCAGCGGTAGCAGTAGATCCTGACTACGGGTGCTGTCTGTGTGGGGTTTGTACGTTCTCACTGGGACCACGTGTGTTTCCTCCGGGTGCTCGGGTTTTCTCCTACGCTCCAAAGACGTGCGGGTTTGTAGGTTAATTGGCTTCTGTAAATTGCCCCGTAGTAAGATGGAAAACTGGAACAACGTGGAGATAATGTGAATGGGTGATCAATTGGCAGCATAGGCTCTTTACTTTAGCTTTTAGAGATACAGCGTGCGAATAGGCCCTTCGGCCCATCGAGTCCGTGCCAACCAGAGATCACCCTGTACACTAACACTATCCTACACACACTTGAGACTATTGTACATGTTACCAAATTAACCTACACTCCTGAATGTCTTTGGAGTGTGGGAGGAAACCAGAGCACCCGGAGAAAACCCACGCGGTCCCAGGGAGAACGTGCAAACTCTGCACAGACAGCAGTCCGTAGTCAGGATCGAACCGGGGTCCACTGCTACCACTGCGCCACCGTGCCACCCCAATGGGTGGAGCTGACTCGATGGGCCGAAGGGTATGTTTCCATGCTGTATCTCTCAATCAATTTCTGGAGGAAGGAACTGCAGATGCTGGTTTAAACCAAAGATAGACGCAAAAAGCTGGAGTAACTCAGCGGGACAGGCGGCATCTCTGGAGAAAAGGAATGGGTGACGTTTTGGATCGAGACCCAAAACGCCACCCATTCCTTCTCTCCAGAGATGCTGCCTGACCCGCTGAGTTACTCCAGTTTTTTGTGTCTATCTTCAATCCATAAACCTGTTCTGTCCCTTTAGCAAAAGTAAAAGCTAGAACAGGAACTCGCCTGCCATCTACTGGATAAGCAGTATGAGTGCAGACCATAGAGAAGCTCCATTGTGTAGGAACAAGGAACTGCAGATGCTGGTTCAATTCCTGTTGTTCATCATTCCTGAACCCGACTGAATTGAGTCTGAAGAAGGGCCTCGACCCAAAACATCACCCATTCCTTCTCTCCAGAGATGCTGCCTGTCCCGCTGAGTTACTCCAGCTTTTTGTGTCCATCTTTGATTTATACCAACACCTGCAGTTCCTTCCGACACATTCCTGAATCCTGGGCGTCTCACGCTCGTAAATCACGCACCACTGATTGGGAAGCGGTCAAACCCTTGTTGATACAATACAAGAGAATTAAGCCAAAAGCCAGCAGACCCTTGGACAAACGTTAGACACCAAAGCCTGGAGTAACTCAGCAGGTCAGGCAGTATCTCTGGAGGTCCACAGAAATGCTGGAGAAACTCAGCGGGAGCAGCAGCATCTATGGAGCGAAGGAGATAGGCAACGTTTCGGGCCGAAACCTTTCTTCAGTATCTCTGGAGAGAAGGAATGGGTGGCATTTAGGGTTGAGACCCTGAGTCTGAAGAAGGATCTCGATCCAAAACGTCACCTATTCCTTTTCTCCAGAAATGTTCCTTCCTCCAGAGATTGATAGAGAGATACAGTATGGAAACAGACCCTTCGGTCCATCGACTGGGGTGGCACCGGGGTGCAGCGATAGCAGTAGACCCCGGTTTGGTCCTGACTATGGGTGCTGTCTGTACGGAGTTTGCACGTTCTCCCTGTGACCGCATGGGTTTTCTCCAGGTGCTCTGGTTTCCTCCCACACTCCAAAGACATGCAGGTCTGTAGGTTAATTTAGTAAGGTGTAAAATTGTCACTGGAAAAATAGGCCATGGCAAGAGACCAGTGGACAAAAGTTAGACACAAAAAACCTGGAGTAACTCAGCGGGTCATGCAGCATCTCTGGAGGGAAGGAATGGGTGGCACTTTGGGTTGGGACCGAGTCTGAAGAAGAATTTCGATTTAAAACGTTTCGATTCGAGATCCTTCTTCAGATTGGGAGTCAGGGGGAGAGGGAAATGAGAGACAAAGAAGGTGCATAGAACAAATGAAGGAAAGATATTAAGAAGGAACTGAGTTTGGCCACACCTGGGGAATTTGGAGTACCGTGTGCAGTTCTGGTCACCGTATCACAGCAAGAAAATGGCGGCTTTGGAGAGGGTGGAGAGGAACTTCACCAGAATTTGACTATGGAGTATTGTGAACAGTTTTGAGCCCCTGCAGCTTCGGCTCGCCTGCAGTCCGTCAGTCTTGTCTTTTTTTTGTTTTCTTTTGTCCTGTTGTTTTAGTTTATTTCAGTTTATTTTAGTTGTGTATGTGTGGGGGAGGGGGGGGTGGGAGAAACTTGTTTTTAGTCTCTTCTTTCGGGGGGGGGATGCGATCTTTTCTTGTCTTATTCTCCCGTCTCCATCTCCGTCTTCGCTGAGGCCTAATCACGGAGCTGGCGGCCTCCAACTGGGACAGGCCTCGAGGCACTGGAGGCAGAGCCAGGACTTACCGACGCGGGGCTGGCCGACGTCGGGGCTGTGGCAGCGGCGACCCGAGGCTCAGCATCGGGAGCTCGCATGACCCAGGTCGGTGACCGATTCTCCGGAGCTCCCGCAACAACAGCTTTGTCCGCTGCACTGGAGGGCGGCAGCTTCGTCCGTTCCGGGCCGCGGAGTTTGAACCGGCCCGTTCGCGGAGCTCGGATTCGGCCGCGGGCCTTACCATCACCCGGCGGGGGGCCCCAACATCGGAAGCCTGGATTGCCTCAACGCAGAGGGAGAACAAGGAGGGAAGAGACAAGGACTTTAAGACTTTTGCCTTCCATCACAGTGGGGAGGTGCCTGGTAGACTCACTGTGGTGGATGTTAAATCTGTGTTCATTGTGTGTTTTGTTATTTTATTCTAAGTTATGACTGGAAGGTCCATAATTTCGTTCAGAATGAAAAGTCTGAATGACAATAAAGGAAACTTTATACTCTATATCTGCGGAAGGATGCGCGGGCCTTGGAGAGAATCTGAAGAAGGATTCCGACCCTGAACGTTCCCCTTTTCTTTTTCTCCCAAGACGTGGAGTTAGTTTAGTTTATTGTCTATTTAGTTTAAAGATACAGTGCGGAAACAGGCCGTTCGGCCCAGGGAGTCCGGGCACCAACCAGCGATCCCCGCACATTAACTCTATCCGACAGACACTAGGGCCAATTAAACTACAAACCTGCTCGTGTTTGGATGTGGGAGGAAACCAAAGTTCTCGTGGAAAGCCCACGCTTCTATAGACAATAGATGATAGATAATAGGTGCAGAAGTAGGCCATTCGGCCCTTCGAGCCAGCACCGCCATTCAATGTGATCATCCACAATCAGTACCCCGTTCCTGCCTCCTCCCCATATCCCCTGACTTCGCTATCTTTAAGAGCCCTATCTAGCTCTCGAAAGTATACAGAGAACTGGCCTCCACCGCCCTCTGACTTTTCTCTGCTTGGATTCCAGAGAATTCCAAGCAGAGAAAGTACAAACCCCGTACAGACAGCACCCGTAGTCGGGATCGAACCCGGGCCTCTGGAGCTGTAAGCGCTGTCGGGCAGCAACTCTACCATCGTGCCCGAGTTACTTCAGCGCTTTGCGGCTATCTTCGGTACAAACCAGCACTTGCAATTCCTTCCCGCGCACAAATCTCTGACTACGGCGGAGGCAGCGTGAAGTGTGGATGGATTCACTAGCGGGGAGCGTGGTCTGTGTGATGGACTGGGCCACATCAACAACGCTCGGGATATTTCTTATGGGTCTTGGACAGAGTCGTTTCCCAAACCAAGGTGTGGCATAAACCTCACACTGAACTTCTGTTTTCTGATAGATCCAATTAATAACAACAACCTCACCCAGTTAAAGGCAAATACTTCCCAGGCATATTTACTTTGCGAACATTAATACCACCCATTCAACTAACAGCCTCCAAACCCAAGAAATAACCATTCAAAAGCACCTTTCTATTAATTGATCCTTATCGTTAATTAAATTATGAGTAACATTTTGTTCATTTTCAGAGAAGTGTGGTGCCAAGGAGCGGCAGGATGGAATTTTAATCTCCCCTTCACCCAGTCCCACGATCTGGGTACAGAATGTCCTTTGGATGAACTGTGTAGGAAGGAACTGCAGATGCCGTTTTACACCGAAGATGGACACAAAGTGCTGGAGTAACTCACGAGTAAGGCAGCATCTCTGGAGAAAAGTATCCATATATTAGTTTAGTTCTTCACACACAGAGTTGCGAGTCTGTGGAATTCACTGCCTCAGAGGGAGGTGGAGGCCGGTTCTCTGGATACTTTCAAGGGAGAGCTAGATAGGGCTCTTAAAGATAGAGGAGTCAGGGGATATGGGGGAGAAGGCAAGAACGGGGTACTGATTGGGGATGATCAGCCATGATCACATTGAATGGCGGTGCTGGCTCGAAGGGCCGAATGGCCTCCTCCTGCACCTATTGTCTGTTTAGTTTAAAGATACAGCGTGGAAACAGGCCCTTCAGCCCACGTCGACCAGTAATCCCCACACACTCGCACAATCCTACACACACTATGGACAATTTATACAAGCCGAATTAACCTACAAACCTGCATGTCTTTCTGAAGTGAGGGAGGAAAGCGGACGTCTTGGTGAAAACCCACGTGGGTCACGGGGAGAACATACAAACTCCGTACAGGCAGCACCCGTAGTCGGGATCGAACCCGGGTCTAAGGCAGCAACTCTACCGCTACGCCACCGTGGCATTTACTGACATTTTCCACACCCTATATCTCCCTCATCTTTCCTCACTGATCAAAGAATGAACGTTAAAATGTGTTTAATTAGTGAATATCACAAAGGCGTAGACATCACGCAGCACGGAAACAGGCCCTTCGGCCCAACTCATCCATGCTGACCAAGATTCCTCATCCAAACTAATCCCATTTGACCACACGTGTAGGAAGGAACAGCAGATGCTGGCTTAAATCGAAGATAGACACAAAATGCTGGAGTAACTCAGCGAGACAGGCGGCATCTCTGGAGAGAAGGAATGGGAGACCTTTTGGGTCTGAAGAAGGCTGTCGACCTGAAAACGTCAACCATTCCTTCTCCCCAGAGATGCTGCCTGTCCCGCTGAGCTACTCCACCATTTTCTGTCTACCTCCCATTTGACAAACGACCCTTCCACAGAGTTCCTATCCACGTATCTTTTAGTTTCAGGACATGGGCCAAACATCTTTTAACGTTTGTTCTGCAAACGCTCCAATAGCTTTCAAGAGAGAGCTAGATACGGCTCTTAAAAACAGCAGAGTCAGGGGATAATGGGGAGAAGGCAGGAACGGGGTACTGATTGGGGATGATCTGCCATGATCACATTGAATGGTGGTGCTGGCTAGAAGGGCCAAATGGCCTACTCCTGCACCTATTCACCAGACTACTCCTGCACAGGTTCACCAGACTGATTCCTGGGATGTCAGGACTTTCATATGAAGAAAGACTGGATAGACTCGGCTTGTTCTCGCTAGAATTTAGAAGATTGAGGGGGGATCTTATAGAAACGTACAAAATTCTTAAGGGGTTGGACAGGCTAGACGCAGGAAGATTGTTCCCGATGTTGGGGAAGACCAGAACAAGGTTTAAGGATCAGGGGGAAATCATTTAGGACCGAGATGAGAAAAACATTTTTTTACACAGAGAGTGGTGAATCTCAATTCAATTCAATTCAACTTTAATGTCATTGCACAGATACAAGTATGGGTACAACGAAATGCAGTTTAGCGTCAGTCCGTAGTAATAGTGCAATATAGAAATAAAAATACAGAATAAGCAAACAATGCGGACGGAGAGACTGGAGAAATCTATCGGCGGGACTCTGAGTTCAGCAATGTGATAGTGTTGTTGTAGAAGCTGTTCCTCATCCTACTAGTACGAGACCTGAGGCTCCTGTACCGCCTCCCTGATGGGAGGAGGGCAAACAGTCCATGGTTGGGGTGGGAGGGGTTTTTAATGATCTTCCCGGCCCGTCTCAGACACCGTTTTCGGTGGAGGGCATCCATGGCAGGGAGCGGGGCACCGATGATGTACTGAGCAGTTTTCACCACCCGTTGTAGTGCCTTCCTGTCCGCTACGGTGCAACTGCTGTACCATACCGTGAAGCAGGTGGTCAGGATGCTTTCGATGGTACAGCGGTAGAAGTTGGTCAGGATCTGGGGGGGACAGGTGAGCTTTCTTGAGCCTCCTCAGGAAGTAAAGGCGCTGCTGCACCTTTTTGATCAGCTTGGAGGTGTTGAGGGACCAGGACAGATCCTCCCAGATGTGTACCCCGAGAAATTTGTAGTTGGAGACGCACTCCACCTCAGTCCCGTTTATATGGATGGGGGTATGTCTGCCCCCTCTGGTCTTCCTGAAGTCAACACTAATTTCCTTCGTCTTCTTGGAGTTGAGGACGAGGTTATTGTTGGCACACCAGGTTGTCAGGTGCTGGACCTCATCCCTGTAGGCTGACTCGTCGCTGTCACTGATCAGTCCCACCACCGTGGTGTCGTCGGCAAAGTTAATGATGGCGTTGGAGCCATTCTTAGGGATGCAGTCATGGGTTAAGAGGGAGTAGAGGAGAGGGCTGAGCACACAGCCCTGTGGCACGCCGGTGTTCAGTGTTATAGTGGAGGAGGTGAGGTTGTTGACCCTAACAGACTGTGGTCTGTTGGTGAGGAAATCCACAATCTCTGGAATTCTCTGCCACAGAAGGTACTTGAGGCCACAGTTAATTGGCTATATTTAAGAGGGAGTTAGATGTGGCCCTTGTGGCTAAAGGGATCAGGGGGTATGGAGAGAAGGCAGGCACAGGATATTGAGTTGGATGATCAGCCATGATCATATTGAATGGTGGTGCAGGCTCGAAGGGAAAAATGGTCTACTCCTGCACCTATTTTCTATGTTTCTATTGACTATTGTCTATTGTCTAATAAACTAAACTGAACTAAGTTATTTAGACCAACATTAAGTACAAATTGCATTTTCAATTGAAAGAGGAATGCTGTTGAAAAGGTTATCAAAGATAAACCATGACAAATTAATCAGGTTGAGTTCTTTGATCAAGAATCTGTGACTCATGAGGTATGTTTGGAGTTTCAAAAGGCAATTAATAAATTAGCCGACATCAATGAACGAATGCACCTGGGGTTAACGAGGCAGTGGTATTTTGGGCTTATGACAGCCAAAAGGAAATGAAGTTGAGAATAGCGGTGAATAGATGCTTCCGATTGGGGTGAATTATGCAGTCAGGGCTCTGATAGGAGTCATTGACGGGAGAATTGCTTCTTATGTTCCAGATGCAGTAACCTGAATGGTTATGGAATGCTTATGGAATATACTACTGATGGAGGTCTCTCGCTAAACACCTCCACTCAGTACACCTATTCCTGCCTGAGCTCCCGGTTGCTAAAAACTTTAACTCCCCTCCCATTAATAACCAAATCTGATCAATAACCAAAAATCTGTAGCCTCCTTTTGCTCTGGTATTTTATTAAATTCACATGTTTATCTGAGGAAAGACATTCTTGCCATAGAGGGAGTACAGAGAAGGTTCACCAGACTGATTCCTGGGATGTCAGGACTTTCACCACCCGTTGTAGTGCCTTCCTGTCCGCTACGGTGCAACTGCTGTACCATACCGTGAAGCAGGTGATCAGGATGCTTTCAATGGTACAGCGGCTGTCAGGACTTATGTGGATAAATGTGAGGTTGTCCACTTTGGTGGCAAAAACAGGAAAGTAGATTATTATCTGAATGGTGGCCGATTAGGAAAGGGGGAGATGCAACGAGACCTGGGTGTCATGGTACACCAGTCATTAAAAGTAGGCATGCAGGTGCAGCAGGCAGTGAAGAAGGCGAATGGTATGTTAGCATTCATAACAAAAGGATTTGAGTATAGGAGCAGGGAGGTTCTACTGCAGTTGTACAGGGTCTTGGTGAGACCTCACCTATTGCGTACAGTTTTGGTCTCCTAATCTGAGGAAAGACATTCTTGCCATAGAGGGAGTGCAGAGCTGGTTCACCAGACTGATTCCTGGGATGGCAGGACTTTCATATGAAGAAAGACTGGGTAGACTCGGCTTGTACTCGTTAGAATTTAGAAGATTAAGGGGGGATCTTATAGAAACTTACAAAATTCTTAAGGGGTTGGACAGGCTAGATGCAGGAAGATTGTTCCCGATGTTGGGGAAGTCCAGAACTAGAGGTCACAGTTTAAGGATAAGAGGGAAGTCTTTTAGGACCGAGATGAGAAAATCATTTTTTACACAGAGATTGGTGAATCTGTGGAATTCTCTGCCACAGTAGGTAGTTGAGGCCAGTTCATTGGCTATATTTAAGAGGGTGTTAGATGTGGCCCTTGTGGCTAAAGGGATCAGGGGGTATGGAGAGAAGGCAGGTATGGGATACCGAGTTGGATGATCAGCCATGATCATATCGAATGGCGGTGCAGGCTCGAAGGGCCGAATGGCCTACTCCTGCACCTATTTTCTATGTTTCTATGTTTAATCAATAATGTTTTATTATTAATGTTTAATGTTTTATGTATCATTCCTAACTGTCAATGTATGTCATGTTGTCACTTGCGGGCGGAACACCAAGGCAAATTCCTTGTATGTGAATACTTGGTCAATAAACCTATCCATTCATTCATTCATTCACACACTGTCAGAGTGAGGCCCAGTGCAAATTGGAGATACAGCATCTCATATTTTGCTTGGGTAACTTACAATCCAGCGGTATGAACATTGACTTCTCTAACATATTGACTTCAAGGAACCCTTGCTTTCCCTCTCTTTCCATTCCACCATCTTCCTAGTTCTCCGACCAGTCTGACTGGCCCCCTGATTAAATGTTATCTCGGTATGCTTCGTTGTCAACTTCTCCTAGCTAACAATGACCCATTCGACATTTACCTTTGACTCCATCCCCCCACGACGTCCCTTTTTCACACCTTACACTTCCTTATCTCTGAGCCTCCCTCTCCCCTGACTCTCAGTCTGAAGAAGGGTCTCGACCCGAAACATCACCCGTTCCTTCTCTCCAGAGATGCTGCCTGGCCCGTGGAGTTACTCCAGCGCTGTGTGTCTGGCTCCGACACAAAACCAGCATCTGCAGTTCCTTCCTACACAGATCAAAAGCAGATCACTCTCCACAACTCAAAATAGAGCCATTTCATTTCTCACACTTCACGAGGATGGAAATAGTGAGCAAGTAATTGTGTAAACGTTTTCAGATCTATTGGGATTGATTGCACGGCATTCTTTTGACTGTAGACATTAGAGATACAGCGTGGAAACAGGCCCTTCGGCCCACCGAGTCCGTGCCGACCAAAGATCACCCGTCCACTAGTTCTATCCTACACACTAGGGACAATTTTACAGGAGCCAAGTAACCTACAAACCCGCACGTCTTTAGAATGTGGGAGGAAACCAGAACACTGGGAGAAAACTCACGCCTGAACGTGCGAGCTCCACACAGACAGCAGCAAGAGACAGTATTGAACCCGGGTCTCGGGTGCTGCGATAGCAAGGAACAGGCCCTTCGGCCCACTGAATTCACACCGACCATCGATCACCCGTTCACACTAGTTCTATGTTGTACCACATTCTCAACCATTCCCTACACACTAGGGGCAATTTATACAGAGCAAATCAACCTACAAACCCGCACTCTGAGTCTGAAGAACGGTCTAGACCCGAAACATCACCCATTCCTTCCCTCCAGGGATGCTGCCTGTCCCGCTGAGTTACTCCACCATTGTTTGTCCACCTCCCATTTAAACTAGCATCTGCAGTTCCTTTCCTCTACATTCTACATTCCTCTACATTCAGAATGGCCAACTCCCTGAACTGGGACCGTGATCCTGGTGCTAGGGCACAAAGAGAGCGGAGTCAGGGGATAAGGGGAGAAGGCAGGAACGAGGTACTGATTGGGGATGATCAGCCATGATCACATTGAATGGCGGTGCTGGCTCGAAGGGCTGAATGGCCTCTACTCCTGCACCTATTGTCTCTGTTTACATGTCTGCTGTCTAAGCATCCAGGAAAAACATCATTCTAGCATCTGCTCAATCTACCCCAAAGATAACTACTTCAGGAAGATCATTCCTTTGGTTTAGTTTTGAGATACAGCGTGGAAACAGGCCCTACGTTCTGCCAAGTCCGGGCTAACCAACAATCCCCGTACACTAACACTATCCTACACACGCAGGGACAATTTACAAATTTAGCAATAGACAATAGACAATAGGTGCAGGAGTAGACCATTCGGCCCTTCGAGCCAACTACAGCCCTGTGCGTCTTTGGTGTGTGCCCCTAGTGTGTAGAAATGGAACTACGCCGTGTCGCAGAGACAAAGCGACAGCATCGTAAGGAGAGAGAGAGAAGGACGCTCGACAACTACCGACCACCGCCAGTCTCCACTGTCCCGTTACACCAAGGTGTGTGTAGATCACGGATCTGCCTCTACAGACATCTGCAGACCCACACGTAGACGACCCTATGGAGAGGAGAGGACAGTCATACTCAATAGACAATAGGTGCAGAAGTAGGCCATTCGGCCCTTCGAGCCTGCACTTCAATATGATCATGGCTGATCATCCAACCCAGTATCCCGTACATGCCTTTTCTCCATACCCCCTGATCCCTTAGCCACAAGGGTCACATCTAACTCCCTCTTAAATATAGCCAATGAACTGGCCTCAACTACCCTCTGTGGCAGAGAGTTCCAGAGATTCACCACTCTCTGCGTGAAAAAAGTTCTTCTCATCTTGGTTTTAAAGGATTTCCCCTTTATCCTTAAGCTGTGACCCCTGGTCATGGCTGATCATCCCCAATCAGTACCCCCATTCCTGCCTTCTCCCCCTGACTCCGTTATTTTTAAGAGCCCTATCTAGCTCTCTCGTGAAAGCATCCAGAGAACCTGCCTCCACCACCGCCCTTCTGTGGCAGAGAATTCCACAGACTCACCACTCTCTGTGAGAAAAAGTGTTTCCTCGTCTCCGTTCAAAATGGCTTACTCCTTATTCTTAAACTGTGTGTGGCCCCTGGTTC
Organism: Leucoraja erinaceus; assembly: GCF_028641065.1. Classification (NCBI taxonomy): domain Eukaryota; kingdom Metazoa; phylum Chordata; class Chondrichthyes; order Rajiformes; family Rajidae; genus Leucoraja; species Leucoraja erinaceus. The sequence goes on from NC_073389.1 coordinate 53,315,941, forward strand.
TGGACTCCCCCCAACATCGGGAACACGTTTCCTGCCTCTAGCGTGTCCAAACCCTTAACAATCTTATATGTTTCAATCAGATCCCCTCTCATTCTTCTAAACACCAGAGTGTACAAGCCCAGCCGCTCCATTCTCTCAGCATATGACAGTCCCGCCATCCCGGGAATTAACCTTGTAAACCTACGCTGCGCTCGTTTCGAGTGACCGCCGATGATGAGGATAGAACGAGTGTATGGGGTTCTATGCTGGTCGGCGCAGACCCTGCGTGGGTCTTTCTGTCCTGGTCCTCCTCCATTGTCAGAGAGAAGACAAATGCAAATTGGAGGAACAGCACCTCATATTTCGCTCGGGCAGCTTACACCCCAGCGGTCGGTCTCTGTCGTTGCTAAGCAGCAACTCTACCGCTGCGGCACCGTAGCGCACGTTTTTTGACCCATTTTCTGACCTGTTTTGCACACAAAGCCAACTAATAAAGTTTTACAGTCGTGCAGCACAGAAACAGGTAGGCCAAACAGCTTTCCGTTCCATAAAGAAGTTTGAAATGACAACTAGGCCAAACTCAAGTACAATTGGATGAGTAATTCAAAGATAAAAATGTCTTGGCCTACAACCATCACTGAGATAGTTAATATGTTCATATTGGAGCAGAATTAGGCCATTCGGCCCATCAAATCTGTTCAGCCATTCAACCATGACTGATCTATCTCTCCTTCCTTCCCCTATTCCCCCGCCTTCTCCCCATAGCCCCTGATACCCGTACTAAGGGCGGCACGGTGGCGCAGCGGATGGAGTTGCTGCCTTACAGCGAATGCAGCGCCGGAGACCCAGGTTCGACCCGACTATGTGCTGTCTGTACGGAGTTTGTACGTTCTCCCCGTGACCTGCATGGATTTTCGCCAAAATCTTCGGCTTCCTCCCACAGTTCAAAGACATACAGGTTAATTGGCTTGGGTTTGTATACTTGGTATAGGTGTAAATTGTTCCTAGTGTTTAGTTCATTTCAGAGATACAGCACAGAAACAGGCCCTTCGGCCTACCAAGTCCGTGCCGACCAGCGATCCCCGCACATTAACACTATCCTACACACACTAGGGACAATTTTCATTTATACCAAGCCTATGTGTGTAGGCCTGCATTAATGGGCAAGGATCGGTGGGCTGAAGGGTGCTGCATCTCTAAACTAAACTAAACCAAACTAATCAAGAATCTAACTCTGCCTTAAAATAATCCATTGGCTTGGCCTCTAGAACATTCTGTGATTGGCCATCTCCAGTTGCCATGCTTGAAACATAGAAACATAGACATAAAATAGGTGCAAGAGTAGGCCATTCGGCCCTTCGAGCCTGCACCATTCGCCATTCAATATGATCATGGCTGATCATCCAACTCAGTATCCTGTACCTGCCTTCTCTCCATACCCCCTGATCCCTTTAGCCACAAGGGCCACATCTAACTCCCTCTTAAATATAGCCAATGAACTGGCCTCAACTACCTTCTGTGGCAGAGAATTCCAGAGAGATTCACCACTCCCTGTGTGAAAAATGTTTTCATACATGTGAGGAGGTCCCTTTTCTACAAGCTTCTAAAGTTTGTGTGTTAAAGGTGTTTCCCCCATACATTACACAGGGAGTTTCATGAGTTTCACCCAATGATGATGAAAGAGCGTAAACATGTGGCCAAAAGGCACTGTGATGTGTGGCAGGCTAGGAGGTGATATGGTTTGTTTGCCCAGGGTGTTTTACATGGTCACCACAAACCACCCCCGAAACAGATTCAGCGTCAAACACAGAGACTCTAGACTGTAGGGATACAACGCGGAAACAGGCCCTTCGGCCCACCGAGTCCGTGACGGCCAGCGATCACCCCGTACACTAGCACCATCCCACACAATAGGAACAATGAAAACATTCCTTTACCGAAGCCAACTAACCCACAAGCCTGCACGTCCTTGGAGTGTGGGAGGAAACCGGAGCACCCGGAGAAAACCCACGCAGGTCACAGGGAGAAGGTACAAACTCTGTGCAGGCAGCACCCGTAGTCAGGATCGAACCTGGGTCGCTGGTGCGGCAAGGTGGCGCAGCGGTTGGGATGCTGCCTTACAGCGCCAGAGACCTGGGTTCAATCCTGAATACTGGAGCTGTCTGTATGGAGTTTGTACGTTCTCCCCGCGAGCACGAGGATTTTCTCCGAGATCTTCGGTTTCCTCCCACACTCCAAAAGCATGCAAATTTGTAGATTAAGTCAAGTCAAGTCAAGTTTATTCGTCACATACACATTCGAGATGCGCAGTGAAATGAAAAGTGGCAGTGCTCGCGGAAACTACAAACAGAATGGAACAGAATCACATATTATTTTACATATTAAATATTGTGGGCAGAAGGAAAAAGGGAAAAAAGGGAAAACAGCACTTTTTAAAAAAAGCAGTAGAGTGGCACAGTAAAAGCTAGTCCCTGGTGAGATAGGAGTTTACAGTCCTAATGGCCTTTGGGAAGAAACTCCTTCTCAACTTCTCCGTTCTCACAGCATGGCAACGGAGGCGTTTGCCTGACCGTAGCAGCTGGAACAGTCTGTTGCTGGGGTGGAAGGGGTCTCCCATGATTTTATTGGCTCTGGAGTTGCACCTCCTGATGTATAGTTCCTGCAGGGGGGGCGAGTGAAGTTCCCATAGTGCGTTCGGCCGAACGCACTACTCTCTGCAGAGCCTTCTTGTCCTGGGCAGAGCAATTCCCAAACCAGATGGTAATATTTCCGGACAAGATGCTTTCCACAAGCCGCTGAGTAGAAGTCCACGGTTGCTGAGTAGAAGTCCATTGGCTTGGTATAAATGTAAATGGTCCCCTAATGTGTGTGGGATAGAGTTAATGTGCTGGTTGGTGCAGACTCGGTGGATCGAAGGGTCTGTTTCCGCACTGTATCTAAACGCTACTGCAGTGCCACTGGGCCGCCATTGGATTGTGTACAAAGCAAAATAGCGCTGTCAGAAAACACAGAAGCATTTCACCAATTTACAAGTTATAGGAGTAGAATTAGGCCATTCGGCCCATCGAGTCCACTCTGCCATTCACTCATGGCTGATCTCCCCACAACCCTTGAACCCGTTCTAATCAGGAATTTGTCGACCTCTGCCTTAAAAATATCCACTGCGACTTGGCCTCCACAACCCTCTGTGGCAATGAGTTCCACAGATTAACTACCCTTTGACTAAAGAAGTTCCTCCATACCTCCATTCTAAAAGAGCGCCCTTTAATTCTGAGGCTGTGACCTCTGGTCCTAGACTCTCCCATCAGTGGAAACATCCTTTCCACATCTTTCATTATTCAGTAAGTTTCAATGAGGTCCCCCCCTCAACCTTCTAAACTCCAGCAAGTACAGGCCCAGTGCTGTCAAACGCTCATCATACGCTAACCCACTCATTCCTGGGATCATTCTTGTAAACCTCCTCTGGACCCTCTCCAGAGCCAGCACATCCTTCCTCAGATATGGGGCCCAAATTTGCTCACAGTACTCCAAATACGGCCTGCCCAGCGCCTTCAGAAGGGTCTCGACCCGAAATGTCACCCATTCATAGAAACATAGAAATTAGGTGCAGGAGTAGGCCATTCGGCCCTTCGAACCTGCACCGCCATTCATTATGATCATGGCTGATCATCCAACTCAGTATCCCGTACCTGCCTTCTCTCCATACCCTCTGATCCCCTTAGCCACAAGGGCCACATCTAACTCCCTCTTAAATATAGCCAATGAACTGGCCTCGACTACCCTCTGCAGCAGAGAGTTCCAGAGATTTCACCACTCTCTGTGTGAAAAAAAGTTCTTCTCATCTCGGTTTTAAAGGATTTCCCCCTTATCCTTAAGCTGTGACCCCTTGTCCTGGACTTCCCCAACATCGGGAACAATCTTCCTGCATCTAGCCTGTCCAACCCCTTAAGAATTTTGTAAGTTTCTATAAGATCCCCTCTCAATCTCCTAAATTCTAGAGAGTATAAACCAAGTCTATCCAGTCTTTCTTCATAAGACAGTCCTGACATCCCAGGAATCAGTCTGGTGAACCTTCTCTGCACTCCCTCTATGGCAATAATGTCCTTCCTCAGATTTGGAGACCAAAACTGTACGCAATACTCTAGGTGTGGTCTCACCAAGACCCTGTACAACTGCAGTAGAACCTCCCTGCTCCTATACTCAAATCATTTTGCTATTCCTTCTCTCCAGAGTCACTGCCTGTCCCACTAAGTTACTCCAGCGTTTTGTGTCTATCGGCAAGATGTGTTGTGTACGTTATCTGGCACAATCTTCTCGACCCTCCTTTGCATTGCAAACTTTGTGAAATCTTACCTGTTCAGGCCCTGTGACTCATCGCACAGAAATTGTTTGCTTTTTCCCCCAGGTTCTCTATTTAACTGGCATTTTCAGACTGATAAGACTGATTCAGACTGATAAGACTGATTCGGTCCTGTATAAAGGCACAGGCATTCGTTCCATATCGGCACATACCCTGGTGACAAGATGAAGACGCTTGTTATTCTCAGTGTCCTGATCGCTGTCTCCAGCGCCAAAATCTTCAGCAGATGTGAAATGGTCAACGTTATAAAGGACTCCAGGCTAACCAAATTCACCCAGTACAGCGTCGCTGATTGTAAGTCACATTTTCTCTTTGCTATTTAAAGAAGGTACAGGAGCCTGAAAACTGTAACATCCAGGTTCAGGAGCAGCTTCTCCCCTGCAGCCATCTAGTCTATATTAAATACCACAACCTCCATTAAGCTCTGAACTACATGGACTATCATTGGTATTGTTGCATGATTTTTGTTTATTTGTTTTTTATGTGTGTACGTATGTGTATATATATATGCAGGCTCCAAGGGCCAAATGGCCTCCTCCTGCACCTATTTTCTATATACATGTGTGGATTATACACTGATCTGTATACTGTCAGTCTGATGAAGGGTCTCGTACCCAAAACGTCACCCATTCCTTCTCTCCAGAGATGCTGCCAGTCCCGCTGAGTTACTCCAGCATTTTGTGTCTCTCTTTGGAGTAAACCAGCATCTGCAGTTCCTTTCCTACGCTGTTAATTTTATCGCCGGTTCTTATGTCCAAACCTTTCTCCGGCACTGAGGTAAAAACGAACTGATCGGTAGTTTATTCTCACTCGAGTTGTTAACGCAGACCAGACCATCACACAAACTAACCCTCCTTCCATTGACTCCATCTACACCTCGCGCTGCCTCGGCAAGGCCAGCAGCATCATCAAGGACCAGTCGCACCCCGGCCACTCCCTCTTCTCCCCTCTCCCATCGGGCAAAAGGTACAGAAGTGTGAAAACGCACACCTCCAGATTCAGGGACATTTTCTTCCCAGCTGTTATCAGGCAACTGAACCATCCCACCAACAACCAGAGAGCAGTGCTGAACTACTATCGAACTTTTCGATGGCCCTCGGACTATCCTTGATCGGATTTACCTTGCACTAAACGTCATTCCCTCATCATGTATCTATACACTGTAAATGGCTCGATTGTAAACACGTATTGTCTTTCTGCTGACTGGTTAGCACGCAACAAAAGCTTTTCACTGACCCTCAGTCCACGTGACAATAAACTAAACTCACAGCTTTATTATTCAAGAGAATAACACTTGCAACTTGAGACAACACGATTGGGGCGATCAGCTGAATCAAACTTCATTGTCATTTTGATCATCGTTTCTAACTTACCTCGGTGCTTCGCAGATCTATTTTTTTTTTAAAGCTTCTTATGGAAAGTATTTTGTCCCTAGTTTCAATCTCATGACCTTCTATCCATTCTTGATAAGACATCGTGCATTGAAATAACTATGATTTATACATTAGGGTCTTAGCAAGAATGTTGCCAAAACTTGAGGTGCTGTGCATTAGGGAGAGGTTGGGCAGGCTAGAATTTATTCCTTGGAGCGCAAGAGGCTGAGGGGCGGTTTTAGTTTTAGAGAAACAGCGCGGAAACGGGCCCTTCGGCCCACCGAGTCCGGGTCGACCAGCAATCCCCACAAGTTTATACCCACGAGGGTCAATTCACACAAACCCAAGCCAATCAACCTACAAACCTGTGCGTCTTTGAAGTGTAGGAGTACAATAGACAATAGGTGCAGGAGTAGGCCATTCGGCCCTTCAAGTCAGCGCCGCCATTCAATGTGATCATGGCTGATCGTCCACAATCAGTACCCCGTTCCTGCCTTCTCCCCATATCCCCTGACTCTGCTATCTTTAAGAGCCCTATAGAAACATAGAAACATAGAAATTAGGTGCAGGAGTAGGCCATTCGGCCCTTCGAGCCTGCACCGCCATTCAATATGATCATGGCTGATCATCCAACTCAGTATCCTGTACCTGCCTTCTCTCCATACCCCCTGATCCCTTTAGCCACAAGGGCCACATCTAACTCCCTCTTAAATATAGCCAATGAACTGTGGCCTCGACTACCCTCTGTGGCAGAGAGGTCCAGAGATACACCACTATCTAGCTCTCTCTTGAAAGTATCCAGGGAACCGGCCTCCACCGCCTTGTAAAGCAGAGAATTCCACAGACTCACAACTCTCGGTGTGAAAAAAGCGTTTCCTCATTTCCATTCCAAATGGCTTCTGTGGCTCGAAATGGCTAAATGGTTCTAAACCGAAAATCTCAGAGAAAACCCACGAGGTCACGGGGAGAACGTACAAACACCCGTAGTCCTCCCACACTCCAAAGACGTACAGGTTTGTAGGTCAATGTGTAAATTGTCCCAAGTCTGTGTAGGGTAGTGTTAATGTACGGGGGGGTCGCTGGTCGGTGCGTACAAGGTGGGTCTAAGGGCCTGTTCCTGTGCTTTGTCCCATCTAAAAATAAAAGACTAAACTCTTTCACTACAATGCCTCTCTATATTGGAGTGTTGATTTTAATTCCAGGGTTGTGCCTGGCCGAACATGAGAGCAAATACAACACCCGTGAGGTGGGACGCGAAGTGAGGGATGGAAGAAGATGGGCATCCGAGTACGGGATTTTTCAGATCAGCAGCAAATGGTGGTGTGATGATGGAGAGACTCCTGGTGCCGTCAATGGCTGTGGCAGGAGATGTACCGGTAAGTACATCAAGAAAATGGGATGCTCTTGTCAGGAATTAGCAAGTATGATGTTGTGGGAATTACAGAGACATGGCAGCAAGAGGGCCAGGGCTGGCAACTGAATATTATTGGTATCATTTAAAATTCATTGGTATCATTTAAAAATAAATTGGATAGGCATATGGATGAGAAGGGAATGGAGGGTTATGGTATGAGTGCAGGCAGGTGGGACCAAGGGGAAAAAAAGTTGTTCGGCACGGACTTGTAGGGCCGAGATGGCCTGTTTCCGTACTGTAATTGTTATATGGTTATATGGTTAATGTTCAAGGGTATACCTCCTATCGAAAAGACAGACAGGTGGCCAGAGGGGGCGGGGTTGCTCTGTTGGCGAGGAATTAAATTCAGTCACTTCCAAGGGGTGACATTGAGACAATAGATAATCGGTGCAGGAGGAGTAGGCCATTCGGCCCCTCGAGCCAGCATCGCCATTCAATGTGATCATCCCCAATCATTATCCTGCCTTCTCCCCATATCCCCCGACTCCACTATCTTTAAGTGCCCTATCTAGCTCTCTCTTGAAAGTATCCAGCGAACCGGCCTCCACCGCCCTCTGAGGCAGAGAATTCCACAGACTCACAATTCTCTGTGTGAAAAAATGTGTTTCCTCATCTCCGTTCTAAATGGCTTACCCTTTATTCTTAAACTGTGGCCCCTGATTCTGGACTCCCCCAACATCGAGGACATGTTTCCTGCCTCTAGCGTGTCCAAACCCTTAATAATTTTCTATGTTTCAATAAGATTCCCTCTCATCCTTCTAAATTCCTGAGTATACAAGCCCAGCTCATAACAACCGTAGCATTACCTTTACGACATGCCAATTTTAACTCTCGATTTAACTTACACCCTATTTCCAGGCTACTGTTTTGCAGCTTATAGTTAAAGCAGAATTTGCAATCATTCCAATTCTCCTGTGCTACTTTATGGGACTCGTAGGTACTCGGGGCTCTCGTGGACATTTTTCAACATGTTGAAAAATCTTCACGAGTCTTCCCGAGCTTACCGAGTTTCCCGAGTACCTGCCGTTAGCGTTACGAGCCGCTAAGAGACGTCCCTGAGCTCCGACGTACCCGCAAAGTACATTCCATGTGCTTACCACGATTTTTTTTTTTTTTTAAACTCGGAAGAGCTCTTGAATTACCTCATACAGTGGGACAGTACCTTCAGTCTTTAAGTTCATAAATTCGCAAGTGATAGGAGCAGAATTAGGCCATTCGACCCATCATGGTATGAGTGCAGGCAGGTGGGACTAAGGGAAAAAAAAGTTGTTCGGCACGGACTTGTAGGACCGAGATGGCCTGTTTCCGTGCTGTAATTGTTATATGGTTATATGGTTATAAGTCTACTCTGCCATTCAATCGTGGCTGATCTATCTTTCCCTCTCAACCCCATTCTCCTGCGTTCTCCCCATAACCCCTGACACCCGTACTAATCAAGAAACTGACAACCTCCACCTTAAAAGTATCTACTGATTTGGCCTCTACAGCCTTCTGTGCCAATGAATTCCAAAGATTCACCATCCTCTGACTAAATAAATTCCTCCTCATCTCCTTCCTAAAGGAACGTCCTTTTATTCTAAGGCTGTGACCTCTGGGCCAAGACTCTCCCAGCAGTGGAAACATCCTCTCCACATCCACTCTATCCTGGCCTTTCACTATTAAGTTCTATGTTCAATGTCTGTTTAATGCAATGTACATTTTTGATTTCTCACTACAGAATTCCTGGGGGATGACTTGGAACCTGACATTGAGTGTGCAGCCAAGATAGTGAGCGAACGAGGAATGGAGGCCTGGTGTGTACATCCTCACTCTGGTTTATAATGGTCATGCCAACATATATTGTTTACAGAATACTACGTCTGTCCTGGGCCTCCTCCATTGTCAGAGTGAGGCCCAGCACAAATTGGAGGAACAACACCTCATATTTCGCTTGGGCTGTCTACACCCCAGCGGTATGAACATTGATTTCTCTAATTTCAGATAGCCCTGCTTTCCCTCCCTCTCCATCCCCGTCCCAGTTCTTCCACCAGTCTTACCTTCCCCAATTCATTCTATCTGTCCCGCCCCTCCACTGACATCAGTCTGAAGAAGGATCTCGACCCAAAACGTCGCCCATTCCTTCTCTCCACGGAGTTGCTGCCTGCCCCGCTGAGTTACTCCAGCATTTTTCGTGTGCTATGTTTACATATCTGTGTATGAAGGAACTGCAGATGCTGGTTTAAACCGAAGATAGGCACGAAAAGCTGGAGTAACTCAGGGAGATATGCAGCACCTTTGGAGAGAAGGAACGGTTGACGTTTTGGGTCGAGACCCTTTGTCTGAGACCCTCTGACTCCACGATTGGTTCCCCTCTGTGATTCCACCTGCTCTCCGACTCTAGGACCCCATTCCTTCTCTCCAGAGATGCTGCCTGTCCCGTTGAGTTACTCCAGTATGTTGTGTCCACCTTTGGTGTAAATCAGCATCTGCAGTTCTTGCCCACACATGTCATCTGCTCCACTGCAAAATATGCTAAATATGCTAAAATATGCAAAATATGCTAAATAAATGTCTACTTTGAAGAACAAGTCCTTCTCTTCCAACAAAAAGTCTGCAACACCCTCTCTCGCTGCTCCCCCTCTGGGATTCCTCCTGCTCTCCGTCATATGTTGATAGTTTGGAGCAGCTGGGCTAGTACACTCTGGAATTTAGAAGGATGAGAGGAGATCTTATTGAAACATATAAGATTATGAAGGGTTTGGCCACGCTAGAGGCAGGAAACATGTTCCCGATGTTGGGGGAGTCCAGAACCAGGGGCCATAGTTTAAGAATAAGGGGTAAGCCATTTAGAATGGAGATGGGGAAAATCTTTTTCACACAGAGAGTTGTGAGTCTGTGGAATTCTCTGCCTTAGAGGGCGGTGGAGGCTGGTTCTCTGGATGCTTTCAAGAGTTAGATAGAGATCTTATGGATAGCGGAGTTAAGGGATATGGAGAGAAGGCAGGAACTGGTTACTGATTGCGGATGATCAGTCATGATCACATTGTATGGCGCTGCTGGCTCGAAGGGCCTACTCCTGCACCTGTCTATTGTCTACGAGGAAGAAGGATCTCGACCCGAAACATCACCCATTCCTTCTCTCCAGAGATGCCGCCTGTCCCGCTGAGTTACTCCCGCGTTTTGTGTCTATCTTATGTTTACTTGTTGTGCTGCTGCAATGTCAGAATTTCATTGTTCCGTTTCGGAACATATGACAATATGTTGGTAGTAAAGAAACCAAACGCAATACCAGCATTTATTTAGACAAATAAATCGGGAAGAAGATACAGGGGCCTGAAAACTGTAATGTCCAGGTTCAGGATCAGTTTCTTCCCTACAGCCATTAGGTTATAGAAACATAGACACTAGGTGCAGGAGTAGGCCATTCGGCCCTTCAAGCCTGCACCGCCATTCAATATGATCATGGCTGATCATCCAACTCAGTGTCCCGTACCTGCCTTCTCTCCATACCCCCTGATCCCCTTAGCCACAAGGGCCGCATCTAAATATAGTCAATGAACTGGCCTCAATTACCCTCTGTGGCAGAGAGTTCCAGAGATTCACCACTCTCTGTGTGAAAAATGTTCTTCTTAAACACTACAGCCTCAAGTAAGCACAAAAACCTGGCGTAACTCAGCGGGACAGGCAGCATCTCTGGAGAGAAGGAATGGGTGACATTTCAGATCGAGACCCTATTTCAGACAGGTTAGGGATGAGGGCAACAAGAGATTTCGACGGTGATGTGGAGAGATAAAGAACAATGAATGAAAGATATGAAAAAAATGTAACGATGATATACAGGAAATCGTAAACGGTTTGTTGGGTGAAAATGAGACTTGGGTGGGGGAGGGATAGAGAGAGAGAGGGAATGCCGGGGCTACCTGAAGTGAGAGAAATCAATATTCATACCACTGGGCTGTAAGCTGCCCAGGCGAAATATGAGATGCTGTTCCTCCAATTTGCGTTTAGCCTCACTCCGACAATGGAGGAGACAGAGGACAGAAAGGCCTGTGTAGGAATGGGAAGGAGAATTAAAGTTTCCAGCAACCGGGAGATCAGGGTAGGTTCAGGCCGGGCTGAGCAAAGGTGTTCCACGAAATGATCGCCCAGTCTACGTTTGGTCTCGCCGATGTACAAGAGTCCACATCTTGAACAACGGATACAGTAGATGAGGTTGGAGGAGGTGGTGCAAGTGAACCTCTGCCTGACCTGAAAGGACTGTCGGGGTCCCTGGACAGAGTCGAGGGAGGAGGTATAGCGAGGTGTTGCTTCCTCTGTGGTTGCAGGGGAAGGTACCCGGGGAGGGGGTGGTTTGGGTGTGAAGGGAGGATTTAGCCAGGCAGTTGCGGAAGGAACGGAGGATTATGTGTTGCATGCGACGGCTGATGAGGTGGAAGGCAAGGACCAGGGGGGCTCTGTCTTGGTTGCGACTAGTGGGAGGGGGAGCAAGGGCAGAGCTGCGGGGTACCGAAGAGGCACGAGTGAGGGCCTCATCAATGATGGAAGAGGGGAAACCCCGTTCTCTGAAGAATGAGGATATCTCGGATGTTCTAGTATGGAACACCTCATCTTGGGCGCAGATGCGGCGTAGACGGAGGAATTGGGAGTAGGGGAGTCTTTGCAGGAAGCAGGGTGGGAAGAAGCTTAAGGATAAGAGGGAAATCCTTTAAAACCGAGACGAGAAGAACTTTTTTCACACAGAGAGTGGTGAATCTCTGGAACTCTCTACCACAAAGGGTAGTCGAGGCCAGTTCATTGGCTATATTTAAGAGGGAGTTAGATGTGGCCCTTGTGGCTAAGGGGATCAGAGGGTATGGAGAGAAGGCAGGTACGGGATACTGAGTTGGATGATCAGCCATGATCATATTGAATGGCGGTGCAGGCTCGAAGGGCCGAATGGCCTACTCCTGCACCTAATTTCTATGTTTCTACGTTTCTAAGTGTAGTCGAGGTAGTTGTGGGAGTCAGTGGGTTTGTAATAGTCTATTTCTTGTGTTGGAGACTGAGATCAAGAAAAAATAAGCTCTGAACTACAGACTATTATTGTTATTATTGCACTGTTATGTGTATGTATGCGTATGCATGCGTGTGCGGGTGTACACACACACACACACACACACTGAACTTTTTTTTCCTCATTTATTATATTATTTACAGTGTACTATGTTTACATGTTCTGTTGTGCTGCAGAAAGTAAGAATTTCATTGTTCTATCTGGGACATAATGACAATAAAACACTCTTCACTCTTTCTTGACGTTCCTTTAGGAAGGAGATGAGGAGGAATTTCTTTAGTCAGAGTGAATCTGTGGGATTCTTTGCCACAGAAGGCGGTGGAGGCCAAGTCAGTGGATATTTTTAAGGCAGAGATAGGTAGATTCTTGATTAGTACGAGTGTCAGGGGTTATGGGGAGAAGGCAGGAGAAAGGGGTTAGGAGGGAGAGATGGATCAGCCATGATTGAATGGCAGAGTAGGCTTGATGGGCCGATGGCCTAATTTTACTATTCTTTAGAGGGAGGTGGAGGCCCGGTTCGCTGGAGGCCAGTTCGCTGGACTTTCAAGAGAGAGCTAGATAGGGCTCTTGAAGATAGCAGATTCAGGGGATATGCGGAGAAGGCAGGAACGAGGTACTGATTGGGGTTGATCAGCCATGATCACATTGAATGGTGGTGCTGGTTCGATGGGCCGAATGGCCTACTCCTGCACCTATTGTCTATTGTTTTATGACCTTATTGAGTCATAAAGTCATAGAGTGTCACAGTGTGGAAACAGGCCCTTCATCCCAACTTGCCCACACCGGCCAACATGTCCCATCTACACTAGTCCCACCTGCCTGCGTTTGGTCCATATCCCTCCAAACCTGTCCTATCCATGTACCTGTCTAACTGTTTCTTAAATGTTTAGATAGTCCCAGCCTCAACTCCCTCCTCTGGCAGCTCGTTCCATAAACCCACCACCCTCTGTGTGAAAAGGTTACCGCTCAGATTCCTATTAAATCTTTTCCCCTTCACCTTGAACCTATGTCCTCTGGTCCTCGATTCCCCTACTCTGGGCAAGAGCCTCTGTGAGTCTGCCCGATCTATTCCTCTCATGACTTAGTGCACCTCCATAAGACCTTGATTTGGTCGGGATCGAACGTGAGTCTCCAGCTCCAGCTCCTGACTCTCGATGTATCTCGATGTATTCTCATACGTTGGATATTCTTTCTTTTTTTCAGGAGCTCCTGGGTGGAGAACTGCAAGGGTAAATGGATTGGCTATTACACCTACTTTTGCTTCTGAGGCTGGAGGAAGTTCCTGCTGGTCAGAAGCGCTTGGTTGCAGATCCATTGTTGAACCCATGGCATTCTGCATCGGGCCCAGTCATTCTGTATGAAAGGGAAATTCCCTTGACCGCAATCCATTAAAATAAACTTCATTAAATGATGAACATCTGTGTCCATTGCTGCTCACGTTGCCATGATCACATTGAATGGCGGTGCTGGCTCGAAGGGCTGAATTGCCTATTGCTGCACCTGTTGTGTATTGTCTATTGTTCTGATGTGAATGATGAAATATTGACCAAAGGAAGGCGGGGACATCGAGATAAAAACTTTCTAAACATTGCAAAGGGAATACAACAGGCATTACAGGCATTTTACAACAGGCACGATAGGTCTGAATACCGGATTCAGATTCAGATTCAATTTTAATTGTCATTGTCAGTGTACAGTACAGAGACAACGAAATGCATTATAAAGGTCTTGACCAGGAAACGTCACCCATTCCTTCTCTCCAGAGATGCTGCCTGCCCATTGAGTTACTTACTCCAGCCTTCTGGGACTATCTTCGGTTTAAACCAGTATCTGCAGTTCCTTCCCAGGCATTCTAGAGTGCAATAGATGCTGGTTTAAAACAAAGATCGACACAAAAAGCTGGAGTAACTCAGCAGCAGCAGACACTGTTTCTGGGGAAAAGGAGTGGGTGACGTTTCGGGTCGAGACCCTTCTTCAGACATTATGAAGTCACACAGTCGCACAGCATGGAAACACGCCCGTCGGCTCAACTTTATCTCACCGACCAAGATGCCTCATCGACACTATTCCCACCTGCTTGCGTTAGTTGCAAGACGGGCAGAAGGGCACGTTTCTGTGCTGGATGACTCCATGCCTTCCATTTCAAATGTCTTCCATTATATCACCTGCCAAGGGGGCACGGTGGCGCAGCAGAAGTGTTGCTGCCTTACAGCGCCAGAGACCCCGGTTCGATCCTGACTCTGGGAGCTGCCTGCCCTGAGTTTGTACGTTTCTCCCCGTGATCGAGAGGGTTTCCTCCGGGTGCTCCGGTTTCCTCCCACACTCCAAAGACGTGCAGGGTTGCAGGTTAATTGGCTTTGGTAAAAATTGTAAATTGTCACTGGTGTGTGCAGGATAGTGCTAGTGTACGGGGCGTGGTCCCAGTGGACCGATGGGTCTGTTTCTGCGCTGTATGTAACTCTAAACGCTCTGGCTGTATTTCATTATATAATTACAAACTAATTAGTAAGAGGCTGCATGCAACAAGAATAAAAGATGGAGGGATCAACGTACCAGGCTTTCAGTCCTTGCTGTGGCAATATAGTTCTTGCACAGTCTATGGACGCTTGCAGGTTATACAAATCTATGATAATAAACAAAAGGTTAGAATCGACATTCAACGCTCAGGTCGGCTTTAGTACAGAGTTGAAAAGATTCACCATAGAAACATAGAAATTAGGTGCAGGAGTAGGCCATTCGGCCTTTCGAGCCTGCACCGCCATTCAATATGATCACGGCTGATCATCCAACTCAGTATCCCGTACCTGCCTTCTCTCCATACCCCCTGATCCCCTTAGCCACAAGGGCCACATCTAACTCCCTCTTAAATATAGCCAATGAACTGTGGACCTCAACTACCCTCTGCGGCAGAGAGTTCCAGAGATTCACCACTCTCTGTGTGAAAAAGGTTCTTCTCATCTCGGTTTTAAAGGATTTCCCCCTTATCCTTAAGCTGTGACCCCTTGTCCTGGACTTCCCCAACATCGGGAGCAATCTTCCTGCATCTAGCCTGTCCAACCCCTTAAGAATTTTTCAAGTTTCTATAAGATCCCCTCTCAATCTCCTAAATTCTAGAGAGTATAAACCAAGTCTATCCAATCTTTCTTCATAAGACAGTCCTGACTTCCCAGCAATCAATCAATATTATGGTAAACTCCCCTACCTGACCACCCACCTTTCCTTGATCATCGTTGCTTTTTAATCATCGAAGCTTCTATACCTTCTGTGGGCAAGTTGGGCCGAAGGGCATGTTTCCGCACTGTACGACTCTAGGACTCACTTAACTCATCTTTCATTCATTTGTCCTATTTTCCTTCTATATCTCTGTTTGGATTTCTCTAACATCAAATAGCTCTTGCATCACCTCTCTCTCCATCCCACCCCCACCCAACTCGTAGTGAGGTCACTCTGGCGCAGCGGTAGAGTCGCTGCCTTGCAGCAAATGCAGCGCCCAGGACCCGGGTTCGATCCCGATTACGGGTGCTGTCTGTACAGAGTTTGTTCGTACTCCCCGTGACTTGAGTGGGTTTTCTCCCAGATCTTCGGTTTCCTCCCACACTCCAAAGACATCAAGGATTTTAGTCTAATTGGCTTGGTAAATGTAAAATCTGTCCCTAGTGGGTGTAGGATAGTGTTAATGTGCGGGGATTGCTGGTTTAGCACAGACCCAATGGGCTGAAGGGCTGGTTTCCACGCTGTATCTCTAAAACTAAAAACTAAAACTAAAAATAGACCAGTTCAACTCGTCTTGTTGAGTCTCACTGCTGGTACTCATTCTCACCTAGTCCACAGCCAACAACGAACGGCCTGTTTAGGCTGCGGGCCGAGGTGCTTTTTCGTTTAAATTCGTGACCCTAATCGCGTACCTACCTGAATTTTTAACATATTGTGTAAAAATATTATAGAAATCATACCTGAAACTCGTCAAGGACAAAACCTGCACATTTTTAAAATATGATCAAAAATACTCAAATTTTCCGAATAGTAATTGTCCAATCAATGCACATTTGACATTGCATCGGACGCCACTTGACCAGTCACGCTCTTTGTTTCATGGTAGCTAGCCAGTGAGCAGTCTGGGATCAAGGCTGACAAAAATGCTGGAGAAACACAGCGGGTGAGGCAGCATCTATGGAGCGAAGGAAATAGGCAACGTTTCGGGTCGAGCCCCTTACTCAGACTGAAGAAGGGGGGCCAAATAAAAAAGGCCATGTTTAAATTCAACCAATTCTGAGGAAGGGTCTCGATCCGAAACGTTGCCCATTTCCTTTGCTCCATAGATGCTGCCTCACCCACTGAGTTTCTCCAGCATTTTTGTCTACCTACCATTTTCCAGCATCTGCAGTTCCTTCTTAAACAACTGGGATCAAGGCCGACTCCTCATTACATCAAAACAATAGTGAGGTTTCCAAGGAATAAAGGTAATGCTAACCTTGCTGATCATTTTGTTTTACAACATGGCCGTTCGAATGGAGAGGAGGTGCGATGGGTCCCTCAAGAGTTAAAAAAAAATCGGGATTTTTGCCGCCATCTGCGGGAGGCCGGTGGCGCAATAGGGACGCAAATTGGCGCCGTCTCCCCGCGCGTGCGCAGTGGGCCCGGGCGGGATGAGGCCGCCGCCATTTTAGCTACGGACATTGCCTCGACGCCTCGGGCTGAGTGAAGTGAGGGGATGAATGTTGAGCTTTACAAGAGAACAAATAACTATTTGACAGTATATACAGTGGAACTGTACGCTATTTTGATGGCAGTTCGGTGGATGGAACAGATGCAACCATGTAAAGTATTAATATGTAGCGACTCATTATCTGCAATCCAGTGTATTGGGTCTGGTGCATCCCATAGGCGGCCTGATTTAGTGTATGAAATCCTGCTACTATTAAGCCAAGTGACAAGGAGGGGCAGTGACGTGACTTTGTTGCGGGTCCCAGCACACGTTGGTGTTCTAGGGAATGAAAAGGTGGATCAATTAGCAAAGGAGGCTGTAAAAAAAAAAGAAACATAGAGGTAAACTTACAACTATCCAAATCTGAAGGAAAACACTTTGTGTGGAAGAAAATAAATCAGGAATGGCAACAATACTGGGAACAGGAGACAAAGGGGAGACACTTCTATTCGCTACAAAACAGAGTGGGCATTACAGAAAGAAGAGGAGGGAACAGGTAGTATTAACAAGATTGAGGATAGGACACACTCACCTGAACAGCACATTAAAAATATTGGGAAAACACCCTACTGGGCTGTGTGAGGAATGCCATCAGCCAGAAACAGTTCAGCATGCCCTAGTTGTATGTAGGAGATATGAGACAGAAAGAGGACTTATGATCATTGAAATGAGGAAAATTGGATTGACAGAAATATCAGTGAAGAACATTCTAGAGTGTGGAGGGAAAGGAAAAGGAATAAAGGTGTTGTTTGATTTCTTGAGGGCCTCTGGGCTTATAGAAAGGGTATAATGTAAAGACATGAGTACTGTGGAATGAAGCCAGAAGGTGGCAGCAAGGCAACATTGCGGATGCCGGCTGCCGTAAAACTCCAAAGAAGAAGAAGAAGAGTGAAGTGAGTGGGGCTGTGGGGGCCCGCGGGATAATTTGGGAAAAAAAGTAGTGCCCGCTTCTCCGGTGTCTGAAGGTCCATCGCCTCCATCCGCGGCGTCGACTGCTCGCCGCCGGTCAACCTGGCGTCCAGGGAGCGGGTCCCGCCCACTGCTGGCGGTCGGTCCGTTAGAGACCGTTCTCCCGTCGCCGGGTGAGAGCGGGGACCACTGAACCGGATCACGGTCCTGGCGGCGGCCGGGGCCCCGACACCAAGCGATACTCCGGCTCCGTCCCCCCCGCCGCGGGCCCTCCAACGCTGCAAGGGACGGAGAGAGAGTGGGGGGATGAATGTTGAGGGGACTGAGGGGGAGGTGAGAGGGGGAGGAGAGGGAGAGAGGGGGAGGGAGAGAGGGGGGGACTGAGGGGGAGGTGGCAGGGGGGAGGGGGGGGAGAGGGATGGGAACAGAGAGGGAACCATGTAAGGGAGGGGGAGAATATGTAGGACTCATTAGGGGCAATCCAGTGTATTGGGTCTGGTGAGGAGAGGGGGGGGCCTGACTTAGTGTATGAAATCCTGCTACTATTAAGGGAGGTGACAAGGAGGGGGGACTGAGGGGGAGGTGAGAGGGGGACGTGAGGTTGTTGAGGGGGGGGGGGACTGAGCACACGTTGGTGTTCTAGGGAATGAAAAGGTGGATAGATTAGGGAAAGGAGGCTGGGAAAAAAAGAAACATAGAGGTGAACTTACAACTATCCAAATCTGAAGGGGGGAGGAGAGGGGACATTGTGGGGAGGGAGAAAGGGAGGGGGAGAGGGGATCAGGAATGGGGGAATACTGGAGGGGACAGAGGGGGAGGTGAGAGAGGGGGGGGACTGAGGGGGAGGTGAGGGGGGGAGGGGGAGGGAGAGGGGGAGGTGAGAGAGGGGGGGACAGGGAGGTGAGAGGGGGGAACAGGTAGTATTAACAAGATTGAGGATAGGACACACTCACCTGAACAGCACATTAAAAATATTGGGAAAACACCCTACTGGGCTGTGTGAGGAATGCCATCAGCCAGAAACAGTTCAGCATGCCCTAATTGCATGTAGGAGATATGAGACAGAAAGAGGATTTATGATTTATATTTGAAATGAGGAAAATTGGATTGACAGAAATATCAGTAAAGACTGAGGGGGAGGGGAGGGAGAGAAAGCAAAGCAGGGAAATGCAAGAAAGCTTAGCTGACGAGGGAAATTGAGACGTTAGTCAAAAACAAGAAGGATACATGGGACAGGTATTGGCAGCTGGGATCAGTGGGCCGAATGGCCTGTTTCCATGCTGTATCTCTAAACTAACCAAGTGCTGGTATACAGGATGCAAGGAAGGAATTTTCACTGGTGTGGCAGAGTCCAGGACCAGATGTCGTAACCTCGGAATTAAAAGGGCATTTTTTTGGAAAGGAGGTGAGGAGAAACTTTTTTAGTCAGAGGGTAGTTAATCTCTGGAACTCATTGCCACAGAGGGCCGTGGAGGCCAAGTCAGTGGATATTTCTAAGGCAGAGATAGCCAAATTCTTGATTAGAACGGGTATCAAGGGTTATGGGGAGAAGGCAGGAAAATGGGATTAGGAGGCAGAGATCAGACAATAAATCAGCTTTGTTGAGTCACTCTTTCTTGGGGAAAAATACTTATCTGCGGTGCTGGCTCGAAGGGCCAAATAGCCTACCCCTGCACCTATTGTCTATGTCTTCTCCTGATTCAACGCTTAAAAGGTATTTGGACAAGTCTACGGATAGAAGATAGAATACCAGCACAGGAACAAGCCCTTCGGCCCACGATATATGTGCTGAACATGATGCCAAGACTACCTACACAAAGTCTGTATCCCTCCATTTACATTGTGCCTAACCTAAAGTCTCTGAAAGGTTGAGAGGGACATAGGCCAAATGGAGGCAAATAGGATTAGCGTTGATGCTAATGGTGTGGGTGTCATGAAAGGGCTTGTGTCTGTGTGCTCTGACTGAGATTCTAAATCGCCCTTCAAAAGAGAAAACCATCTGCACATGTGTACAGGAGAAAGATTGCCCCAAGTTGAAACACAATTCACACGTAAATCAAGGCACGTAAATTGAGTTTATTCTCCGTTCCAGAGAGGTACACAATCAATGACAGCAGGTTCACATCCTGTACAATAACTTATACGCCACAAAGTTTTCTCATACAGATACTGTATAACAGCTTTCACAGCACTGTCCGCACCTCAGATACCAAATCAATAATTAAATCTTTAGTTTCCTACAAGGAACTTTAATATGCACTGTTCCAAGGGACTCTGAGCACTGGGCCTGTACTCGTGGAGTTTAGAAGAATGAGGGGAGACCTCATTGAAACTTACAGAATAGTGAAAGGCCTGGATAGAGTGGATGTGGAGAGGATGTTTCCACCAGTCGGAGAGTCTAGGACCAGAGATCATATCCTCAGAATTAAAGGACGTTCCTTTAGGAAGATGAGGAGGAATTTTTTCAGTCAGAGGGTGGTGAATCTGTGGAATTCTTTGCATCAGACGGCTGTGGAGGTCAAGTCAATGGTTATTTTTTAAAGCAGAGATAGATTCTTGATTAGTATGGGTGTCAGGGGTTAGGGGGAGAAGGCAGGAGAATGGTAAACAGTGTAGTAAACTAGCTCGCAATCCCTGAGATTTGGAAGAACAAGCGGGAAGTATTGCCTACCTCATCCTAATGGATCGGAGATTCTCATTTCACATGTGATGTGATCGCCAATATCGCACGCTATCAGGCTTCGATACGCCATGTTAACATCAGGGCTGAGGGAGAGGCTGCGGGCAGGAACTGGCAAGAGATACTCAGCTTCTTAGTAATAATGTTAAGTTTAATTTAGAGATAAAATTGACTCGCTGAGTCCCACCGAGTCAATAGACAAAAGGTGCAGGAGCAGGCCATTTGGCCCTTCGAGCCAGCACCGCCATTCAATGCGATCATGGCTGATCATCCATGCTGACCAGCACACTAACGCTATCCTACACACACTGGGGACGATTTGCAATTATAGCAAGCTGATCAGCCTACAGAGCTGTACGTCTTTGAAGTGTGGGAGGAAACCAGATTCCCGGAGAAAATCTACACAAGTCATGGAGAGAACGTGCAAACTCCGTACAGACAGCACCCGTGGTCAGGATCGAACCCTGGGTCTCTGGGGCAGCGAGGCAGCAACTCTGTCGCTGCGCCACCGTGCCACCCCTGCTTCTGGCCAGGAGGTTAGTCTTGAGGGAGATGCATGGTTTTTCTCTCATCCTTACCTTAAGCATCCTCTCAACACAACACTCTTTGCACACCATGGGCGTGCGCAACAAAGAATTTCACCGTGACTTGCTACACGTGGCAATAAAGTGCTAATTCATTAGAAAGACAGGGTTGCACACACTGAGAACCATGCAGAGGCTGATTGGGCCATTGTGAAGAACACATTCAAGGGGGTGCCCATTATAATCGATGGGCAATACCACCAACAGAAAGCTCCGCAGTAATTAACTGTATTGCTTGGAGTGAGACACTGGGAACTGGAATGTTGAGCTGAACCATAAAGTGCTGGAGGAACTGAGCAGGTCAGGCAGCATCTGTGGAGGGAATGGACAGGTGACGTCTCGAGTCTGGCATCCTTCTTCCGGCTGATGAAACGTCACCTCTCCATTTCCTCCACAGATGCTGCCTGGACCGCTGAGTTTCTGAACCACTTTGTCTAATACACGGGGGCGGGGGAATGGATCAGAAGTTGAGAACATTAAAAAAAAAAAACACATAGATACAAGGCATTATTTCACGGTTTATCACTCAACTGGGAAGGAATGTCTTATTTATGACAATTATAATAATTTTTGAGTGTGGAAAGCAGTTTATTTAAGATAATTAGCAACTCATTCTCCCCACCAGGTGTACAAAATCGCGAGAGGAACAGATCAGGTAAACGCACAAGTCTCTTGCCCGGAGTAGGGGAATCAAGAACCAGAGGACATAGGATGAAGGTAAGGTGGAGGGGGGGGGGATGATTTAATAGGACTGGAAGGGTAGCTTTTTTTTTTTTTTTTTTTTTTAAACACAAAGGGTGGTAGGTGTATGGAATGAGCTACCACAGGAGGTAATTGAGGCAGGTACTATTGCACGTTTAAGAAATATTTAGACAGGTACATGGATAAGACAGGTTAGAGGGATATGGGCCAAGCGTAGGCAGGTGGACAAGTTGGGCCGAAGGACCTATTTCCACGCTGTACGAGTCTATGACCTTATCTATCGAATCTCTGGAATTCTCTGCCACAAAAGGTAGTTGAGGCCAGTTCATTGGCTATATTTAAGAGGGGGTTAGATGTGGCCCTTGTGGCTAAAGGGATCAGGGGATATGGAGAGAAGGCAGGTACAGGATACAGAGTTGGATGATCAGCCATGATCATATTGAATGGCGGTGCAGGCTCGAAGGGCTGAATGGCCTACTCCTGCACCTATTTTCTACGTGCCGCCTTCGGGTGCCACCATTGCAGCAACTCACCAAGGCACAAGAGGAGCGCCGCCACAGACCACTCTCGGAGTCGCACGCTATCCACTCGGAAATAAATAAACCGTTCCTTCACAGAATTAATCAAAACTTTGGAACATCCCGCACCACGCAGTGGTTTAAGAGAGCAATTCATTGCCAGATTATCAAGGGTTAATAACACCATTAACTGAAGAAGGGTCTCGACCCAGAACGTCACCTATTCCTTCGCTCCATAGATGCTGCCTCACCCGCTGAGTTTCTCCAGCATTTTTGTCTAACACCAGTAACTCTTACCTTTTTGAGATTTAATTTTTATATAAAAGTCAGAGTTTAATTGCCCAGAAGAAAGTCCCTGGGTCAGGACAAGAAAACATTTAATCAAGCATTTCATCATTTTCATCTAATATATGTTGCAACAAGGATAGAAGGTATCTGGTTCATAAAGAAGTCTCTTTATGTATAAAATTTCATATAAATATATATTTAATAAATTTATACGTTCACTTTTTTTTCTGCCTTATGGCGGATATTAAATAAACAAAAGTCACTTTAAATAAACTAACGTCGTGGGTCAAAGCACTGATTTCATTTCGGTCGCACATTTATCTGAAGTTTCTGAAGGAGAAAATGCTCAGTCCTTTCAGATCTTGCAGGATAAAGTCATCCATATTGTAAGACTACTTGAGAGGGCACTTTTTTTTCCAGAAATCCAAAAGATTTTTTCCACCATTAATATCTTGCCCAAAGTCCACTCTGGTTATTCAACAGCAGGAACTTGGTGACATCTCCCATACATTCCACGGGGCCAACTTAAGATAAGCAAGTGGTGTCAATGTAAAGCACATCTCATCTTCACCTGACAGACACCTCATGCCCTTTGCAAAGGAGTCAAGAGAGCCAGGAACTCAGCCCCTGCTACCTGTACTTGTGACTATCTTGTAGGCCAAATCGACCAAGAGTTGAAACTCTTAAGAGAGTGGTCCCAAAACCATAGACTTGCCATAATCGGCTTGGTCAGACTGAATGCGGCGAGTTGGCTCAGAAAATTTATTGTGGAACAGGGAGGTGAAAATTAAAAACGGTACCTAGAAAATAACAGAACCTGTGATGAATGATGCCAAGCAACATGGCTCCCATGTTAATTCGTGCCACTGCTTCAGAGAGGAAGGTAGAACGCCAGAGAGCTAATAAAGCAAAGCTTTCAAAATTAGTGACTGACTCCCCAAATGATTTGCCGGAAGCTAAGGAGATCATTTTGAAGACTGAAGGTAAGAGCGTTAGCAATACGTTGTGTTTTCCATCTCCGATCCACGGGATTAAGTTGACTTCTGAGCCTCTGTAAACAAGTTCAATGCGAGGGTGGGAGTCCGTTAGTTGAAGTTCGTTTTACGTAGATGCCTGTTGGGGATTTCCAAGGCACTGACCTGCAGTGGCCACGAGCCACCCACTATCCCCGCCTGTATGGCAACGCCAATAACCACAGCCAGGTCGGGGTCCACCGAGGTATTGGGCTCTTTGCCGAAGAACTCGCGGATGACTTGTCGTATCCGCGGGATGCGGGTGGACCCGCCGACCAGGACGATCTCATCCACCTCGTAGCGATCCAGGTGGCCGCGGGACAGCACCTCTCTCACCGGTTCCAGGATCTTCTCAAACAGGTCTCGGTTCAGCTCCTCAAAGAGGTCCCTGCTCACCGTTTCTTCCAGCAGGACCTGGATGCTGCTATCAGCTTGTCCCCCCTTGCCGTCCGTTGGCACCTCAGCGGGCTGCCTGGGGTCCGGCAGTGAGATCGGGACCTTGATCAGTGCCGTGTCCGACAGGGTCAGGTTCAGCTTGGCTGCTTCCACCGCTTGGCGCAGCTGATGTATGTCTCTCTTATTTGAAGGCAGAGTCCCAAACCGTTGGTATATCCGATTGTACAGATACTTCAGCAGCCGCTGGTTGAAGTCCTGGCCTCCCAGCTGGTTATTCCCTGTCCAAATAAAGCACATCAAGTTAGAATCACGCTACATAGGGCAGGCCATGTAGATTTGCTGTTAGTCCCATTACCGAGGTCTCACCTTTCCTGCTAAATTTAAAAGGAGCTTAATTCTGTATCTCACCGCTGCTTAGTTTAGTTTGGAGACACTGTGCAGAAACAGGCCCATCGCCCCACCAACGATCCCTGCACATTAATACAATTCCACACACACAAGGGACAATTTACAATTTCACTATTTTACATTTACACCAAGCCAATTAATCTACAAACCTGCACTTCTTTGGAGCGTGAGAGGAAATCGGAGCTCTCGGGGAAAACACACGCAGGTCGCGGGGAGAACGTTCAAACTCCGTATAGACAGAACCCGTAGTCAGGATCGAACCTGGGTCACTGACGCTGTATTGCAGCAACTCTACTGCTGCGCCACCTGCCTTGGAGTGTTAGCACGTAGAACAGTGAACAGTGCAGCACAGGAACAGGCCCTTCGGCCCACAATGTGCTGAACTAACTCTTATCTGTCCGCACATCATTAATAACCCAAAGAGGACAAGCCAGAGGCAGCTTTTCTGTTTGCAGAATGGGCATCTTAGAAAGACTGTGTTTTCTTCGTGTTTTCTTCGACCCTCACTGCAACTTCCCAACAGAGGGCGGCATAGTGGCTCCTCCAGTTTTACCCCCCCACCACCACCTCTATCTTTTCAGTCTGAAGAAGGATCCTGACCTGAAACATCACCTATTCCTCTTCTCCGGAGATGCTGCCTGGCCCACCGAGACACTCCAGCATTTTGTGCTCTTGACAAAGACTGCCTTATCTTCCCGTGTTTCAAACTCCCTGTTATTGGCTAAAGCCACTTAAAGCGGTCTGGTTTACCTCACACCTGTTTATAATTTCATTCTCGGAGCCATGTTAACATCCCACAAGATTTGGGCAACTCTTCTTAGGAACTTGAAGCACCCTTAATAATAAAAAATAAGTTTGCCGACTTATGTTTTGCTAACTTAAAAAGAAACAAGAGGACGGAACAACTGCTTTTACCTGCCATCGCTCTGGTCAGAAACATCCCGCCCTGTTTGTTCAACAGGGAGACATCCAAGGTGCCACCACCAAGGTCCACCACTAGCACATTGAATACATCCACCTTGTGCAGTCCGTAGGCCATGGCTGCTGCAGTCGGCTCGTTAATGACCCGAAGGATATCCAGACCTGCAAAACAAAAATGGCCAGACTCGCTACACTGGTCGACAGCCCTACGATACGATACCATATGATAGAACTTTATTTATCCCAGGAGGGAAATTGATCTGCCAACAGTCATAAAAAAACACAAAATATATGAAGCATGAAATTAAAGTGGCACTTTAATTTTTCACACACAGAGTTGTGAGTCTGTGGAATTCTTTGTGGAGGCCGGTTCTCTAGATGCTTTCAAGAGAGAGTTAAATAGAGCTCTTAAAGAGAGCGGAGTCAAGGGATTTGGGGAGAAGGCAGGAATGGGGTACTGAT
Organism: Leucoraja erinaceus; assembly: GCF_028641065.1. Taxonomy (NCBI): domain Eukaryota; kingdom Metazoa; phylum Chordata; class Chondrichthyes; order Rajiformes; family Rajidae; genus Leucoraja; species Leucoraja erinaceus. Next base: position 53,341,685 of record NC_073389.1, read on the forward strand.
TGTGGATGATCAGCCATGATCACATTGAATGGCGGTGTTGGCTCGAAGGGCCGAATGGCCTACTCCTGCACCTATTGTCTATTGAGTGGAAAGGATTGGGGACGTGCAAAGACTGGGGATGGGGCGGGGGGGGAGTCGGTGTCAGTCTACCCCACGACAGAAGGGGGAGGAGTTGTAGTTTGATAGCCACAGGTACCTACCTATGCCACCGCCAGGTGTGTGGGTGCAAAAAACAGTCAACTTGCTATGAGTGGATGGAAAAACAAAATGAAATGCTTCAATGTACGTATGTTTCGGGTCATGACCTTTCTTCAGACTCCGACCCTATCTTCTATATCTTGTGTCTCTCTCTTGTGACTGGTGACTGATTTCTATCCCTGGATACCTTAGCAAAGATTCTGGGGCTCGTGTTGTCGACCTCCCCGTGGTGAGCCCGTCAACTGACCTCAGTCAGGCGAACCACGGCAAACAGAGCCGCAGCTCGGCGCCAACTCGGAGCATGCGCCCTTTTTAGGGCGGGCATCGAACCGGATGGCATCACCCTGCTGCAGACTTCTGCGGCTTCAAACGCAAGAAGAAGAAGCAAAGATTCTTCGATCGGCACACAATTCCTCGTCTTGCTCACTCACACATGGATTTCCAAGTACAGCAAGCTGTTACTATAAAAATTACAAGTAGAGTTCCTGGACAGCTGGCAGCCATGATGAATGGTGAACGGATTCCTCCACCATAAAACTCGGGCCATTATAGGTTTATGAGGTCAAGACCTATCTGTCTGTTTGAGCAATGTTGCTTTTCGTTCACGAGTACTGTCCTCATTTCTCTGGAGCAGCTGTCACATGTTAATAACAAGCAGTTGAAGCAGTCATGGTGAAATCATACAGTACACAAGATCTACTTTCCATTTTATCTTTTAGTATCTAGCCTATTGTTCACTTTCCTGCATCCCATTTGTCTGCAGATTTGGGTTACTGCGTTTTACTTAAGAGCTTAAATTCCACAAACCTGGTAACAATAATGGATGGCACAGCGGCACAGCTGGTAGAGCCACTGTCTCACAGCGCCAGAGACCCAGGTTCAATCTTATCTTTGGGTGCTGTCTGTAGGGAGTTTGCATGTTCTCCCTGCGTCCACATGGGTTTCCTCCGGTGCTGTTGCTCCCTCCCACATCCCAAAGAGCCTGCGGGCTTGTAGGTTAAATAGCCTTTGTAAATTGCCCCTAGTGTGCGTGTGTGATGGCATAGAATTAGTGTGAACGGGTGATCAATGGTCTCGGTGGGCAGAAGGGCCTGTAACCATGTTGTACCTCTAAACTAAACTAGCCATAGATAGACATAGTCATAGAGTGTGGAAACAGGCCCTTCGGCCCTACTTGACCACATCAGCCAACATGTCCCAGCTACACTAGTCCCACTTGCCTGCGCTTGGTCCCTAACCCTCCAAATCTGTCCTATCCATGTATCTGTCCAAGTGTTCCTTAAACGATGGGATAGTCCCAGCCTCAACTACTTCCTCTGGCAGCTTGTCCCATACACCCACCACCCTTTGTGTGGAAAAGGTTACCCCTCAGATTCCTACTAAATATTTTCCCCTTCACCATGAACCTATGTCCTCTGGTCCTCGATTCCTCTACTCTGGGTAAAATAATTTGTGCATCTACCAAATCTATCCCCCTCATGATTTTGTACACCTCTATAAGATCTCCCCTCATCCTCCTGCGCCCCATGGAATTGAGACCCAACTAAATAACAAGCAACTCAGTCAGTTGCTAGGCGACAGTGGGGTGAGGATGTCGCTGCTGAGGGAAGGAAGAAAGGGGGATCCAGCGTTGGAGAGGGGGGGGGGGGGGGGGACCACCATGATGGACGGGGGAGCAATGGGGACCTGGCGTGCGGGGTTTCACCCAGTGAATGAAAAGAATTCCACTGTGACTTGCCACATGTGACAATAATGTATTCATTCATTCATTCATTCATTCATTCTTCATTCATTCATCATTCATTCATTCATTCATTCATCATTCATTCATTCATCCATACATTCATTCATCCATACATTCATTCATACACTCATTCAAGAGGGTTCCACTTACCTGCGAGCTGAGCTGCTTTCACTGTGTGGTTTCTCTGCCTCTCGTCAAAGTCTGCTGGTACTGAAATGACAGCCTTGCTCACAGGCATCCCCAGGTAGTCCTCCGCCATCTTCTTCAACTCCAACAACAACCGCGAGCCAACGTACTCGGGCGTGACGCGGAACGATTCATTCACAGAAACGGAGAACTGCGCATCCCCCTTATGATACAACACCTGTAAACAGACGATAGCACAGTGTGGATATAAAATGCATGCAAAACTACTCTGGGATGGACACAAGAGATGGCTGAATGGCTTCCTGAGCACAGTTGAAAGACTTCACACTCAAGAAGGGTCCAAATCCAAAACATCGCCTGTCCATTCCCTCCATTCTCAGCAACATCCTTGCAAATCTTTTCCGTGCCCTTTCCAGTTCAACGGCATCCTTCCCATAACTGGGTGACCAGACTTGCGCACAATACACCAAGTGTGGTCACAGAGCGTGGCTAGAGTCACTCTTTCAAGACTTTACAGATACAGATCGTCAGTTAATTGGGATTTAGCTGCCTCAGTCTCACCAACGTTTCTTTTTAGGAACAGCTACCACCTGGTCACAGGTGTGACTGGAAGACCTGGATGTCCCTCCATAGGCTTCGTACCAGGATGGGCCGATGCAAGGCCAATATGAGCAAATGGGGCCGTGCAGATGCAGCAGACACAGAATGTGAATGTGGAACATCTGTACAGTCCATGCCACACCTACCAAGATTCTTAAGGGGTTGGACAGGCTAGATGCAGGAAGATTGTTCCCGATGTTGGGGAAGTCCAGGACAAGGGGTCACAGCTTAAGGATAAGGGGGAAATCCTTTAAAACTGAGATGAGAAGAACTTTTTTCACACAGAGAGTGGTGAATCTCTGGAACTCTCTGCCACAGAGTTGAGGCCAGTTCATTGGTTATATTTAAGAGGGAGTTAGATGTGGCCCTTGTGGCTAAGGGGATCAGGGGGTATGGAGAGAAGGCAGGTACGGGATACTGAGTTGGATGATCAGCCATGATCATATTGAATGGCGGTGCAGGCTCGAAGGGCCGAATGGCCTACTCCTGCACCTAATTTCTATGTTTCTATGCTCACTTTTTGCTCACTTTTTGGTGAACAATGCTGCCTGGAAGATCCAGCGGTGGCAAATGAGAAGTCTGTCCACTGAGCAGGAGCCTGCCCGAACATTTGAAACATAGATGATGGACATGAAAGAAGAAGGAATAATATAAATTTCCTTCAGTTCCTCATTATCACTACTAACCGCCGTTTCTCCTTGTAATTGAAGCCCGCCAATCCCAGTAATATCTTTACGATACCATTCTGCTGGACCTTGATTGCCTGGTATTTATGGCGGGTTCGCTTGTATCTTCTTCTGTGAAGATGACAATTAAGAATTTTAAAGTTTCCCATCTGCAAGGAACCTACATGTGCCAACTTCAACGTCCTCTGCTCTGAGGTTTGCAGTTTGTCAACACTGTAGAAGCCTTTGGACCTCAGTAATATTCTGATAAATCGTTCCCACCTCTTTCAAAAGTGTGGACATTTCTTTTCAGCTTCAGAATAGTATAGTTTAGAGATACAGCGTAGAAACGGGCCCTTCAGCCCACCTAGTACACACTGACCAGCGTTCCCTGCACATTAACACTCCTACACACACTAGGGACAATTTGCACATATACCAAGCCAGATTACCTGCAAACTTGTACGTCTTTGGAACGTGGGAGGAAACTGAATCTTTCGGAAAAAACCCAAGCAGGTCACGGGAAGAGCATGCAAACTCCGTACAGACTGCACCCGTGGTCAGGGTCGACGCCATAAGGCAGCAACTCTACCGCTGCGCCACCGTGCTGCTCTACCTGCCTTGGGGTGTTAGCACATAGAACAGTGCAGCACAGGAACAGGCCCTTCGGCCCACAATGTCTGTGCTGAACTAACTCTTATCTGTCCGCACATAATTAATAACCCAAAGAGGACAAACCAGAGGCAGCTTTACGGTTTGATAGAACTCTAGGGGCTATTGGAGTCAAGGGATATGGGGAGAAGGCAGGCACGGGTTATTGATAGGGGACGATCAGCCATGATCACAATGAATGGCAGTGCTTCCTCGAAGGGCCGAATGGCCTGCTCCTGCACCTATTTTCTATGATTCTATGACCGCGGCTTCAGGATGTTATAGGCAGTCGGAGCTCTTCTTCGGCGATCCCCAGCAAGGGATCCCAGGCTCCAGACCTCTTTGCTCCTATACTCAACTCCTCTGGTTATGAAGGCCAACATGCCATTCGCTTTCTTCACTGCCTGCTGTACGTGCATGCTTGCTTTCAGTGACTGATGAACAAGGATCCCCAGATCTCGTTGTACTTCCCCTTTTCCCAACTTGACACCATTCAGAAAATAATCTGCATTCCTGTTTTTGCCACAAAAGTGGATACCCTCACATTCATCCACATTAAATTGCATCTGCCATGCATCTGCCCACTCACTCAACCTGTCCAGATCACCCTGCATCCTCATAACATCCTCCTCACAGTTCACACTGCCACCTAGCTTTGTGTCATCTGCAATTTTGCTAATGTTACTTTTAATCCCTTCATCTTAATCATGAATGTATATTGTAAATAGCTGCGGTCCCAACACCAAGCCTTGCGGTACCCCACTAGTCACTGCCTGCCATTCTGAAAGGGACCCGTTAATCCCTACTCTTTGGTTCCTGTCTGCCAACCAATTTTCTAACCATGTCGGCACCCTACCCCCCCCATACCATGTGCTCTAATTGTGCCTACTAATCTTCTATGTGGGACCTTATCAAATGCTCTCTGAAAGTCCAGGTACACTACATCCACTGACTCCCCCTTGTCCATTTTCCAAGTTACATTCGCAAAAAATTCTAGATGATTAGTCAAGCATGATTTCCCCTTCGTAAGTCCATGCTGACTCGGACCGATCCTGAACATACAAACTCCGTACAGACAGCACTCGTAGTTGGAATCGAACCCAGGTCTCCGGCGCCTCAAGCGCTGTAAGGCAGCAACTCTACCGCTGTGCCACTGTGCCGCAAATGTATAAATAGAACGGTGAACAGAACCACTTGTGTCTTTACCTTGAACTGGTAGCGGCTACTTTCATCGCTCAGCTGCTCGGGCGTGAAACGCTTCCCTATAAAGCGCTTGGCATCATATACAGTGTTCAGTGGGTTGGCGTCACCCACTTCCTGAGCACCGTACCCCACCAATATCGCTCGGTCGGTAAACGACACCACGCTTGGCAACGTCTTTCGCCCGGCTTGGTCGGCAATCACCTCCACCTTCCCGGTGCCAGGCTGGAACACTCCGACCGAGCAGTACGTGGTGCCCAGGTCCACACCAATCACCTTTGGCTTTGGAGGGGGAAGATACTGCTGTGCCAAGTACCCAGCTAACAACAGGGCCAGGATGGAGGAGCCTGGGGAAAAATAACAGTGTAGCAGCATGGTCGTTAAATTAAGATTACAACAAAAGCTTTTCACTGTACCTCAGTACACGTGACAATAAACTAAACTAGAGCTGCACTGTGGCGCAGCGGTAGAGTTGCTGCCTTGCAGTGCCGGAGACCCCAGTTCCATCCCGACGGGCGCTACCTGCACCCGTGGGTTTACTCCAAGATCTTCGGTTTCCTCCCACACTCCAAAGACGTACCGTTATGTAGGTACATTGGCTTGGTAAATGTAAAAGTTGTCCCTAGTGTGTGTACGGTAGTGTTAATATGCGGGTATCGATGGTCGGCACGGACCCAGTGGGTGGAAGGGCCTGTTCGCGTGCTGCATCTCTAAACTAAACTAAACGGTCTGGAATAATCGCCTGCAAATGAAATAATTAAAGAAAGTGATCACGGAATTATCAGATTGTCATCTTAAATCCCTCGGTGTCCTTCACCAGCATGACCCAAATGCAACTCTAAATTCACTGTGTATACAGGAAGGAGTGTACTGGAGACCCTTCTTCAGACTACAGGACTTGTTTGCTTGGTCACAGACACCTTGTGAAATATATAGTAGCTGCCATTGAACTGTTCAAGCTCACTGGTGTTCCCAAATGGTGTAGAAGCAAGGATCAGCAGATGGTGATTTACAGAAGACGACACAGAGTAGCGATGTTATAAGCGGCGCTGCAGATCTGCCACTGGCTGTGAGTACGACTACAGAGCCTTTGGGGGACAGGGGGATGGGATTAAAATGCAGGTTTGTATCGCTTGTTGGAGAGGGATTTCCTCGGGCTGCTAGTCGGTGAAGAAAAATCGATCGTACTTCCGTTCCCCTTTTTTTTGAAAATATATAAATCGCTGGACAATTTAATCGCTGGATTAAAGTAAAAGACTTCTAACGGCCTGAACGCCTTCAACGTGACGGATCGCAATAACAGGACAACAAAAGGCATTTATGTCAAATAGAATCTTGCTTCTTGGGGTGCTTTAGTCTAATTTTACAATGCGAAAATGTTATTTAGTCCCCATACAAATTGGCCATGACTTGCCTGCCAATATTCACGGCAACGGCAACATTCCAATCGGTCGCATTCCAGAAACACCCATGCGCAAGATGATTAAAATTCTCTTTTTTTTTGGACATTCATGTCATAAGAGTATCTAAATCGGCTATATTTTGTGTTATTGTCTATCCATAATCAATATTTTTATACTAAATATGCACAACAGTTTTGGTCACATGTATTGTGCAAAAAATAATAATTTTGATTATACTGAGAGTGGATGTTTCTAGATTAATTTATGCGAATTAAACATTAAATTCCTTCCATTTTTGCATATGTTCATGACCGTGAGATTTAAAAATCATGTTATATTGTGAATTCTTGTGTGAATGGGATTAGTTTGTTATTTGGATACTTAGGCTATTTTAAAAATTTAGTCTTTTTTTTAAGAAATGGATAGATGTTTAGATCTAGTAATTGAATTTAGATTAATTTAATTGCTTTGATGAAACAGATGAATATGAATTTTTTGTTGGGTATTTACTATTTGTTTTAGCATTTAACTTTATAATTTCTACCTTTTTCCTAAAACTGAAATTAATAACTTGTTTCTGTTAATGCTGTTCAGTGTTGGTTTCCTTTACATTTTAAACATATGTCTCCGAAGAAGAAATACAAAATTGTCAATCCAAATGCCCAGCAAAAGAGACTGATTTAGACAGCATTCGTAGAGATTATCCGAATTTGGACCACTCCAAATGTGGTGATCCACCCCTGCAACGGACTGTTCCAGCTGCTACGGTCAGGCAAACGCCTCCGTTGCCATGCGGTGAGAACGGAGAGGTTGAGAAGGAGTTTCTTCCCAGAGGCCATTCGGACTGTAAACGCCTATCTCACCAGGGACTAACTCTACTGAACGTTTTTCCTTCCATTATTTATTATGTAAAAGAATATGTGTGTTATGATTGTGTTTATAGTTTGTTTGGTTGTTTGTCTTTTGCACAAATGTCCGTGAGCATTGCCACTTTCATTTCACTGCACATCTCGTATGTGTATGTGACAAATAAACTTGACTTGACTTGACGATCTACAGGACATTCTTAATGGGAAAGTAGTGGGCAGAAAGGCATGTCATGCGTGGTTTGAAGAGCAAAAACCTGTAGTTTACAATGACAAAATTGAAAAGTTGAGGAAAAACAAGGTGTACAGAGTTGCTTATTGGTTACAATCTGAGGAGTATGATGATGCTACTGATTATGATATGCCAATGTACCAGCTGGCAACTGATCTTCTCCATAAAGACTTGGTCCATTGCTAGAAATTGTAATTTATTTACCTATCTGTTACAGACGTACAGCGTATAATACAATAATATTAAAGTTCTGATCTTGAGAATATCACATTTTTAAATTTTCAAGGCAGTCTGGGTGTTTATTACTATTTCTGTCACAACGGTTAATTTTGTAATTGGCTACAATTAGGTAACTAACTAATTATATGCTTTAATTTCATGTCATCCAAGTAAGAAGTTGTATAGAATGCTTCAATCAATAATAACTGAAAATTTCATTCAGTTCTCTTAATTTTTACGAAAGTTATGGGCTTTTGACTGTCCTCGATCACAGCTTTTGTGTTAAGTCAATGAAAAAGCAATAGGGAACAAGATGCTAATTTCCAAGTATGAAAATGGCCATAACCTTTTTAATACTGAAGATATGAAAGTTAATTAGGTGTCAAATTAAAGTTATTTTTATGCTTTATCTGATGGGATAAATTACAGGCTTGATTTTTAAAATCTCAAAATTTTGTAACATTCCTACACAAAGTGTTGGAGCAACTCAGCTGGTCAGGCTGCATATCCAGAGAATATTGACAGGTAACATTTCAGTTCGGGACCTTTCTTCAGACTCCATGGATAGGTGAAATTTAGGGTCAGGACCCTTGTTCAGACGTTGTGGAGGAAATCCCTTCACCTAAAACATCACCTGTTCATATTATCCAAATGCTGCCTGACCTACTAAGTTACACCAACACTTGGTGTCTTCTCTCCCAAATGATGTGATGTCTACAACTGAATGCATCAAACTGGCACACTCTATGATTCAACACTATATCCTAAGAGAAATGTTCAAGCTGAGTGCAGTCACAGCAAGTGCTGAGTACAGTCACAACATGTACTGAGTGCAGTTACATCAAGTACTCTATAGAGTAGGACCACAGTTTAAGGGCTTGCCATTACACACATATTGCACACTAATTATATGAATATTGTGTTAAAACGCTTTGAACTATTTGCTTTGTGAGATTGTAAATGAACATAAACTGGTGATATGCTGATATTATGCAAAATGGGAATAATATGACCTGTTATGAAAATATTGGCATGAATGGTCAGCATTACGGGCAGCATGGTGGCGCAGCGGTTGAGTTGCCTCATGGCGCCAGAGATCCAGACAACGGGTGCTGTCTGTACGGAGTTTGGACGTTTTACACGTGGCCTGCGTGGGTTTTCCCCCCGTTTCCTCCCATCGTCCAACGATGTACGGGTTTGGAGGCTAATTGGCTTGGTCTAATTGTAAATTGTTCCAAGTGTGTGTGTGTTAATGTGCGGGGATCGCTGTTCGGCACGGACTAGGTGGGCCGAAGTGCTTGCATCCGAGCTGTATCACTAAACTAAACTAACATTTATTGACTGGAGTCTCACTCGTGGGAGAAAAACTTACAACAGTCTCAGAGCAGTGCCGACTGTGAAGAGCTGCCATCTTGTAGGACCACGTGTTAAAATGAAGACCGATGTTAAAATGAAGTGGAAAAAATAGGCAAGAATGCTTCTTTGAAACCTGGACAGGGTGAAGGAGGCCATTTTCCCCCCAGGTTGAAAATGTCAAAGACTAGAAGGCATAGCTTTACGGTCAGATGGACCTGATTTAAGGTAAATGGGGATGTGCCAGTTTTTGTTTTACACAGAGAGGTGGGTGCCTGGAACACAAGGCCAGGGATGGTGGTGGAAAACACATTTTAATTTATTGTCTCGTCTACCAAGGTACAGTGAAAAGCTTTTGTTGCTTGCCAACCAGTCAGCGGAAAGGCAATATGTGATTACAATCCAGCCATTTATACTGTAGATACATGATAAGAGTTTAACGTTTAATGCAAGGTAAACTCAGCAAAGATCAATCAAGGATAGTCCGAAGGTCACCAACGAGGTAAATAGTAGCTCAGGTCTGCTCTCTGGTTGTGGTAGCAGATACGATAGTGGCATTTAATAGGCTTTCAGATGGGCACATGGAGGGACATGGATTCAATTCGTGGAGAGGTTAGATTAACTTGGCATCATGTTTGGCACAGATATTGTGGGTCGAAAGGCCTTTGCCTGTGCTGTACTGTTCAATGGCCTTCACCACTGAGTGGTACGTTATGTTGTCGTTCTATGTGTCCTCTACCTTGGATGGCCATTGTCTGGACACTGATTGTCTCAGCTGATCCAGATCCTGCCATTACTTGAAGTAAACACAGCCGAAAAGGCCAAGCCATGGGATATCCAAGGTAAAGAGGACGCTTGGCCAAGGAACAGAACGTACAACAATAATGTACAATGTACAAAAACAATCCAGTAATCCAGCATGCTTGGGACTTGTTAGTGCTACACTGGCAATTTTCCAAACTATTGGACATACCTCAACACAAGCACCATTTTTTTTCCCTTGATGTTACACACTAGCATAAGAAATTTTACAGCGGCTGGATTTCATGGGAATGCAGGGACCGGGGCCCCCATTTAATGCCAAGAAGTGTGGGAACTTGGGTCCCATGAGTTTCAAGGGATTGCAGGAAACATCGCCAGGGCAATGACTGACAGGGTGTTCAATAATCTGACATTTTTACTAACAATACATTCATATACATACATCTTATATCAAAACAAACTAAATTCAGAGCTCAAAGACTTGACGGGGCCAATATAGAAACATAGAAAAACAGGTGCAGGAGTAGGCCATTCGGCCCTTCGATCCAGCCCCACCATTCAATATGATCATGGCAGATCATCTATAATCAGTACCCCATTCCTGCTTTTTCCCCCAATATCCCTTGATTCCTTTAGCCCCAAGATCTAAATCCAATTATCTCTTGAAAATATAGGACACTATTTGGACAGGTACATGGATAGGAAACGTTTCAAGGGATATGGGCCAAACCCGGGTACGTGTGACTAGTGTAGGTGGGTTATCTGGGAGAACATGGTCTAGTTGGGCTGAAGGGACTGTTTCCAGTCTGTATGACTCAATGACTGGTCGGGGCCCGAAACATCAACTATCCACGTACTCCAGAGATGTAGCATGACCCGCAGAGTTATTCAAGCACCTCATGTCTTCTTAAGGGGTTGGACAGGCTAGATGCAGGAAGATTGTTCCCGATGTTAGGGAAGTCCAGGACAAGGGGTCACAGCTTAAGGATAAGGGGGAAATCCTTTAAAACCGAGATGAGAAGAACGTTTTTCACACAGAGAGTGGTGAATCTCTGGAACTCTCTGCCACAGAGGGTAGTTGAGGCCAGTTCATTGGCTATATTTAAGAGGGAGTTAGATGTGGCCCTTGTGGCTAAGGGGATCAGGGGGTATGGAGAGAAGGCAGGTACGGGATACTGAGTTGGATGATCAGCCATGATCATATTGAATGGCGGTGCAGGCTCGAAGGGCCGAATGGCCTACTCCTGCACCTAATTTCTATGTTTCTATGTCCTCTTATAGTAAAACCAATCATGTCCTTAAGTAAGATGATACTTTACTGTGTCAAACATTTTTGTTTAACTCAGATGAGTGTCAATGTACATGTCATTTATTGTATTAACTCGCCCACTATCAAAAAGTGCCTTTGGACCAAACACACCGTACGGTGGATGGACAAAAATAAACCTTGTTTGCCTTGTTTGAGGAGCAGTTAGAGTGAACGCCCCACTGGAAAATATTTCAGGTACATTAGCTCAGTATCTAGATCAAACATTACCTGGGTCAGGGATATTTAAACAGACTTTGAGAGTTATTATTTTAATGAAGGTCACCAACTATTAAACCTGGCTCGGACAAAACTCTGCTTATTAATAACCCATTATCAGTTATTTGCACTTTATCGGTTTATTTATTGTGTGTATATATTTATATTATGGTATATGGACACACAGTTTTCTTTGGAAAAACAAAGATTGTCTCCCACAAGTACACAAAATTATGACAGGCATGGATAAGATAGACATTCAGAACCTTTTCCCCAGGATGGAAACATCAAATACTAGAGGGTGTAAGTTTCAGGTGAGAGGGGCAAAGTTTAAAGGAGATGAATGAAATCACAATGAATGGCGGTGCTGGCTCGAAGGGCCAAACGGCCTCCTCCTACACCTATTTTCTATGTTTCTATCTATGTGTGGGGCAAGTTTTTTCTTCTACAAAATTGGTGTTGAGTGCGTGGAATGCTCTGTCAGTGGTGATAGTTGAAGCAGATGCAATAGTGGCATTTAAGAGACTATTGGAAGGCTTATGGATATGCAGGGAATGGAGGGATATGGATTATGTGCTTGATCGTGCTATCATGTATGGCACAGACACTGTGGGCCGAAGGGCCTATTCTGGTGCTGTACCGTTCTATGCTCTATATACATAATATACATTGCATGTTTTTACCGGAACATATAAAGATTTAGCTGATCGATCTTTAGGCAAGCACTATAGTGTTTTAAACAGCATCACTGCAGTTAAGCAAGTGTGCAGTTCACATAATGGTCTGAAGTTAGAAGTGGGGATGTGGGGATGTGGAGTTCGCACGTTCACCCGCATAAACATTTTCTCTGGGTGCTCCTGCAACCGGCTGCACCCCAAAGATGCGAGGGTTGGTAGGTTAATTGGCTGAGGTCAGTGATAGGTGGATACAGCAGCAAAGGTTTGCCAGATAAGGAAGGAAGAGTGAAATGTAAAGCCATAGGGAGGGAGATGGGTGAAGGGGGGAGAAGGGAAAAAGGGAGACGCAAGATGAGCAGGAGGAGTAAGGTAGACAAAAATGCTGGAGAAACTCAGCGAGTGAGGCAGCATCTATAGAGCCTAGGAAATAGGCAACGTTTCGGGCAGGAGGAGGAGTAGGAAAGGTACATGGCAAGAGGAACTATTGGGAGATATTTGGCAGGGTGGGGAGGGGTGTCTAGTGGTTTACTTGAAATTGGAGACATCAATGTCCATACCGTTGTGTTGTAGGCTATACTAACACAGATGCTGCCTAACTCATGGAGTTCCTCCAGTACTGAAGAAGTCTGAAGAAGGTTCTGGACCTGAAACGTCGCCCAGCATTTTGTGTCATCCTCCAGAACGAAGTTTCCATTTTTGTAGTTACATTATGGAGTCATACAGCATAGGAATATGGGCACATGGATATGCATAGGAATAGTTTCTTCAGTTCAACTCATCCACGTTGACCAGAAAGACACGTCTAATCCAGTCCCATTTACCTATGTATGATCCATGTCCCACTAACCCTTTCCTATCTATGTACAAGTCCACACTGAGCCCTGTCCTTTCTTCTAAAATTCATTTGTTTATATAGCTTATGTTAATAATTATGGCTGTGTGTTGATGACTCACTTCACAAATATGGCGATGAGATAACACGGTGGGGATGGGCAGAAGGGCCTGTTTCTGCATTGTCTGGCTCTGTGTCTATGACTCTATGACCCACTTAACTCAAATGGGACAAGATTGGAGGGGGAGGGAGGGAGGGGTTAGCACAGTGGAGACGGGCCGAAGATTCTGGTTTCCACTGTACGACTGGACCAAATGGGAGATTAGATGAGGATAGCACGGCAGGGACGGGCCGAATGGGACAGATTCCACACTGTACGACTCTGGGCCAAATGGAAGGGAGATTAGATGGGGATAGCACGGTAGGCACGGGCCGAGTGGGCCAGTTACCACACTGTACGACTCAATGTGGGCAAATGTTTGGCAGATGCAGTATAATGGGGATAAATGTGAGGTTATCCATTTTGGTGGCAAAAACGGGAAAGCAGACTATTAGCTAAATGGTGGCCGATTGGGAAAGGGGGAGATGCAGTGAGACCTGGGTGTCATGGTACACCAGTCATTGAAGGTAGGCATGCAGGTGCAGCAGGCAGTAAAGAAAGCGAATGGTATGTTGGCTTTCATAGCAAGAGGATTTGAGTATAGGAGCAGGGAGGCTCTACTGCAGTTGTACAGGGTCTTGGTGAGACCACACCTGGAGTATTGCGTGCAGTTTTGGTCTCCAAATCTGAGGAAGGACATTATTGCCATAGAGGGAGTACAGAGAAGGTTCACCAGACTGATTCCTGGGATGTCAGGACTGTCTTATGAAGAAAGACTGGATAGACTTGGTTTATACTCTCTAGAATTTAGGAGATTGAGAGGGGATCTTATAGAAACTTACAAAATTCTTAAGGGGTTGACAGGCTAGATGCAGGAAGATTGTTCCCGATGTTGGGGAAGTCCAGGACAAGAGGTCACAGATTAAGGATAAGGGGGAAATCCTTTAAAACCGAGATGAGAAGAACTTTTTTTTCACACAGAGAGTGGTGAATCTCTGGAACTCTCTGCCACAGAGGGTAGTTGAGGCCAGTTCATTGGCTATATTTTTAGAGGGGAGTTAGATGTGGCCCTTGTGGCTAAGGGGATCAGGGGGTATGGAGAGAAGGCAGGTACGGGATACTGAGTTGGATGATCAGCCATGATCATATTGAATGGCGGTGCAGGCTCGAAGGGCCGAATGGCCTCTACTCCTGCACCTAATTTCTATGTTTCTGTTTCTATGGGCCAAATGGGAGGGAGATTAGATGGGGATAGCACGGCGGGGACGGGCCGAATGGGACAGATTCCACACTGTGCGACTGGGCCAAATGGGAGGGAGATTAGATGGGGATAGCACGGCGGGGACGGGCCGAATGGGACAGATTCCACACTGTACGACTCTGGGCCAAATGGGAGGGAGGTTAGATGAGGATAGCACGGCGGGGACGGGCCGAATGGGACAGATTCCACACTGTGCGACTGGGCCAAATGGGAGGGAGATTAGATGGGGATAACACGGTGGGGACGGGCCGAATGGGACAGATTCCACACTGTGCGACTCTGGGCCAAATGGGAGGGAGATTAGATGGGGATAGCACGGTGGGGACGGGCCGAGTGGGCCAGTGTCATCGCTGTCCGGCTCGGTGAAGGGGGTGGGGGGTCTCCGGCCCCCGCTTTCCTCGGTCCACCCTGTTGAGCCGCCCGCCGGTGGGGAGAGAGGGAGATGGTGGTGAGCACTCACCCAGGACAGCCATCGCCGCGGCCATGGCGTCTCCTCACCGTGTCCGTGTCCGTGTCCGTCACCGCCGCCGCCGCCGCTTCTTCTCCCTCACACACAAGCGCTGACGATGCCTAGGCGGCGCGCGCGCGGGGCACGCCGGGAGCTGTAGTCCCTCACCTGACGTCACCCGCCGCGTTCCCTGTGACCTCATCCCCACCTACAGACTACAGACACCGGCATGCACCGCGCGGCCGGGTGACGCGGTCCGCCCTCCGCTGGCCGCCGGCGGCAGCGACACCGTCAGGCGGGCACTCGCCAGTGCCCGCTCCGCTTCAATGCGAGGGGAAGGGGAAGGGGAAGGGGAGTCCCCGGGTTACGAATGACCCGAGTTACGGAAATCCGGACTTTCGTGGTACCCGAGTTACGGAATTCTGAATTTCCGAGATATGGGAATCCGGGCTTGCATGGTACCCGAGTTTCGGAATAGGGTGATTTCACGAAAGGTCACTGGAGCATAGATCCGCACCCACGTGACCGAAAATCTGAAGTGGAGGACATGCTATACATCCGGTACATGTTAGTGAATGGGAAAACACACACTTTCACATCCGTTAAAAACATCGAAAACGGTCAGTTTTTGAGCTGCAATTTACTGTGCCAGTCGGGGTGACAGCTACCGTGAGGCACAGCTACCTAAATTTACAGTCCAAAATAAGATAGATACTAAGGTAAATTCAAAAGGGAGCTGAAGGTGCAAATCCAGCGGAAATGACCAGCGGACATTTGCAGTGGAGATTTAAAGATCTAAAATATCGGGAATTATCGCGTTTGCTCGCTGCATTTCATCAAAAGTAAGGCATTATTGACTTTTTTATCTTTATTCATTTGTTATATGAAAAGTTTTAAAAGTGAAAAATCCCTCAGTAAAATTGCAAAATCGCCCATGGTTCTCAGGTTGGTTTTAACATGCAAAATGAAAACGCTTCTGAAGCTACATTTACCATTTAAATAATCGTAAACTATCAATGCGTTTTGAATTTATTTCTGGTCATTTCCGCTGGATGTGCACCTTCAGCTCCCTCTTGAATTTACCTTAGTTTCTATCTTTTTTTTGGACTGTAAATCTAGGTAGATGTGCCTCACGGTCACCCCGACTGGCACAGTGAATTGCAGCTCAAAAAACTGTCCGTTTTCGATGTTTTTAACGGGTGTGAAAGTGCGTGTTTTCCCATTCACTAACATGTACCGGATGTATAGCATGTACTCCACTTCAGATTTTCGGTCACGTGGGTGCGGATCTACGCTCCAGTGACCTTTCGTGAAATCACCCTATACCGAATGTCCGAGATACGGGAATCCTGACTTGCGTGGGTTCCCGAACTTCAAACTTTTCGGAAATTCGAACTTTAGCAATTTTTTGTATTTATTAACTAGTATAAGCACAAGATGCGTGAGACAGGCACCATTGCACGCAGATGCCGAGAAGTGTGCTCAGCTCTGGCTGAACAACTTCTAATCATGTGTGTGTGGACTCGACAGGAAGAAGATTAACTAGTATAAGAATAAAATGATAAGTAAGACAGTCCGCACCCCGCCCCCCCCTCAGCCAGACAGGCACACTGCTTCTATGGAAACATAGAAAGCGTAGAGGCAAACGCAGAAACATTGTAAAATAGGCGCAGAAGTAGGCCATTCGGCCCTTCGAGCCAGCACCGCCGTTTGAATGAATTAATTAGTTTATTGATTCACATACAAGAAATTTGCCTTGGTGCTCGGCTAGCAAGTTAACAGATGACAATTAAGAATGACACATAAAACATTAAACATTAATAATAAAATATTATCAAATAAACATGTGAATTAAATGAAATACCAGAGCAAAAGGATATAATCATGGCTGATCATCTAAAATCCGAAACCTGTTCCTGCTTTTTCTCCATATCCTTTATTCCTTTATCGCTATGAGCTAAATCTAACTCTCGCAGCGGCCCGAGAAATCCAAATATCCGAGATACAGGAATCCAAATTTGCGAGATACTCGAGATAGTACGGGTGTCAGGGGTTTATGGGGAGAAGGCAGGATAATGTGGTTAGGAGGGAGAGATAGATCAGCCATGATTGAATGACGGAGTAGACTTGAAGGGTTGAATGGCCTAATTCAACTCCTAAAACGTATCTCATGACGGGAATTCGAATTTGCAAGGTACCAGAGTTACAGAAATCTGAACTCAAGCAATTTCTGGTATTTTTCAAGTAGTATAGCAATAAAATGATAAGTAAGACACAAAATGCTGGAGTAACTCAGCGGGACAGGCAGCATATCTGGAGAGTAGGAATGGACGATGTTTCGGGTCGAGACCCTTTTTCGGACAGATTCAGGGCAGAGAGTAAGGTGTGAAAACGAGACATCAAAGGGGACGACGATCGAGGAAAATGTAGAATAGATTATCGATAGCGCAGAGAAGTTGACAACAAAGCATAAAAAGATAAAATTTAATCAGGGGACAGTCAGACTGGTCAGAGAATTAGGATGGGGGAGGGATAGAGAGAGAGAGAAAGCAAGGGTAACTCAAGGTTAGACATGTCAATATTCATACCGCTGGACGGAGACGAGGAAACGCTTTTTCACACAGAGAGTTGTGAGCCTGTGGAATTCTCTGCCTCAGAGGGCGGTGGAGGCCGGTTCTCTGGATACTTTCAAGAGAGAGCTAGATAGGGCTCAAGTGAATTTATTGTCATGTGTCCCTGTATAGGACAATGAAATTCTTGCTTTGCTTCAGCACACAGAACATAGTAGGCATTTACTACAAAACCGATCAGTGTGTCCATATACCATAATATAAATATATACCCACATGAATAAATAAACTGATAAAGTGCAAATAACAGAAAATGTGTTATTAATAATCAGAGTTTTGTCTGAGCCAGATTTAATAGCCTGATGGCTGTGGGGGAGTAGCTATTCCTGAAGATAGCTCTTAAAGATAGCGGAGTCAGAGGATATGGGGAGAAGGCAGGAACGGGGTACTGATTGGGGATGATCAGCCATGATCACATTGAATGGCGGTGCTGGCTCGAAGGGCCGAATGGCCTACTCCTGCACCTATTGTCTATTGTCTATTGTGTAAGCTACCCAAGTGAAATATGAGTTGCTGAAGAAGGGCCTCGACCTGAAACATCACCTACTTTTTCTCCAGAGATGCTCTCTGACCAGCTGAGTTACTCCAGCTTTTTGTGTTTACCCAGGGCAATACTTTAGTTTAGTTTAGTGTAGTTTATTGCTACGTGTACCGAGGTACAGTGAATATCCATTGGTGCATGCAAACCAGTCAGCGGAAAGACACACATGATAAAAGATATTCCCTTTATCATGTATCTGTACACTGTGAATAACTCGATTGTAATCAAAGTTCAAAGTTCAAAGTAAACTTTTTTGTCAATTCAAATAAATTGGATTGAAATTGCGTTTCCCCATACTCCAAATGCGCAAGTAATATTTATAACACAGACAGACAATCTACCAATAAGATAGACAATATACATTATTTAAAATATTCACAGTGTGCCAGACTGTAGTAAAATTTTGAGGTATGTTATTAAGGTGCAATAATAAAAGGTGCAATATAGAAAAGTGCAAATAGCATACTGCAGACATCGAGTTAAAATTATTTTGACAGACAGTTGGCCTTTGTTTGCTTCCAGTTCCCCGTGCTGGCGAGAGCAGGAACAGGGAGATACGGGACCTGAACGTGTGGCTGAGGAACTGGTGCACGGGGCAGGGATTTAGATTCTTAGATCACTGGGATCTGTTTTGGGGTAAGGGGGAACTGTACAAAAGGGACGGATTGCATCTTAACAGGTGTGGGACCAGCATTCTGGCAGGCAGGTTTGCCACTGCTACACGGGTGGCTTTAAACTGAATAAGGGGGGTGGGGTGTCGAATGGGATAGTGGAGGATGGAGTTAAAGGGAAAGGGTTTCTTAAATGTGTGAGCGTAGAGACCGAGGGGTGTAAAATGAGGGTAGAAGAAATAGGTAGCAAGGTGAAAAGTAAAAGTGGCAGGCAGACAAAACCAGGGCAAAAATCAAAAAGGGCCACTTTTCAACATAATTATATAAGGGGTAAGAGTGTTGTAAAAACAAGCCTGAAGGCTTTGTGTCTCAATGCAAGGAGCATTCGTAATAAGGTGGATGAGTTGAATGTGCAGATAGCTATTAATGACTATGATATAGTTGGGAGCATGGAGACATGGCTCCAGGGTGACCAAGGCTGGGAGCTGAACATCCAGGGATATTCAATATTCAGGAGGGATAGAGAGAAAGGAAAAGGAGGTGGGGGGTAGCGTTACTGATTAGAGAGGGGATTAATGCAATGGAAAGGAAGGACATTAGTTTGGAGGATGTGGAATCGGTATGGGTAGAGCTGCGAAACACTAAGGGGCAGAAAACGCTGGTGAGTGTTGTGTACAGGCCATCTAACAGTAGTAGTGAAGTTGGAGATGGTATCAAACAGGAAATTAGAAATGCGTGCGACAAAGGCAAAACAGTTATAATGGGTGACTTCAATCTACATATAGATTGGGTGAATCAAATTGGCAGGGGTGCTGAGGAAGAGGATTTCTTGGAATGTATGCGGGATAGTTATCTAAATCAACATGTAGAGGAACCAACGAGAGAGAGCAGGCTATTTTAGACTGGATATTGAGTAATGAGGAAGGGTTAGTTAGCAATCTTGTTGTACGTGCCCCCTTGGGCAAGAGTGACCATAATATGGTTGAGTTCTTCATTAGGATGGAGAGTGACATAGTTAATTCAGAAACAATGGTTCTGAACTTAAAGAAAGGTAACTTTGAGGGTATGAGACGTGAATTGGCCAAGATTGACTGGCAATTAATTCTAAAAGGGTTGACAGTGGATATGCAATGGAAGACATTTAAAGACTACATGGATGAACTACAAAAATCCCAGTTTGGCAAAAGAATAAATCAGGGAAGGTAGTACATCCATGGATAACAAGGGAAATCAGGGATAGTATCAAAGCGAAGGATGATGCGTACAAATTAGCCAGAAAAAGCAGCATACCGGAGGACTGGGAGAAATTCAAAGACCAGCAGAAGAGGACAAAGGGCTTAATTAGGAAAGGGAAAATAGATTATGAAAGAAAACTGGCAGGGAACATAAAAACTGACTGCAAAAGTTTTTATAGATATGTGAAAAGAAAGAGATTAGTTAAAACAAATGTAGGTCCCTTGCAGTCAGAAAAAGGTGAGTTGATCATGGGGAACAAGGATATGGCGGACCAATTGAATAACTACTTTGGTTCCGTCTTCACTAAGGAAGACATAAATAATTTGCCGGAAATAGCAGGGGACCGCGGGTCAAAGGAGTTGGAGGAATTGAGTGAAATCCAGGTTAGCCGGGAAGTGGTGTTGGGTAAATTGAATGGATTAAAGGCCGATAAATCCCCAGGGCCAGATAGGCTGCATCCCAGAGTACTTAAGGAAGTAGCTCCAGAAATAGTGGATGCATTAGTAATAATCTTTCAAAACTCTTTAGATTCTGGAGTAGTTCCTGAAGATTGGCGGGTAGCAAACTTAACCCCACTTTTTAAGAAGGGAGGGAGAGAGAAAATGGGGAATTACAGACCAGTTAGTCTAACATCGGTAGTGGGGAAACTGCTAGAGTCAGTTATTAAAGATGGGATAGCAGCACATTTGGAAAGTGGTGAAATCATTGGACAAAGTCAGCATGGATTTACGAAAGGTAAATCATGTCTGACGAATCTTATAGAATTTTTCGAGGATGTAACTAGTAGCGTGGATAGGGGAGAACCAGTGGATGTGGTGTATCTGGACTTCCAGAAGGCTTTCGACAAGGTCCCACATAAGAGATTAGTATACAAACTTAAAGCACACGGCATTGGGGTTTAGTATTGATGTGGATAGAGAACTGGCTGGCAAACAGGAAGCAAAGAGTAGGAGTAAACAGGTCCTTTTCACAATGGCAGGCAGTGACTAGTGGGGTACCGCAAGGCTCAGTGCTATTTACAATATATATTAATGATCTGGATGAGGGAATTGAAGGCAATATCTCCAGGTTTGCGGATGACACTAAGCTGGGGGGCAGTGTTAGCTGTGAGGAGGATGCTAGGAGACCTCAAGGTGACTTGGATAGGCTGGGTGAGTGGGCAAATGTTTGGCAGATGCAGTATAATGTGGATAAATGTGAGGTTATCCATTTTGGTGGCAAAAACGGGAAAGCAGGTTATTATCTAAATGGTGGCCGATTGGGAAAGGGGGAGATACAGCGAGACCTGGGTGTCATGGTACACCAGTCATTGAAGGTAGGCATGCAGGTGCAGCAGGCAGTAAAGAAAGCGAATGGTATGTTAGCTTTCATTGCAAAAGGATTTGAGTATAGGAGCAGGGAGGTTCTACTGCAGTTGTACAGGGTCTTGGTGAGACCACACCTGGAGTATTGCGTACAGTTTTGGTCTCCAAATCTGAGGAAGGACATTATTGCCATAGAGGGAGTGCAGAGACGGTTCACCAGACTGATTCCTGGGATGTCAGGACTGTCATATGAAGAAAGACTGGATAGACTTGGTTTATACTCTCTAGAATTTAGGAGATTGGGAGGGGATCTTATAGAAACTTACAAAATTCTTAAGGGGTTGGACAGGCTAGATGCAGGAAGATTGTTCCCGATGTTAGGGAAGTCCAGAACAAGGGGTCACAGCTTAAGGATAAGGGGGAAATCCTTTAAAACCGAGATGAGAAGAACTTTTTTCACACAGAGAGTGGTGAATCTCTGGAACTCTCTGCCACAGAGGGTAGTTGAGGCCAGTTCATTGGCTATATTTACGAGGGAGTTAGATGTGGCCCTTGTGGCTAAGGGGATCAGGGGGTATGGAGAGAAGGCAGGTACGGGATACTGAGTTGGATGATCAGCCATGATCATATTGAATGGCGGTGCAGGCTCGAAGGGCCAAATGGCCTGCTCCTGCACCTAATTTCTATGTTTCTATGTTTCTATGTTTGTGTAATGTTCAAGGAATTTTCTTGAGTGTGTTGAGTAGTCTGATGGCCTGTGATATAAAGCTGTTTTTGAATCTGGTGGTTTTGCTCCGCATGCTGTGGTAGCGCTTGCCAGATGGTAGGAGAGTGAACAGTTTGTGTGCTGGGTGGGTGGTGTCTTTGATGATATTGGTTGCTCTCTTGCGACAGCGAGATGGGTATAAGTCCTGGATTGCAGGTTGTGGTGATCTGGTGATCTTCTCCGCTGTCCTCACCACTCTCTGTAGTGCCTTCTGGTCAGCAGCAGAGCAACTGCCATAACAGACTGAGAGACTGCTGGTAAGAATGCTCTCAATGGCACCCCTGTAAAAAGTGGTGAGGGCAGAAGGGGGGAGGTCCTCTGACTGGATTGCTCGCAACGAAAGCTTTTCACTGTACCGCGGTACACTTGACAATAAACAAAACTAAAACATTTCCTTTGATCCTTGTGTTTGATTGCACCAAGATTTTAGCAATGTACCTTCCCAGAGTTGCAGGTAGACAAAAGTGCTGGAGAAATTCAGCGGGTGCGGCAGCATCTATGGAGTGAAGGAAATAGGCAACGTTTCGGGCCGAAACACTTCTTCAGACTCAGAATATTTTCCCAGAGTTGCAACTAGGAGGAGCAAATGAGCAAGCATTGAAATTCCATCTTCGCTGTGAAGATCGACCTGACTCTGGTTCCCACGTGGCTGCATCTAAATGGAAACTTGTCTGTGAACCGCACTCGTTCAAACTCAACCTACTTGTGGTTGGGTTTTTTTCAGCCTGAACCCGTTGACGCAGAGTTGGGGCATGGTGTCACACATTGAGACACGTGTGTCAGCTGGGAGTCTGAGCTTAACTGATTCTTAATCAGTACGGGTGTCAGGGGTTATGGGGAGAAGGCAGGAGAATAGGGCTAGGAGGGAGAGGTAGATCAGCCATGATTGAATGGCGGAGTAGACTTGATGGGCCGGATGGGCCTAATCTGCTCCTATCACTTATGACCTTATGAGCTTAGAACAGATTCCTAGGCCCAGTGCAAATTGGAGGAACAGCACCTCATATTTCGCTTGGGTAGTTTACAACCCAGCGGTGTGAAGATTGACCTCTAATTTCAGATAGTCAATAGACAATAGGTGCAGGAGTAGGCCATTCAGCCCTTCGAGCCAGCACTCCCATTTAATGTGATCATGGCTGATCATCCCCAATCAGTACCCCGTTCCTGCCTTCTCCCCATAACCCCTGACTCCACTATTTTTAAGAGCCCTATCTAGCTCTCTCTTGAAAGTATCCAGAGAACCCGCCTCCACTGCCCTCTGAGGCCTTGCTTTCTCCCTCTTTCCCAGCTCTCCCACAAGCCCACTGTCTCCGCCAAAGATTATAGAGCAGAGCAAGATGCACCACTCTGCGAAAAAAGCGTAGTATGACATGGGTATGACATGACGTCATTTTATTGAGCGGCAATTTCCAATAATATTAATAAAATTTACAATAATATTAACTAAATATGTGAAGTGATCGGGGAGACTACATCGGGGAGACTAAGCGGAGGTTGGGCGATCGTTTCGCCGAACACCTCCGCTAAGTCCGCAATAACCTACCTGAACTCCCGGTGGCTCAGCACTTCAACTCCCCCTCCCATTCCCAATCTGACCTCTCTGTCCTGGGTCTCTTCCATTGCCAGAGTGAGCAACACCGGAAATTGGAGGAACAGCACCTCATATTCAGCCTGGGTTGCTTGCGTCCGGATGGCATGAACGTTGAATTCTCCCAGTTTTGCTAGCCCTTGCTGTCTCCTCCCCTTCCTTAACCCTCGAGCTGTCTCCTCCCATCCCCCCGCCCTCGGGCTTCTCCTCCTCCCTTTTTCCTTCCTTCTCCCCCCACACCCCATCAGTCTGAAGAAGGGTTTCGGCCCAAAACGTCGCCTATTTCCTTCATTCCATAGATGCTGCTGCACCCGCTGAGTTTCTCTAGCATTTTTGTGTACCTTATATAAAACACTATTCCCTACAACACTGATTACACCAAAGATGATTGACCGGATCAATCTTTGGAACGGATTACACCAAAGATACTAGAGGAGCATAGCCCGCTCCCTCGGGAGCACCGACCGTTGGCAGACGCTTGAGGCTCTCCCGCCGGCCGCCTTCATCTGGTATCGGGGGGACCGAGAATCAGTCCTGGATCAACTAAGGAGTGGAGAAAACGTCATCTTCCCCCAAAGATACTAGATGAGCCTCTTGTATCTTTGCTTTTGCTGTACCTCTGATCTAAACGAGACTAAGCCAAACAAAACTAAACCAAACTGGCAATATCTGCGCCAAACTCAATGCCAAGACCAACTCTTATCTGCCTGCATATAAGCCTGCATTCCTCCATTCCTACATGTCCATTTGCCTATCTAAACCACCACTACTATATCTGCCTCTACCACCACCCCTAGGCAGCGCGTTACATGATTAGAACGGGTGTCAAGGGTTATGTGGAGAAGGCAGGAAAATGGGACTGGGAGCCAGAGATCAACCATAATTGAATGGCGGAGTAGACTGGATGGGCCGTATGGCCTAATTCTATCCCTATAACTTGTGAACATTCACTCGTCAATCTGTATGTAAAAAAGATTTGCTCTGGAGAGATGGGCACTAAACATTATTCCCTTATCATATATCTATACTCTGTAAATGGCTCAATTCTAAACACGTAATGTCTTTCTGCTGACTGGTTAGCACGCAACAAAAGCTTTTCACTGTACCTCGGTACACGTGAGAATAAACTAAACTGAACTAGACTGCATTTTGATCTCTTGTGATCTCTGCTGCCCTCCTCCTCAACTACCATGTTATCTGCCGGGCTTTGACCTGTTCATTCACTCTTCCAGCTTTCCCCTTCCCCGCCCCTTACAATCAGTCTGAAGAAGGGTCCCGACTCAAAATGTCTTCTATCCATATTCCCCTGAGATGCTGTCTGACCCCCTAAGCTACTCCAGCATGTATCTTGTTTAGTTCCTCGTTTCTACATGTGACCAGTGTTTTTATTTAGTCTAGTTTTGTTAAGCTTACTTTAGTTTAGTTTATTCTTGCTTTTTTTTAATGTTGCCTGCTAACCAGTCAGCAGAAAGACTATACATGATTACAATTGTACTTGATACATGATACGAATAAAATTGATATTGATATCCGGGAGGCGCTACAGGTCTCTCCGTTGCCGGACCAGCAGGTCCAGGAACAGCTTCTTCCCTGCGGCTGTTACATTACTTAACCCTGTACCTCGGTGATTGCCAGTTGCCCAGAGCGATGTTGGGGGAGTCCAGAACCAGGGGCCACAGTTTAAGAGTAAGGAGTAAGCCATTTAGAACGGAGACGAGGAAACATTTTTTCTCACAGAGAGTGGTGAGTCTGTGGAATTCTCTGCCTCAGAGGGCGGTGGAGGCCGGTTCTCTGAATGCTTTCAAGAGAGAGATTGATAGGGCTCTTAAAGGTAGCGGAGTCAGGGGATATGGGGAGAAGGCAGGAACGGGGATGATCAGCCATGATCACATTGAGTGGCGGTGCTGGCTCAGAGGGCCGAATGGCCTCCTCCTGCACCTATTGTCCATTGTCTATTGTTTAATGCTCCAGGTTCTGGCATCTGCTGTCCATTGTGTTTCCACAAATGTATTTATCCGTCTCATTCTCTCTCTCTCTTTGACCCTCCCTCTTATATTTTGTACTTTTTTCTGCTCCCTCTTATTTAGCCTTTTCTTTTTCTGAAACACTTTAACAAAGGGGTGCTGATTGTGGATGATCAGCAATGATCATATTGAACGGCGGTGCTGGCTCGAAGGGCCGAATGGCCTACTCCCGCACCTATTTTCCATGTTTCTATGTTTCTAACAAAGCAAGGAAGAAGGGTCCCGACCCGAAACGTCACCTATCCATGTTCTCCAGAGATGGCTCTTGACCTGCTGAGTTACTCTAGCACTCTGTGTCTTTTTTTTGTCAACCAGCATCTGCAGTTCCTTGTGTCTGCAGGGACCCTTCAAGGATAGCTTTGCCCTTTGTTTTTGAATTGAAATATGTTACTGTCATATTGAGTTCGATTTTTTGTTTTTCTGAAATGTCTTTGAATTAACCCAACTACAGGATGTGAGAAGATGGGAGGAAGCTGATGACAGCTTCTGAAACTCAGACATCTTGTGGTTTATACCACAAACGTAGCATATGTTCAAACAACACCTTTAAAGTTTTTATGAGTAGATTTAGCTTTGAGATAGTGAAAAGTTAAAAAAAAAATAGCATGTAGATTTATTTCAATAATAACATATTTAGTCTTCTGGAATGCTTGAATCGTGCATGCCTGAATGGTTCATTGGTTCTAGGAGCAGAATTAGGCCATTCGGCCCATCGAGTCTACTCTGCCATTCAAACATGGCTGATCTATCTTTCCCTCTCAACCCCATGCTCCTGCCTTCTCCCAATAACCCCTGACACCCGTCCTAATCAAGAATCTATCAGCTTGCACCTTAAATGGGTGGCAAGAACAGATTCTGAAGAGAATCGGATAAATTGCACATTGCACACAAGAGTTGCTGCTCAGGGCTGCACGGTGGCCTGCACGGGTGCGTCTGTGGGGAGTTGCTGCCTCACTCCAGCACCCAGAGACCCGGTGTCGAAGTTCCTGACTACGGGTGAAACTGTCTGTGGGGGCCATTCGTTTGCCACAATATGATCATGGCTGATCATCCAACTCCCCTTCTCTCCACTTGGGTTCTTCCCTCTTAGATATAGCTCCAGTTGTGGCATCCAGAGATTCACCACTTCTGCGTGAAAAGTTCTTCTCATCTCGGTTGTAAAGGATTTCCCCTTTATCCTTAAGCTGTGAGTCCCTGGACTTCCAACATCGGGACAATCCCTGCATCTAAACCCCTTAAGAATTTTGTCAATCGTACCCAGAGAGTCTGTCTATCAGCATAAGACAGTCCTGACATCCCAGGAATCAGTCTATTGATGTGGCAATGTGCCAGACCCGACCAGAAATTATAAGTTAACCTAACTCAGCGGGTCAAGCAGCATCTCTGGAGAACATGGATAGGCAGGGCCGGATTTACATATAAGCCTCACAAACTTAACCTTAGGGCCTCAAAATCTAGAGGGCGTCCGGCCAAGGAGTTTTTTTCCGCAGAGTAAAAATAAACAGAGAAAAAAAGGGGGGGGAGGGGGGCTGCGGTGTCTGTGGCGTGGAGTCGGAACCGCGCGGCGTGGAGGGAGAGAGAGGGGTAAAGGGGGTTTGAGACAGAGGAGGGAGAGGGAGGGGGAGGGTAGGGGGGGAGAGAGAGATGGGGGGGAGGGAGAGAGAGGTGGGAGGGAGAGGGAGGGGGGGAGGAGGGGGGGGAGGGGGGAGGGGGATTATCTGTAGTGAGATTGCAAAATTAAGGTAGGTTTTGGAGCAATTATATTTTCTCCTCCATATGAATAATATCAAACAATTGCAACTGTTTTCTTTTCCTTGATAACAATATTGAAAAATCTGTATTCCATAGTTTGTGACTTTCATTTTGCATCATATTTTTAATGTGCACACACTAACACAGTCGAACAGTAACAGGCAATCAAATCAACACAAAAAAACATTTTCTAAAAAAAGGTTTTATTTACTGCAAAAACTCACAGTATTTTATTTGCAGTGTTTGCATGCTGCTTTATAACATTTTACGTAACATTTTACAGTACAACATGATTACAACATGAAACAAGGACTGCTTCAATTCTTGATGAAAAAAAATGTATACGACAATGACTCCAATCATTCCATTCCAACCACTCATTACTTTTGACTCAACCAAAATTATTTCTGAAATATTGGTCATAAATGTAGTGCAAAAAATGTTCCAAAGTAAGGCTCAGAATGCACCACAGAGCATCTAAAACCCCATAGTTTCCAGGGCCCGCTTAAGGGTCTTTGAGCTTCGTGCTTCTGAAATGCGCTGCGTGCACTTATTACACATAAAATGTTTGTAATCCTGCCATGCCATCCCCCCTTTTGAAAAGCTTCGTACGGGCCTGGTGTATAATATTTTTGACACTGTCATAGGCCTTTCTTACATATGCTGGCACAACACACTGTAGTCTCTAAACAACACTTCAGTAATTTTCCTTGCCCTCCATTTCAGAATAATAGTGTATTAAGCTGATAACTCGACACTAGCACTGGCAATAAATAAAAGGCGCAGCTTTCCAGCCCTTTAACTCATTGGCCACGCTCAGCTGCACATCGATGTCAATCTGGTGGACTCTTCCATCTTCCTCTCATAGTGGGAGTGGGGGATTGGGAGGGGCCTCACAAATGGAATAGCCTTGGACCTCTCTTCATCTAAATCCGGCCCTGTGGATAGATGACGTTTCACAGAGTGCTGGAGTAACTCAGCGGGTCAGGAAGCATCTCTGGAGAACATGGTTAGGTGACGTTTCACAGAGTGCTGGAGTAACTCAGCGGGTCAGGCAGCATCTCTGGAGAACATGGATAGGTGACGTTTCACAGAGTGCTGGAGTAACTCAGCGGGCCAGGAAGCATCTATGGAGAACATGGATAGGTGACGTTTCACAGAGTGCTGGAGTAACTCAGCGGGCCAGGCAGCATCTCTGGAGCGGGACCAGCCTTAGGGAATGCGGGGCCCAATTGGGAACAATTTTGGTGAGTCCCAGGTTACCAGCCAAGGTCTGTCAGCCCAGTTATTTAGTATATATGATGAAATTGTACATGAGGTGCTATGGATTCCACACTGTGTGAATCTCTCCTGCTCCCGTTTGACTGTCAGTAGCTCCACTGGCTTCCAACCTTTACCATGACGTTTTGGAGGTTTTCCAGTCCGGTTTTAAGTCCCGGCACAGCACAGAATCGGCCCTTTTGAGGGTTTTTAATGATATTATTTTGGCTACTGATCAAGGTGACTGTGTTGTCCTCGTGCTTTTAGATTTGTCAGCTGCCTTTGACACAGTGGATCATGAAATTTTGATCTCCCGTTTGGAGCAGTGGGTGGATATCAGGGGCATAGCACTGGAGTGGTTCAGGTCGTACTTGACTGATCGAACTTTTTGTGTCAGCCTTGGGGACTCTGTATCCTCCTCTGCTCCTCTCTCGTGTGGGGTCCCACAGGGCTCAGTTCTTGGCCCTCTCCTCTTTTCACTCTATTTGCTCCCACTCGGTTCCATCCTTAGGAAGCACGGGATTTCATTCCACTTTTATGCTGATGACAGTCAGCTTTATGTGCCTCTGGGAAAGGGGGGTGTACACTCTGTCGGGCTCTTGCTTGAGTGTCTTAGTGACATAAAGGCCTGGATGTCACTGAACTTTTTAAAATTTAATGATGACAAGACAGAGGTAATGATCTTTGGTGGCACCTCTGGGGCCCCCCCTGTTGATCTAGGCTCTTTGTCTGCATATCTCAAACCTAACATCACGAACCTGGGGATTAAAGTGGACCCTGAGCTTAGATTTGACTGTCAGGTGAGGGCTGTTGTTAAATCTGTTTTTTTCCATCTGAGGCAGCTGGCAAAAATAAAGCCGATTTTGTCAAGGCAGCACTTTGAGACGGTAATCCATGCCTTTGTTACCACCCGGCTGGATTACTGCAATGCACTGTATCTGGGGGTTAGTCGGTCCTCCATCGCCCGTCTCCAGATGGTACAGAATGCAGCTGTTCGTCTCTTGACTGGCACACGAAAGCATGATCATGTTTCACACCTTTTGGCCTCTCCACTGGCTGCCTATTCAGTATAGGATTCGTTTTAAAATTATTTTATTTACTTTTAAATCCCTAAGTGGTCTTGCCCCGTCCTACCTATCTGAGCTTCTTCACCCTTATTCGCCCTCCCGCTCTCTCAGGTCAGATGATCAGCTGCTCCTGATTGAGCCAAAGACTAAGCGGAAGCTCAGAGAGGACCGTGCCTTTGCTGTCTCGGCTCCGAGATTGTGGAATGAATTGCCTCTGCACGTTAAACAGGCCCCTTCTCTAGCTGTTTTTAAGTCACTCCTGAAGACATATCTATTCTCTGTGGCCTTTGTAGACCAGTGAGGTGTTGAATTGTTTATTTACTTTATTTGCTTGGTTTTGCTGCGTGGTTCGTACTCGTGTTTTATGTTTTTTTTTTAATTTATTGTTTGGATTTTTGTATGTAATTTATGCGCCTCGTGTTAGTTGTATGTTCTGTTGTTCTGCCTGTTTTATGATGTCTTGCTTGTTTTCTTTTTTCTGTACAGCACTTTGGTCAGCTTTGGTTGTTTTTAAGGTGCTTAACAAATAAAGTTATTATTATTATTATTACCGTAGCAGCTAATTACCATTAAACTGCATTATGTGATTGTACACAATGCCCTTGGAGACAGCGGCTGATTGGATGGGAGGCGACCTATTTGTTGATTGGACAGGAATTTTAAGGCAAGCTGGTTGGTGATTGGACGCAACCCCCTTAGAGACAGCGATGGATTGCCCGCCAAATAATCAGGCACAAAAAAATTGACAAATAGGAAAACAAAAATCGCTGGTCAGTGCGAACTCTGGCTGTATCTCCAAACTAAACAGGTACATGCATCTGTATCTCCAAACTAAACAGGTATCTCCAACATGCAGGTACATCCATTTAAAATAAAATCCAGTGATTATTCCACATGATTTCTCACTGCGTAAAGCTCAGTATCTGACCAATTTCTGTTTAACATGTTTGGTCTGCCGTGAGCATTTTTCTCTCCCAAAATAGTTCAAATCTAGCAACACGATCAATGAACCAGACAGCAGTTCGACACAGTCATGCAATTAGCAAGCGATTGATAAGATTTGATGGGGCACCCGGAGCTTTTTTGCACTAGTATTAGGGTTAAGTTATGAATTTATTCGTTTCTCATTCGTTCTCATACAATCTATGAGTATTGTGTTTACGCGCCTGTTATGCTGCTGCAAATAAGAATTTCATTTTTCTGTTGTGGGTACACATGACAATTATACATTCTTGACTCGACTCTTCACATGCATTTGTGCAATAGAAAACGGGTAATCATTGTATTCTGCGCCAAGTTAAAAAGAGTCCGCAGTTAGTCAAGAAGTGACTATTCACCTACAAAGAGCAACCTTTTGTTAGATGGCTTCACTAAATGGTGTGATCTGCTCAAATGCTCAAGAACTGCAGCATATTGCGATTTAATACTATATTCCGCTGCGATCTAACTAATGGATGGCCCATGCTGAAGCACATCCAGCATTGAAATGCTAATACGACAATTAGCAAGAATATTGAACAATGCAGTAACATGTAGCTCAGAGGACACTGGGGTTTAATTTTACAAATGCCCGTTTTCACGAAGCAAGTCACTTTTGGCAACGATACCAGTTTTTAAGAAGGCAGACTTTGCACTGACCACTAGTGGTTAACTGGCAATGTAAACACGATGGTGTGCCTGCCACCAAAGCAGCAGACACCATGGGAGGAAGGTGGGGGAGAGGGAGATGAATGTGGACGGACAGGGGGTGAAACAAAAAGATAAAGAGCTGGTTTCAGTCCAACAGCAGTACAAAACTTGAAACTGCTGGTCACAGGGCTAAGAGGCTGAAGTCCTTCAGGCTGCTGTTGGACTGTGTGATGAATTGTAATGTTTATGTTGGCCTAAAATAGGACACCTCTTTTTCTTTTTGTTTCACAGAATCACTTCAAGCCCGGTCTCTGCATTATAAGTGCAACATGAACAGTGATGGAAATGGGTTTTAGGAACTCGGGGTACGGTGAGGTCCGTGATGCTGAGGTTGGGAAGGAAGGTGGGTGGGGTGTGGGGTGGGGTGTGGGGGGGTGGGGGGGTAGACGCGATACAAGACCCGGAGCGCGGCCTTGCATCACCCGGCGCGGCGTTAATGGCTGCGGGACAATTGTTATCGCCCGCCGGGGGCTCTGACTTTGACTCAGACATCGGGGGGGGAGGGAAGTGCAGGGGAGAGATACGTTTTTTTTGCCTTCCATCACAGCGAGGTGGAGATGCGCTGTGATGGATGTCTGTGTAAATTGTGTTGTGTCTTGGGTCTTTTTTTTTCTTGTATGTATGACTGCAGAAACAACATTTCACTTGAGCCTCTATGAGGTTCAAGTGACAAATAAATTGTATTGTATTGTATTGATAAGCCCCCCGTGAGAATTTGTATTTCTCTGAAATTGAAGATAGACATAAGGCTGGAGTAACTCAGCAGGACAGGCAGTGCAGTGACTCTGGAGAGAAGATCCTTCTTCAGACTGAACTGAACTCTCGTCGGTGAGAGTACTTGTGATTGTCTGAAGAAAAGTCTCGACCAGAAATGCAACCCTCTCCCCAGAGCCCCTGCCCATCCCGCTGAGCCACCTTCAACTTCAGAGCCAAACAAAAAACACAAAGTGCTGGAGGAACTCAGCGGGCAAGGCGGTTGCCTCACCCGCTGTGTTTCCCCAGCATTTTTGTCTAACGCAAAACGTCAATGATTCCAGGAATGCCGAGGCGACAGGGTGAGAGAGAGGGAGTGAGAGAGCTAGAGAGAGACGAGATGGGGAACGGGAGCGGAGAGGAGAGAGAGAGAGAGCGGGAGAGAGAGAGAGGTAGGGAGAGACCGAAAGACAGAGAGACACAACGTGGGTCGGTAGGTGAATGACTAAACTGCACACCAAGATGAAACCCCTTCTCGCGGTCCAGAACCCTCAATCATGAAGGTGAGTTATAAGAAATTCTCAATGTGTCATCAATGCATCGATCTACATCTGCTGTGGGGGGACGTTTCATGTTGATTTCTATAGTGTACTGTTCTGTGTCTTTTTTTCTTTTTTCTCTTTTTTGTTTTTGTATGGATATATTGACATTTGATCTGTTCTATTAATTTAATCAAACTCTGTAAAGCACTTTGGTTCAAATACTGGCTTTGTTGAAAAGTGCTATATAAATAAAGATTATTATTATTATTATTATTCCTCAGTAAATGTAATTGCGTTTTGAACAAGTATTAATGACGCCGCGTGAATTTTATTCAAAGGAACGTGGCGTGTCATCAATACTTGTTGAAAACACAATTACATTTAGTGAGGAATGTGGATCGATGCATTGATGACACATTGTATAACTACTTGTGAACTACTGGCTGTTAACAAGTGCTAACAGTAGTAGTTAACAAATCGTTTGTGTCTGATGCCCGTGCATTGGTTGTTATCCATGTTCGTTTAAAAAAAAAATCCGGATGGCGAATGTTTTTTTAAAACTCTTTATTTAACAAAGCAAATTCGTATTTCCGTATGAAATATGGAACATTAGTGCGGGGCCCCCACATAGGCGCGGAGCCCAATTGTGAGCAATCGGTCCAATCGGCTTAAGGCCGGCTCTGCTCTGGAGAACGGGGATGTTTTATGTCAAACCCTATAGTGTGTTGTGTCCCTTTTTTTATTGTATGGCTGTATAGGAATTTCATTTCACTGTGCCATCTGGCACATGTGATGAATAAATCTATCTTGTGTTCAAGAAGGAACTGCAGATGCTGGAAGATCGAAGGTACACAAAATTGCTGGAGCAACTCAGCGGGTGCAGCAGCATCTATGGAGCGAAGAAAATAGGTGACGTTTCGGGCCGAAACCCATACCCTGATGGGGGTAGGAGGGGAGAAGGAAGGAAAAAGGGGAGGAGGAGGAGCCCGAGGGCGGGGGGATGGGAGGAGACAGCTCGAGGGTTAAGGAAGGGAGGAGACAGCAAGGGCTAGCAAAATTGGGAGAATTCAACATTCATGCCATCAGGATGCAAGCTGCCCAGGTGGAATCTATCGTATCTTGTCTTGTATCTTGTATCTTGGATAGGTGACGTTTCGGCTCAGTGCCCTTCCTTGATACTGACACATAATGCTGCCTGTCCATTCCCTCCACTGAAGAAGATCCTGACCCAATTAGTCATCAACTGGTATGAATATTGATTTCTCTAACTTCAAGTAACCTTTGCATTTCCACTCTCTCCATCCCTCCCTCACCCGTCAAATCAGCATTAAAGGTCATCTTGTTCAGTCTCATTGTCTGTCCTGGTTTTCACCGAGCCCACAGGTGACCATGGCCCTGATTCCTTTATTATTATCGATACTTTTTTGCATATCTTTCATTAATTTGTTCTACATCTCTCCATCTTTATCTTACCGCCTTTATATCTCGTTTCATTTTCCCCTGACTCAGTCTGAAGAACGGTCTTGACCCGAAACGTCACCAATTGCTTTTCTCCAGAGGTGCTGTCTGACCCACTGAGTTAGTTTAGTTAATCTTCTAATTATTATTATTATTATTATTATTATTATTATTATTATTATTATTATTATTATTATTATTATTATTATTATTATGCATTTTATTTATGGGCGCTTTTCAGAACACTCAAGGACACCTTACAGTTAAAACAAGCAAATTACAAATATATAAATAAAATGAAACAAAAACACCATATCAATAATACATAATTCGGAGAGAGAGCAGCGGCAGCTAATCGCGCCAGCGTTCACTCTCACTTCCGGCAGCCATCTTTTAGACACAACATTAAAGAAGAATTTAACATAAAACATAAAAACATCCCCCACAATGATTCCCACTGTGAGGGAAGGCAGCAAAATCCAGTCCCCTTATTACTATTATTACTATTTTATTATTATTATTACTTTTTTATTATTACAATTTTATTAATATTTCAATATTATTATTATTACTGTTTTAGTATTATTATTATTATTATTTCATTATTATTATTATTATTATTATTATTATTATTATTATTATTATTATTATTATTATTATTATTATTATTATTATTATTATTATTATCTCATTAGTTAGTTTCTGTCCAGTTTAAACCAGCATCTTCAGTTCCTCCCTACATCTACTGGCCTTTATTGGGTTCACCGGGGCAAAGAAGGCCTTGGCGGGTCGCTGCCTGCAGGCTGCAGCTCGGAAGCCGCTAAACTCGGCCCCGAAGACCGGAGAGCCGAGGAGGAGGGAGCCGCTGGCGACGGCTGGCGGAGGCGAGGATTGGGCCGGCAAGAGAGGGACTGGGGTGTTACCTCCAGCGCCTTGAAGGTTGGCTGCAGGAGGCAGCCCCGGTACACAGATGGACATCGGGTCGCGGGCCTGCAGTAACCTGAACGTACCTGGGCTTACCTGGCCTTACCTGGGCTTACCTGGATCAGGGGAGCTCCAGTACTTCCAGCGGGCAGACTTTGGACTTCGGAATTTGGACCTTGTGTAAATGGCGTAAAACAACATGGTGACTGTGCATTTGTGAGCAGTGTAAAAAGAATTTCACTGTGCAGGTGCGTATGTGACAATAATGAACCATCGGGCTACATGGAGTGCTCGGATTGGGATAAGACCTGTGGTTGGGGCATAGGGGATTTGTCCAGACACTTTGATGCACTAGTCATAGAGTCATACAGCACGGAAACAGGCCCTTCGGCCCAAAATCTCCATGCCGACCAAGTTGCCCCATCTAAGCTAGGCCTATATCCCTTAAAACCTTCCATACACATGTACCTGCCAAAGTACTGCTATAGTACATGCCACAACTACCCCCTCTGACAGCTCGTTCCATGCACCCACCACCCCCTGGGTGAACATAAGCAAGTACAATAGGAGGTGCAAAAGGGAACATACAGAGTTCGGGGAACAGAATATAGTTCTCGTCATTGTAGCGCATCAGTTCCACAGACTAAGTCCAATGTCCGCAATGGGGTAGAGGTGAATCGGTCAGCACCCCAGCTTATTGAAGAACCGTTCAGAAGCCTGATAACAGGGAGGAAGCTGTTCCTGAGTCTGGTGGTGCGCGCTGCCAAGCTTCTGTACCTTCTGCTGGACGGGAGCAGGGAAAAGAAGCAATAACCGGGGCGGGACACATCTTTGATTGTGTTAGCTGTTTTGCCAAGGCAGTGTGAAGTGTAGATGGAGTCAATGATGGGGAAGAGAGGCACAAAACGCTGGAGTCACTCAGCGGCCAGGCAGCATCTCTGGAGAAAACCAGGTTAATTCCTGGGATGGCGGGACTGACATATGATGAAAGAATGGGTCGTCTCGGCTTGTACTCACAGGGATTTCGAAGGATGAGAGGTGATCTTATAGAAACATATAAAGTTCTTAAGGGATTGGACAGGCCAGATGCAGGAAAAATGTTTCCCCATGTTGAGGGAGTTCAGAACCTGGGGTCATCGTTTAAGAATAAGGGGTCGGCCATTTAGGACTAAGACGAGGAAAAACTTTTTCACCCAGAGAGTTGTGAATCTGTGGAATTCTCTGGCACAGACGGCAGTGGAGCCTAATTCACTGGATGTATTAAAGAGAGAGTTAGATATAGCTCTTAAGGATAATGGAATCAAGCGATATGGAGAGAAAGCAGGTACGGGGTACTGATTTTGGATGATCAGGCTTGATTATATTGAATGGCGGTACTGGCTCGAATGGCCTACTCCTGCACATATTTCCTATTTTCTATAGGTGACGTTTTGGGTTGAGACCTTTCCTCAGACTCAGAGTCAGGAAAGAGGGAAACTAGAGGTATACAATAGGCAATAGGTGCAGGAGTAGGCCATTCGGCCCTTCGAGTCAGCACTGCCATTCGATGTGATCATGGCTGATCATCCACAATCAGTACCCCATTCCTGCCTTCTCCCCATATCCCTATACTCCGCTGTCTTTAAGAGCCCTATCTAGCTCTCTCATGAAAGCATCCAGAGAATCTTCCTCCACTGCCTTCTGATGCAGAGAATTCCACAGATTCACAACTCTCTGGGTGAAAGAGTTTTTCCTCATCTCCGTTCTAAATGTCCGACCCTTATTCTTAAACTGTGGCACCTGGTTCTGGACTCCCCCAACATTGGGAACATGTTTCCTGCCTCCAGCATGTTCAATCTCTTAATAAATCTTATGTTTCAATAAGATACCCTCTCATCCTTCTAAATTCCAGTGTGTACAAGTATGAAAAGGTACAGAATAAATCAGAGCCGGTGCCGATGACCAAGGAGCCCACAATGGTCCATTGTTGGTTGTGGAGGAGGTGATGATGAAGGGTTACACAGAAACATGGAAAATAGGTGCAGGAGGAGGCCATTCGGCCCTTCGAGCCAACACCGCCATTCATTGTGGTCATGGCTGATCACCGACAATCAGTAACCCGTGCCTGCCTTCTCCCCATACCCCTTAATTCGCCCCTAGAGATCCATCTAACTCGAACAAATGGTGGGGAGACTGGTCTGTGCGATGGAGTGGGCTACGTCCTCAACTTTCTGCCACTCTGTGGGATTTCTTCAACTTTATAATTGAACTCAATGATCATCCGACACACGGGATATTATAATATAATTTTATTAAAGGTCCAAAATATAAAACACTGCAACATGCAACGGACAATGAGAAATGGTTTACAATAGAATTACAATACAATACAAACAGCGCTGAAGTGAGTTCCAATCCATCTGGCGAAAATAGGAAAACATAATAAATATTCACACATGGAAAATCCGAAGCCAATAGACAATAGACAATAGGTGCAGGAGTAGGCCATTCGGCCCTTCGAGCCAGCACCGCCATTCAATGTGATCAAGCCTAAGATATATTGAACAAAAAACAAAGAACATTATAACAGAACAACAAGAGGCCATTCAGCCCACAATGTCCGTGTCAAACATGAAGCCAAGATCAACTCTTGTCGGCCTGCGCATAATCCACATCCCTCCATTTCCTGCACATCCGTATCTCTCTCCAAAAGCCACGTTAATGCCACTGTTGTATCTGCCTCCACCACTACCCATGGCAGCGTGCTCCAGGCACCCGCCATCTTCTGTGTAAAAAAAAAAATTGCCCGGCAGATGTCCTTTAAACTTTGCACTTCTGCTTTAAAGCTATAGACAATAGACAATAGGTGCTGGAGTAGGCCATTCGGCCCGTTGAGCCAGCACCGCCATTCAATGTAATCATGGTTGATCATCCACAATCAGTACCCCGTTCATGCCTTCTCCCCATATCCCCTGACTCCGCAATCTTTAAGAGCCCTATCTAACTCTCTCTTGAAAGCATCCAGAGAACCGGCCTCCACCGCCCTCTGAGGCAGAGAATTCCACAGGCTCACCACTCTCTGGGTGAAAAAGAGTTTCTTCGTCTCCATTCTAAATGGCTTACCCCTTATTCTTAAACTGTGGCGCCTGGTTCTAGACTCCCCCAACATCGGGAACATGTTTCCTGCCTATAGC
Organism: Leucoraja erinaceus; assembly: GCF_028641065.1. Classification (NCBI taxonomy): domain Eukaryota; kingdom Metazoa; phylum Chordata; class Chondrichthyes; order Rajiformes; family Rajidae; genus Leucoraja; species Leucoraja erinaceus. The sequence goes on from NC_073389.1 coordinate 53,379,826, forward strand.
GTGTCCAAACCCTTAATGGTCTTATATGTTTCAATAAGATCCCCTCTCATCCTTCTAAATTCCAGAGTGTACAAGCCCAGCCGCTCCATTCTCTCAGCATATGACAGTCCCGCCATCCCGGGAATTAAGCTTGTAAACCTGCGCTGCACTCCCTCAATAGCAAGAATGTCCTTCCCCAAATCTGGAGACCAAAACTGTACACAATACTCCAGGTGTGGTCTCACTAGGGACCTGTACAACTGCAGAAGGACCTCTTTGCTGCTATACTCAACCCCTCTTGTTATACCCCTTAGTTTAGTTTAGAGATACAGCGTGGAAACAGGCCCTTCGGCCCACCGACCCAGCGATCCCTGCACATGAATACTATGCCCTACACACACGAGGGGCAATGTAACATTTGTAACCAAGCCGATCAACCTTCAAACCTGAACGCCTTTGGAGTGTGGGAGGAAACCGAGAATTGGACATTGACTCGAATTGCCGCCATCGGGACTTACAAAGGCGCTGGTTTGGCGAGTTGAGACAGCGAGTGCTTTATTTTGCAACGGTAAAACAACGAATTAATTGGTCGGTAAGACAGCCAAAAACGCGATGCTACTTCCACAAGTGTGGTGCTAGTCTGATACAATTTGGTAAAAAGCGCGCAAAACCCGCCCCCCGCCCCCCCACCCCCGCGCCAACGTGATCGGTGCAGCCAATCCGAGGGTTTGACTAACCAAAGCCACCACTTGGTGTTGCTACACTAGGAACAATTATAAACCTGCATCGAAAATTACACCTGATATGCCTACTTACACAAAATAAAACTCATTTTATTTTTCTGCTCACTGTGTCTCAATGCCGGTGGTAATAATGAGCAAATACTGATATCACACTATTGATATTAATACTAATATGACACTAGTATTAACTAATACAAATATCAATATTCGTATTAGCCATTTTTAAATATTAAAAATAAAACATAAAAGTGCCAACAATCTCCTCTCTTCCTCATCCGCAGGTGGTCCCAACTTTTACAAATCCATGTGGAGTTTATCCTACATTCTCCAAGTTTCCTTCGGTGGCTTTTATTGAAATAACCTCTCCATGTTTTGGGGAAGCACTTGGTTTCCTTAAGGACTTTGTGAAATAGCAACCCTTTTACTTCTACACGCTAAAGGGCCCGTCCCACTTTCACGACCTAATTCCATATAATCATATAACCATATAATATGGTTATATGGAAATAGGTCGTGAAAGTGGTCGCGACCTCTGCCAAGTTTGCCCTTGGCTCATACTCGCAACATGGTCGTCACGAGATCGTATGTAGGTCGTAGCGGGCCGTGATGCTAGTCGTGGGCATTCGTGGCATCAAGTAGGTCGGGGCGTTTTTCTAGCCTGATGAAAAATGTCCACGAGTAAAAAAGGTTGTGAATTATGTCGTGAAAGTGGGACAGGCCCTTTAACTTGTCCTCAGTCTCCAGTCTCCCTGCTACTCAGCGAGCACAATCCCAGATAACAATACTATTTATTGAATTTTAATTTCACCGCGAACCTTGTTGCGTGTCATGACTGCTGGCAGATCCATTTCCCTCCGGGGATGAATAAAGTATAGTATCGTATCGAAAAATGAATGATGTACTTCCGTAAAAAATTCATGTCACAGGAGCAGAGTTGAGCCATTCAGCCCATCGGGTCTAGTCCGCCGTTCAATCATGGCTGATCTATCTTTCCCTCTCAACCCCATTCTCCTTTTTCTGAACACTTTTGTTCGCTGTGGGAACAGGGAACTGCAGATGCTGGTTTACACAAAGGGATAACTGCAGGAGTAACTCAGCGGGTCAGGCAGCATCTCTGGAGAATATGAGAACTTGGATAGGTGACGTTTCGGCTGATGTTTGAATTAGGGTCCCAACTTGGAACGTCACCTATCCATGTTCTTCATGACATGGCCCGCCTGTTATCGCCAGTCATAGTTCTCCCTCCTCTTAGGGGAAACAAGACTTGAACTGTCTACAAACAGTCTTGGTTGCACTGGGGATAATTCACGCTGCCTCGGCAAAGCAGCCAGCAGAATTAAGGATGAGTCTCACCCCGGTCACTCCCTCTTCTCCCCTCTCCCATACAGAAGTGTCAAAACGCACACCTCCAGATTCAGGGGGAAGACTCCATTCAAGGACCCAAGCAATCGTTCTAGGTGCGACAAAGGTTCACCTGCATCTCCTCCAACCTCATCTACTGCATCCGCTGCTCTAGGTGTCAGCTGATTTACATCGGGGAGACTAAGCGTAGGTTGGGCGATCGTTTCGCCGAACACCTCCGCTCAGTCCGCAATAACCAACCTGACCTCAGCACTTCAACTCCCCCTCCCATTCCCAATCCGACCTCTCTGTCCTGGGTCTCCTCCATTGACAGAGTGAGCAACAGCGGAAATTGGAGGAACAGCACCTCATATTCCGCCTGGGAACCTTGCGTCCGGATGGCATTAACATTGAATTCTCCCAATTTTGCTAGCCCTTGCTGTCTCCTCCCCTTCCTTAACCCTCTAGCTGTCTCCTCCCACCCTCCCATCCGCCCGCCCTCGAGCTCCTCCTCCTCCCCTTTTCCTTCCTTCTCCCCCCCACCCCCCATCAGTCTGAAGAAGGGTTTTGGCCCGAAACGTCGCCTATTTCCTTCGCTCCATAGATGCTGCTGCACCCGCTGAGTTTCTCCAGCAATTTTGTGTACCCTCCAGATTCAGGGACGGTTTCTTCCCAGCTGTTATCAGGCAACTGAACCATCCTACCACCAACTAGAGAGCGGTCCTGACCTCCCATCTACCTCATTGGAGACCCTCGGACTATCTTCAATCGGACTTTATCTTGCGTTAAACCATATTCCCTTTATCCTGTATCTGTACACTGTGGACGGCTTGATTGTAAGATGTATCGTCTTTCTGCTGGCTGGATAGCTCGCAACAAAAAAGCTTTTCACTGTACCTCGGTACACGTGACAATAAACTAAACTGAATGAAAAGTTGTTGGGTTTTCCCAACATTTGACCCATTAGGACGTTCAATTTGTCCAATTTATTATTAACTGATCTTAGCACAGCATAGATCAGTGGTGCAGCTAGAGAAAAGATCAAAGGATTATAAAAAAAACGATTTGGGTTGGGCAGCCAAAATCCGTCTTTTACCCAATAACAGCTGAAGTAAGCAGCATGTACAAATTCTTTGCTCTCTTCCGAAAATGCTGTAATTTGTCCCAATTATCCAATCGATTTCTCTTTAAATATATTAGCAAAATTGTCCCAGCTCAAACGGAAACAGATGAAGGAGAATTACAGAGTTTTGCAAATGTTTTGACATGTTTCTATGCTTTAGGGAGAGATTACAGGGTAATTCAAAACACTGCCTTATATTAAATGAAGTGAACACCAATACCAGAAGCCTGCCAACTCCCTCTGTAACAGACCCCTTCCCATTAAATGCTACATGTATCTTGTGACTGGCTTCTCTCCACAGCGATCAGTTGGTTAGAGAGACATCCTCGACCATTTCCGGCAAGTTCACCAAGTCGAAGTCGTCTTTTCCATTGTCTGAGATTTCCGAAGTGGCATAACATCCCGAGTCCCTGGGGCATTCCAGCAATTGGGATCGGTCGTTTTTCAGGTTGAAGTCTTCATTCTGAGTTGTTGGGGCATTTTTGTCCTCCTCTTCACTCAGGACTACAGCGGAAAATAATGCATAAATATCATTCTCGTTAGTCACCTGGATCTATTACCCACATGCACATTACATAGAAACATACAAAGAAAATAGGTGCAGGAGTAGGCCATTCAGCTCTTCGAGCCTGCACCGCCATTCATAGAAACATAGTCTGCACCGCCATTCAATATGATCATGGCTGATCATACAACTCAGTATCCTGTACCTGCCTTCTCTCCATACCCCCCTGATCCCTTTAGCCACAAGGGCCTCATCTAACTCCCTCTTAAATATAGCCTGATGTAGCCTGATGGATGCTCAAAGGCTCACAAGGAATAGGAGTAGAATTAGGCCATTCGGCCCATCGAGTCTACTCCGCCATTCAATCATGGCTGATCTCTGCCTCCTTATCCCATTTACCTGCCTTCTCCCCATAACCCTTAACAACCGCTCTAATCAAGAATTTGTCTATCTCTGCCTTAAAAATCTCCGCTGACGGCATCCACTCCACGGCCCTCAGTGGCATTGAGTTCCACAGATTCACTTCCCACTCAACTGAAGGGTTCAAGTATTTTTTTAAAAAGCACAATGTGCTGAAAAATCATCAAAAACGATCAACTCATTCGCCTGTCTCTTCATTATGGGAAATGTTACTGTCAGTGTCATTCGATTTTAGATGTGTTGTGTGATGAGGGGAGTTGATTGAAGGACACAGGATGTAGGGTTAGGTACAAGCGTATCTCTATCGCTAACTGAAACGTATCTCTTATCAGTCAGCTACTTCCGCAGAGTCTGCAGTCCTTCCTTAATGAGATCTGTGCACAGAAAAAAATCCTGTCACATTTGACAGGCACTTGTTATCACAAGCTTCTTGGATGCAACTTTATATTGAAGAGGGGAGTTTCCACTCCAGCCTCATCATAGTGGGCATAGTTTTTCACACAGAGAGTTGTGAGTGTGTGGAATTCTCTGGCTCAGAGGGCGGTGGAGGCCGGTTCTCTGGATGCTTTCAAGAGAGAGTTAGATAGAGCTCTTAGGGATAGCGGAGTCAGGGGATATGGGGAGAAGGCAGGATGGTCAGCCATGATCACATTGAATGGCAGTGCTGGCTCGAAGGGCCAAATGGCCTACTCCTGCACCTATTGTCTATTGTCTATCCCTCCTCTGAGTCAAGCATAGAGTCATACAGCGTGGAAACGGGTCCTTCAGCCCAACTTGCCCACAACGACCAACATGTCCCATTTCCAGCTGAACTACTATCTACCTCTTTGGTGACCCTTGGACTATCCTTGATCGGACTTTACTGACTTTACCTTGCGCCCAACGTTATTCCCTTATCATGTATCTGTACACTGTAAAGGGCTCGGTTGTAATCATGTATTGTCTTTCCGCTGACTGGTTAGCACACACCAAAAGCTTTTCATTGTACCTCGGTACACACGGCAATATACAAAATTGAACCCCACTGGCTTACATTTGGCCCGTATCCCTCCAAAGCTGTCCTATCCCTGCACCTGTCTAATTGCTACTTAAACGTTGCGATAGTCCGTGCCTCAACTACCTCCTCCATCCGACACCTTGTTCCATACACCCTTTGTGTGAAGCACTTGGAGATGGACATCAAGTGCTACTTGAAGTCCACCAACTGGGTTAAAGACACCCTTTAGTCTGCCCATAACTTGTTGGCATCCCAGCAACTGTGAGCTGTTCATCAGGAACATTTCAACTGAACTGCAGCATTGAATATGGAGGAAGGAACTGCAGATGCTAGTTTACATGGAAGATAGACACAAAATGCTGGAGTAGCACAGCGGGTCAGGCAGCATCTCTGGAGTAAAGGAATAGGTGGCGTTTTGGGACGCGACACTTTGGTCTAGGCCCTCTCAGTTTAAACCTCTGCCCTTTAGCATCTGATAATTCAACCCTGTGAAAAAGATCGAGACCCGAAACGTCACCTATACGGGTGTCAGAGGTTATGGGGAGAAGGCAGGAGAATGGGGTTAGGAGGGAAAGATGGATCATCCATGATAGAATGGCAGAGTAGACTTGATGGGATGAATGGCCTAATTCTGCTCCTATCACTTATGGCCTTGATCCATTTCTTCAGAGATACAATTTATTTGTTGTCATTTGAACCTCATTGAGTTTCAAACGAAATTTGGTTTCTGCAGTCATACACACAAGAAAAAGAACCAAGACACGACACAATTTACACAAACATCCGTCACGGTGAATCTCCTCCTCACTGTGATGGAAGGCAATGTCTTATCTCTCCCCTGCACTCCTCATTCTCCTCCCGATGTCAGAGTCAAAGCCCCCGGCGGGCGATGGTAAGTGCCCCCGCGGCCATTAACGGCGCGCCAGGTGATGCAAGGCCGCGCTCCGGGTAATTTTCAACCACGCAACTCCGGGTCTTGGTGTTGGAGCCCCCGGCATGCGCTAGCAAGTCCCGCGGCAGTAAAGCCGAGCCGGGCGATGTAAGGCTCCACTCCAGGTAATTTTCAACCCCGCAACTTGGATGCTGCCTGGCCCACTGAGCTACTGCAAGATTGATCGATTGATCGATCGATGGATCGAATGATTGAAAGATACAACATGGAAACATGGCTCACTGAGTCCACGCCGACCATCAATCACCCGTTTACACTAGTTCTCCTTTAATCCATTCCCTCACATTCAGGGTGACTTACAGAGGCCAATTCATCCACATTACCGCACATCTTTAGTATGTGGAAGAAACATAGAAATATAGAAAATAGGTGCAGGAGAAGGCCATTCGGCCCTTCGAGCCTGCACCGCCATTCAATATGATCATCCAACTCAGTGTCCTGTACCTGCCTCCTCTCCATACCCCCTGATCCCTTTAGCCACAAGGGCCACATCTAACTCCCTCTTAAATATAGCCAATGAACTGTGGCCTCAACTACCTTCTGTGGCAGAGAATTCCACAGATTCACCTCTCTCTGTGTGAAAAATGTTTTTCTCATCCCGGTCCAAAAAGATTTCCCCCTTATCCTTAAACTGTGACCCCTTGTTCTGGACTTCCCCAACATCGGGAACAATCTTCCTGCATCTGGTCTGTCCAACCCCTTGAGAATTTTGTAAGTTTCTATAAGATCCCCCCTCAATCTTCTAAATTCTAGTGAGTACAAGCCGAGTCTATCCAGTCTTTCTTCATAGGTCCTGGGGAGAACGTGCAAACTCCACAAAGGCAGCACCTGAGGTTAGGATCGAACCTGGTTCTCTGGCGCTGTGTGGCAACAGCTCTATCGCTGCGCCACCGTGCCGCCCAATGTCTTCCCATTTAATACCTTCTGTTATTCACAATACCTCCAGTACTCTCATCGAATATCAGCACCTGTTAGTGTCTAAAGCTGCACTCTAACAAGTTCATAAATTCATGTGATAGGAGAAGAATTAGACCATTCGGCCCATCAAGTCTACTCTGCCATTCAATCCGCAAGTGCAAAAAGTTGTAAACACTGCCCAGTCCATCATCGGCTCTGACCTCCCCACCATCGAGGAGATCCACCACAGTCGTTGCCTCATAAAGGCTGGCAGCATCATTAAGGACCCACACCATCCTGGCCACACAATCATCACCCCGCTGCCTTCAGGTAGAAGGTACAGGAGTCTGAAATTTGTAACATCCAGGTTCAGGAATAGCTACTTCCCCACAGCCATGAGGCTATTAAACTCAACTCAAACAAAAATCTGAACTTTAATAGCCTATTCCACTTTATATGATTATTCATGTGTGTATATATTTATACAATGGTATATGGACACACTGATCTGTTCTGTATTCATGCCTGCTATGTTCTGTTGTGCTGAAGCAAAGCAAGAATTTCATTGTCCTATCTGGGGCACATGACAATAAACTCTCTTGAATCTTGAATCTCTGCCATTCCCCTCTTAACCCCATTTCCTGCCTTCTCCCCATAACCCCTGACACCCACACTAATCAATAATCTATCAATCTCCACCTTAAAAATATCCATTGACTTGGCCTCTACGGCCTTCAATGGCAATGTGTCCCACAGATTCATCACCCTCTGATTAAATAAATTCCTCCCCATCTCCTTCCTAAACTAACGACCTTTCAGTCTGAGCCTATGACCTCTGGTCGTAGACTCTCCCACCAGTGGAAACATCCTCTCCGCATCCAATCTATCCAGGCCTTTCACTATTCGGTAAGTTTCAATAAGGTCCGTCTCCCCCCCCACCTCATCCTTCTAAACTCCAGCGAGTACAGGCCCAGTGCCGCTCACCATATGTTAACCCACTCATTCCTGGGATCATTCTCGTAAACCTCCTCTGGACCCTCTCCAGAGCCAGCACATCCTTCCTCAGATATGGTGCCCAAAGTTGCTCTCCTTCCTGTCCAGAGGCCCCTCAGCAAGGCAGAAGTAAGACTGTCTTACCGTCCATATTGTCAGAACTCTGCTGTGCGGCAGACAAGATCTTTGCTCGCAGCTCCGAGTCTGTGATGTTAAGTTCAACGAGATGACATTCCTTCAGGTCTTTGAGGTCATCCAGATTCTGGTAGCCGTTCAGGAGGAAAGTGGAATAAAGATCCTACACAAAAGAAATGAAAGAACCAAGACCATGACACACAAGGAGCGACAACAACGAGTCCTCTGACTGTTAAATCTGCTTAAATTTTGAGTCAATAGACAATAGGCGCAGGTGTAGGCCATTCGGCCCTTTGAGCCAGCACCGCCATTCAATGTGATCATGGCTGATCATCCCCAATCAGTACCACGCTCCTGCCTTCCCCCCCATATCCCCTGACTCTGCTATCTTTAAGAGCTCTGTCTAGCTCTCTCTTTAAAGCATCCAGAGAATTGGCCTCCACCGCCCTCTGAGGCAGAGAATTCCACCGATTCACAACTCTCTGGATAAAAACGTTTTTCCTCATCTACGTTCTAAATGGCTTACCCCTTATTGTTAAACTGTGGCCCCTATATCAACTCAGCCAATATCATCTTATTTGTGCCAGATGTATGAGAGGCATAGGTAGGGCATTCAGTCGAGGTTTTCCTCCCAGGATGGAAATGTGTAACACTAGAGGACTTAGCTTGAAGGTGAGAGGGGCAAAGTTTGAAAGGAGATTAGACCAAGTGGGACCTGTTGGGTCCCGTCCCCTCAACGCGCGACTGTGGAGGGGGCAGCCTGCGGCATCACACACACACACACACACGCCACACCACACCACACCACACCACACCGCACCACACACCACACCACACCACACCGCACCGCACACACCACACCACACACCGCACCGCACCGCACCGCACCGCACCACACACCGCACCACCACCACACCACACCGCACCACACCACCGCACCACACCACACCACACCGCACCGCACCACACCGCACCACACCACACCGCACCGCACCACACCACACCACACCGCACCGCACCGCACACCACACACACACCACCACACCACACCACACCGCACCGCACCACACCACACCACACCACACCGCACCACACCACCCCACACGACACCACACAACACCACACGACTCCACACCACACCACACCGCACCGCACCGCACCGCACCACACCGCACCACACCACAGCACACCACACCACACCACACCACACTGCACCACACCACACCACACCGCACCGCACCACACCGCACCGCACCACACCACACCACACCGCACCACACCGCACCACACCACACCACACCACACCGCACCGCACCACACCACACCACACCACACCACCACACCACACCACACCACACCACACCACACCACACCACACCACACCACACCACACCACACCACACCACACCACACCACACCACACCACACCACACCACACCGCACCACACCACACCGCACCACACCACACACCACCACCACACACCACACCGCACCGCACCACCACCACACACCACACACACACACCACACACCACACCACACACCACACACACACACCCCACAACACACACACACACCACACACACACACCACTCCCACACACACACCACACACACACACCACACACACACACCACACACAAACACCACACACACACCACACACCACACCACACACACACACACACACCACACACACACACACACACACACCACACCGCACCGCACCACACACCACACCACACACCACACCACACACCGCACACACACACACACACACACACACACACACACACACACCACACACACCACACCACACACACACACACCACACACCACACCACACCGCACACCGCACCCACACACCACACCGCACCACACACACACACCGCCCCACCACACCACACCGCACCACACCGCACACACACCACACACACACACACACCACACCACACCGCACCGCACCGCACCACACACACACACTAACCACCCCCCCACACACACCGCACTGCACCACACACACACACACTACCACCCCCCCACACACACACACACACACACACACACCACACCACACACAATTCCCACACCACACACCACACAAGCACACTAACCACCCCCCCCACACACACACGCACACTAACCACCCCCCCCCCACACACACACACACACACACCCCCCCCCACACACACACACACACTTTCCGCACCACACCACACACACACTGCACCGTCACACACGCACCACACACCACATACCACACCACATACCACACCACACACCACACCGACCTGCAGTTGGATTCTTTCCAACAATTCCTGGAGGGAGTCGGGAAGCGGCTGTGTGCTCCTCCTGTGGCGTCGGTGTTTCTTGGGGTCGCTCTCTTCATCGGGAAGGACATCCACGTAAATGAACTTGAAGTTTCCCACTCTGGAGTTGAGCATTCCCGTCCAGGTGCCCATTGTAGACTTGTTGATGATACTGATGATGTCTCCTTTCTGAAAGAGGTCAGCACGTTAATCCCTGTAAATTGTCCCCAGTGTGTGTAGGAAAGTGCGAGTGTGCGGGGATCGCTGGTCGGAGTAACCTGTTTCTGCACTGTATCTCTAAACTAATCTAAACTAAACTAAGGTAGACAAAAATGCTGGAGAAACTCAGGAGGTGAGGCAGCATCTATGGAGCGAAGGAAATTTCCTTCGCTCCATTGATGCTGCCTCACCCGCTGAGTTTCTCCAGCATTTTTGTCTACCTTCGATTTTCCAGCATCTGCAGTTCCTTCTTAAGCTAAACAAAGAGTGTATGCATAGTGGGTATCGGGTTGATGGGGTGGAGGGGAAGAGGTTGTTCCTGATAAAAATGCACTGGAGTGCTGGAGTAACTCAGCAGATCAGGCAGCATCTCTGGAGAACATGGGCAGATGAGGTATTGGGTCGAGACCCTTCTTTGGATCTGTTTGCTGCTCTGAGAAACCTTAGAAGGCTGAGGAAGTTCGGCATGTCCCTTACAACTCTCACCGACTTCTACAGATGCGCCGTAGAAAGCATTTTATCGGGATGCACCACAGCTTGGCTTGGAAACAGCTCCATCCAAGACCGGCAAGAAATTGCAGCGAATTGTGGACGCTGCCCAGACCATCACACAGACCAACCTCCCTTCTATTGACTCCATTTATACCTCACGCTGACTCGGCAAGGCCAGCAGCGTAATCTAGGACGAGTCGCACCCTGACCTCTTAATAATAATAATAATAATAATAATAATGCATTTTATTTGCTGGCACCTTTCTGGACACCCAAGGACACCTTACAGGACATAAAATCACAATATATTTATCAATATTACAATCGTTAATTAAAAAAAAATAAAAAATTCACAAAACATTTTAAGTCATTAAAATCAGGGTGAACATGGTGGAAGTTATGTCGGGTATGCTAATCTAAACAGGTGTGTTTTGAGTTGTGATTTGAATTGACCGATAGTGTCCAGGTTACGGATGTGAGGTGGGAGAGTGTGTCAGAGACGTGGGGCAGAGCAGCTGAAGGCTCTGGCACCCATGGTGCTGAGTCTAAATGTGGGGACAGTTAAAATTGCAGCTGAGGAGGAACAAAGTGACCGGGAAGGAGTGTATGGTAGCAGCAGGTCAGAGAGGTATTGGGGAGCAAGGTGGTGTAGGGCTTTGAAGGTCAGCAGTAAAATCTTGTAGTTAATCCGGTGGTGCACAGGGAGCCAGTGGAGCTGAGTGAGGATGGGTGTGATGTAGTCCGATGATCTGGTGCGGGTGATGATCCGGGCTGCAGAGTTGTGAATGCATTGGAGGCGATGAAGAAGTGTATTGGAGGTGCAAGTGAGGAGTGGCGTTGCAGTAATCGATGCGGGATGTGACCAGGATGAGCGTGGATGAGGACTTTTGTATTGTCTTTGGAGAGGGAGGGGCGGAGTCTGGAGATGTTGCGGAGATGAAAGTATGCAGAGCGTGTGATATTGCTGATGTGGGGGCCAAAGGAAAGTGTACTGTCCAGAATGACGCCGAGACTTTTGACATGGGAGGAGGTGGGTATGGGTGAGCCGTCAACTGAAATGGTGAATGGGTGGGTTTTGGAGAGTGTGGACTTTGAGCCAATTAGCATGGTTTCTGTATCACTCTTCATAGTCATAGAGTGATACAGTGTGGAAATAGGCCCTTCGGCCCCATAGCAGAAGTGTCCACGCCGCGGGGCTGGACTGGAAGTATCCCGAGCTAATTCTGCTACCACCACCATGGGCAAATGCATGGCAGATGCAGTATAATTTGGATAAATGTGAGGTTATCCACTTTGGTGGCAAAAACAGGAAAGTAGACTATTATCTGAATGGTGGTCGATTAGGAAAAGGGGAGATGCAACGAGACCTGGGTGTCATGCTACACCAGTCATTGAAAGTTGGCATGCAGGTGCAACAGGCAGTGAAGAAAGCGAATGGTATGTTAGCATTCATAGCAAAAGGATTTGAGTATAAGAACAGGGAGGTTCTACTGCAGTTGCACAGGGTCTTGGCGAGACCACACCTGGAGTATTGCGTACAATTTTGGTCTCCTAATCTGAGGAAAGACATTCTTGCCATAGAGGGAGTACAGAGAAGGTTCACCAGACTGATTCCTGGGATGGCAGGACTTTCATATGAAGAAAGACTGGATAGACTCAGCTTGTAACATCGCTAGAATTTAGACGATTGAGAGGGGATCTTATAGAAACTTACAAAATTCTTAAGGGGTTGGACAGGCTAGATGCAGGAAGATTGTTCCCGATGTTGGGGAAGTCCAGAACAAGGGGTCACAATTTAAGGATAAGAGGGAAGTCTTTTAGGACCGAGATGTAAAAATTTTTTTTTTACACAGAGAGTGGTGAATCCGTGGAATTCTCTGCCACAGAAGGTAGTTGAGGCCACAGTTCTTTGGCTATATTTAAGAGGGAGTTAGATGTGGCCCTTGTGGCTAAAGGGATCAGGGGGTTTGGAGAGAAGGCAGGTACAGGATACTGAGTTGGATGATCAGCCATGATCATATTGAATGGCGGTGCTGGCTCGAAGGGCCGAACGGCCCAACCTGCCCACACTGGCCAACATGTCCCAGCTACACTAGTCCCACTTGCCTCTGCTTGGTCCATATCTCTCCAAACCTGTCCTATCCATGTACCTGTCTAACTGTTTCACAAGCATCAGGATAGTCCCAGCCTCAACTACCTCCTCTGGCAGCTTGTTCCATACACCCACCACCCTTTGTGTGAAATTCTTATTAAATCTTTTCCCCTTCACCTTGAACCTATCTCCCCTCTCCCATCGGGCAAAAGGTGTAGAAGTGTCAAAACGCACACCTCCAGATTCAGGGACAGTTTCTTCCCAGCTGTTATCAGGCAACTGAACCATCCCACCACAACCAGAGAGCAGTGCTGAACTACTATCTACCTCATTGGTGACCCTCGGACTCGCTTTGACCGGACTTTACTAACATAACCTTGCACTAAACGTTATTCCTTTTATCCTGTATCTGTACACAGTGGACGGTTTGGTTGAAATCATGTATTGTCTTTCCGCTGACTGGACAGCCGCTGAGAATGTTCTTCCGTTCAGACGTCGGAGTTCCGATCATCTTCTGGCGAGAGGGCCTGAACATCGGGCCGCCGTAGTGGTGACAGCGTACGGTTGAAAAGGCCCCGATCGTGGGTGAACAAGGAGGAAGATGACTGAACTTTGCTGCCTTCTCTCACAGTGGGAAACGTTGATTCCGCTGTGTGGGGATATTCATGTTAAAGTCTACCGTGTGCTGTGTTCTTTTTTATTCGTGTGGCTGTACGGTGACCACGAATTTCACTGTGCCTTGTGACAATAAATGCAAACTTGAACTTGAACACAGAGCTTTTCACTGTACTTCAATAGACAATAGACAATAGATGCAGGAATAGGCCATTCGGCCCTTCGAGCCAGCACCACCATTCAATGTGATCATGGCTGATCATCCCCAATCGGTACACCGTTCCTGCCTTCCCCCCATATCCCCTGACTCCGCTATTTTTAAGAGCCCTATCTAGCTCTCTCTTGAAAGCATCCAGAGAACCTGCCTCCACCGCCCTCTGAGGCATGGAATTCCACAGACTCACCACTCTCTGTGAGAAAAAGTGTTTCCTCTTCTCCGTTCTAAATGGCTTACCCCTTATTCTTAAACTGTGGCCCCTGGTTCTGGACTCCCCCAACATCGGAAACAAGTTTCCTGCCTCTAGCGTGTCCTAGTCCCTAACAATCTTATATGTTTCAATGAGATCCCCTCTCATCCTTCTAAACTCCAGCGTGTACAAGCCCAGCTGCTCCTTTCTCTCAGCATATGACAGTCCCGCCATCCCGGGAATTAACCTTGTAAACCTACGCTGCACTCCCTCAATAGCGAGAATGTCCTTCCTCAAATTAGGGGACCAGAACTGCACACAATACCCCAGGCGTGGTCTCACTAGGGCTCTGTACAACTGCATGTTGTACACGGTACACGGGTGGATAAACGCAACTAAACGTTACCTTGAGCTTCAGGGAGTCGGTGTCGTAGGGGCTCGGTGTGAAGTCCGTGTGCACACGAGCGCGACCACAAAAAGGACCGGTGTAGGGCACCTCCTCATCCAGCCGCAGACTGTCCCTGTTGCTCATGGTGTCCGATGCACTTGCCATTCCACCTGCTCACGAGATCAATACACATCATGGATACCAATACACCACTCTGCAGATATTCCCACCACACCTCGCCTCTCTCCCATGCCTCATTGAAGTTGGCCCGGCCCCATCACAACCCGTCTTCCACCTTGGATTGATGTACAGTAAACCTTGAAACATGGGAAATAGGCGCAGGAGTAGGCCATTCGGCCCTTCGAGTAACTCAGCAGGTCAGGCAGCATCTCTGGAGAACATGGATAGGTGACGTTTCACAGAGTGCTGGAGTAACTCAGCGGGTCAGGCAGCATCTGTGGAGAACATGGATAGGTGACGTTTCACAGAGTGCTGGAGTAACTCAGCGGGTCAGGCAGCATCTAAGGCGCTAAGGAAATAGGCAACGTTTTGGGCCGAAACCCGTAAGGGTTTCGGCCCAAAACGTTGCCTATTTCCAGAAGGATTTCGGCCCGAAACGTTGCCTATTTCCTTAGCTCCATAGATGCTGCTGCACCATAACTCAGTGGGTCAGGCAGCATCTGTGGGGAACATGGATATAGGCGACGTTTCACAGAGTGCTGGAGTAACTCAGCGGGTCAGGCAGCATCTGTGGAGAACATGGATAGGTGACGTTTCACAGAGTGCTGGAGTAACTCAGCGGGTCAGGCAGCATCTCTGGAGAACAAGGATAGTTGACGTTTCCGATCGAGACCCTTCTTCAGACTCCTGGTCTGCAGGGTAGGTTCACCAGGTTAATTCCCGGGATGGCGGGACTGTCATATGTTGATAGAATGGAGCGGCTGGGCTTGTATACTCTGGAGTTTAGAAGAATGGGAGGGGATTTTATTGAAACATATAAGATTATTAAGGGTTTGGACACGTTAGAGGCAGGAAAGATCCTCCCGATGTTGGGGGAGTGCAGAACCAGGGTCAAAGTTTAAGAATAAGGGGTAAGCCATTTAGAACGGAGATGAGGAAAAACCTTTTCTCACAGAGAGTTGTGAGTCTGTGGAATTATCTGCCTCAGAGGGCGGTGGAGGCCGGTTTTCTGGATGCTTTCAAGAGAGAGCTGGATAGAGCTCTTAAATTAGCAGAGTCAGGGGATATGGGGAGAAGGCAGGAACGGGGTACTGATTGTGGATGATCAGCCATGATCACTGTGGATGGCGGTGCTGGCTCGAAGGGCTGAATTGCCCACTCCTGCACCTATTGTGTATTGGCTATTGGTCTAGACCTGGTGCTGGAATCCAGGTTAGTTGACGGCTTCGACCTGCTGGAGGCCGGGGGAGAGGTGAGGATCTGCGGAGACGATGGTCGCGGCTGGAGTGCAGGTGAGGGCCGGTAAAGCCTGTTGAGTGATAGGTGGATACACGTGATAGTGTGTGTCATCTGACAAATCGCTGGAGAACCCTGACAGATAGCACATGGTACAGAGGTTAAGGTGTGGAAACAAGGAACTGCAGATACTGGTTTACACCAAAGATAGACACAAAGTGCTGGAGTAACTCAGCGCGTCAGGCAGCACCTCTGGAGAAAAAGGATGGGTGATATTTCAGGTTGGGATTCTACCTCAGACTGTCTGAAGAAGGGTCCCGGCCAGAAAAATCACCCATTCCTTCTCTCCAGAGATGCTGCCTGTCCCACTGAGTTACACCAGCACTTTGTGTCCACAAAGGTCCCGTTGACTTACTGGACGAGCTCTGGCCACTGTGAAGACTCTGAAGGCTCTCGAGAGATTCGCAGGGTCTTAACAAGCGCACTTCACCTTCTTGTTCTTCCGTTCCATGGTTTAATGGATCTTCCCCCCCACTGTCCTCGCCCTGAAAGAAACATTGTCATTTTTAAGTGACCCCCCTCATATCAGAATCAGAATCGGAATCAGAATCACACTTTATTCGCCAAGTATGTTTTGCAACATACGAGGAATTTCATTGGCCAGGTCAGTCATACAATTAAAAGCAACAGATCACTCAAAAAAACACATTTCAACATGAACATCCACATACACATTCCTCACTGTGATGGAAGGCAAAACAAAGTTCAAGTCCTTCCCTTAGTTCGTCCTCGGTCATGGGCCTCGAGGCTCCGTTGACGGGACGATCGTGACTCCTGTAGCCGGCGGCATTCAGGCCCTCCGCATCGAGGCGATCAGCTCCTGCATCGGGGGGGGGATGTCAACTCCCCCGCGCCGGGTGATCAAACCTCGCATCAGGGGCTGGTCGAACCTTCCGCGACGTTGGAGCTTCCCGACTAGCCTCTCCCGACTACGAGCTTGATGGTAAAGTACGCGGTGGCCGCGGTGGGAGCGATCCCAGGCAAGGGATCAGCTCCAATGTTAAGTCCGCGTCCCTGCGATAGGGCTCAAAGTCAGTCCGAGGAGTCTTCCAGCTCCATCGATGGAAAGCAGCAGAGCACACGGAGAATGTGATTCGAAAAGTAATCATATCTCCAGCAAGGTAAGAACCTGAAAAAAAGTTTCCCCCGTTCCCCTCCCCTCTCCCCCCCGCATTAAACAAACTGAAGAACATTAAAACAAACTTTTAACACACTAAAAAATAACAAAAAAGAATGAAAAAACGAACAGACTGTCAGCAGGGCAGCCATCGCCCCGGCGCCCCTGGTGGTTTGAAGCCACGGTCAAGAAAGCACACCAATGTCTCGACCTACATCGAAGGCTTCGGAAGTTCAGCATGTCTCCAGCAACTCCCACCAACTTCTACAGTTGCATCACGAAGCATATGAAATGCAAATGAATGAATGACTAAGTTTTTATTGGCCAAGTGTTCACATACAAGGAATTTGCCTTGGTGCTCCGCCCGCAAGTGTCAACATGACATACAGTGACAGTAGCAATGACCCACAAAACATTAAACATTAATAATAAAACAGTATTGATTAAACATGTGAATTAAATAAAATACCAGAGCAAAAGGAGGCTACAGACTTTTGGTTGTTGAGTAGAGCTACTACTCGTGGGGGAAAAAAAAGCTGTTTTTATGTCTGGCTGTGGCAGCTTTGACAGTCCGGAGTCGCCTTCCAGTAGGAAGTGGTTCAAAGAGTTTGTGGCCAGGGTGAGAGGGGTCAGAGATGATCGTACCCGCTCGCTTCCAGGCCTTCACAGTGTACTGTTCATCAATGGAGGTTTGTGGTCCCGACCACGGGGGAAAATGGAAGAGGACTGACCAAACTTTGTGCCTTCCACCGCAGTGATGGATGCTGTGGTGGATGTTTGTGTTCAATTTTTATTGTGTGTTGTGTGTTCTTTTTTTTATTGTACCACTGCTGGCAAATTCATTTCACTGCGCTTTATGTGCAAGTTTATTCATGTGTGTATATATTTATATTATGGTGTATGGACACACTGATCTGTTCTGTATTCATGCCTACTATGTTCTGTTGTGCTGAAGCAAAGCAAGAATTTCATTGTCCCATCAGGGACACATGACAATAAACTCACTTGAACTTGAACTTGAAGTGACGAATAAAACTTGACTTGACTTGGACGGCTCGGTTGTAATCATGTGCGGTCCCTTCGCTGACTGGTTAGCACGCAACAATAGCTTTTCACTGTACCTCGGTACACGTGACTATATACGAAACTAAAGAACCTTCCTTCATGTCTGTTGGAGAGGCTTGTCAGGGGTGCAATCAAACATGTAACCAAAGCTGCGGCAGATATTGGAGACTGACACCAAGGTCTAGATTAGGTGGACAAAAGTGCTGGAGAAACTCAGCGGGTGCGGCAGCATCTATGGAGCGAAAGAAATAGGCAACGTTTCGTCCCGAAACGTTGCCTATTTCCTTCGCTCCATAGATGCTGCCTCACCCGCTGAGTTTCTCCAGCACTTTTGTCTACCTTTGATTTTTCAGCATCTGCAGTTCCTTCTTAAACACAAGGTCTTGTTTAGTTTAGTTTAGTTTATGAAGGGAATAATGTCCCTGATGGTAGAGTTAGTGCCTCCAAGCCCCAGAGACCAGGATGTGATCCTGACCTCGGCTGCTGTTTGTGTGGAGTTTGCACCTTCTCCTTGTGACCGTGTGAGTGACCGATGGTCAGCATGGACCCGGTGGCCCCAAGGGTCTGGTCCCATCCTTTATCTCAACCTAAAACTACAGATAAGCGGCTCGTGAGATAAATGCCAATATCTAGGCCAAAGAGTTTGTTTGAACAGGTCGTAATCGAGATAGAGAGGTGGAAGAGTTTAGTTAGAGAATTCCAGAGCACAGTGGGAACAGCTGGTGAACTGTACTGTAGGTTTATTATCTAAATGGTGGCCGATTGGGAAAGGGGGAGATGCAGCGAGACCTGGGTGTCATGGTACACCAGTCATTGAAGGTAGGCATGCAGGTGCAGCAGGCAGTAAAGAAAGCGAATGGTATGTTAGCTTTCATTGCAAAAGGATTTGAGTATAGGAGCAGGGAGGTTCTACTGCAGTTGTACAGGGTCTTGGTGAGACCACACCTGGAGTATTGCGTACAGTTTTGGTCTCCAAATCTGAGGAAGGACATTATTGCCATAGAGGGAGTACAGAGAAGGTTCGCCAGACTGATTCCTGGGATGTCAGGACTGTCTTATGAAGAAAGACTGGATAGACTTGGTTTATACTAGAATTTAGGAGATTGAGAGGGGATCTTATAGAAACTTATAAAATTCTTAAGGGGTTGGACAGGCTAGATGCAGGAAGATTGTTCCCGATGTTGGGGAAGTCCAGGACAAGGGGTCACAGCTTAAGGATAAGGGGGAAATCCTTTAAAACCGAGATGAGAAGAACTTTTTTCACACAGAGAGTGGTGAATCTCTGGAACTCTCTGCCACAGAGGGTAGTTGAGGCCAGTTCATTGTCTATATATTAAGAGGGAGTTAGATGTGGTCCTTGTGGCTAAGGGGATCAGGGGGTATGGAGAGAAGGCAGGTACGGGATACTGAGTTGGATGATCAGCCATGATCATATTGAATGGCGGTGCAGGCTCGAAGGGCCGAATGGCCTCTACTCCTGCACCTAATTTCTATGTTTCTATGAACTCACAGTGCCAAAGACCCAGGTTCGATCGTGACCTCGGTCGCCATCGGTGAAGAGTTTGCAAGTTCTCCCTGTGACCGCGTGGCTTTTCCTTTGGGTGATTCGGTGTCCCTCCCACATCCCAAAGACGTGGGGGTTTGTATATTAATTGGCCCTCTGCAAATTGCCCCCTAGTGTGTAGGGAGTGGATGACAAACATAGAAACATATAAAATAGGTGCAGGAGTAGGCCATTCGGCCCTTCGAGCCTGCACCGCCATTCAATGTGATCATGGCCGATCATCCAACTCAGTATCCTGTACCTGCCTTCTCTCCATACCCCCAGATACCTTTAGCCACAAGGGCCACATCTAACTCCCTCTTAAATATAGCCAATGAACTGTGGCCTCAACTACCTTCTGTGGCAGAGAATTCCACAGATTCACCTCGCTCTGTGTGAAAAAAAATGTTTTTTCTCATCTCGGTCCTAAAAGATTTCCCCCTTATCCTTAAACTGTGACCCCTTGTTCTGGGCTTCCCCAACATCGGGAACAATCTTCCTGCATCTAGCCTGCCCAAGAAGATTGTTCCCGATGTTGGGGAAGTCCAGAACAAGGGGTCCCAGTTTAAGGATAAGTGGAATAGCAAAGTGGAATAACACAGAGCTAGTGTGAGCGGGTGATGGATGGTCGGCGTGGACTCGCTGGGTCCAAGGGACTGTTTCTAAGCTGTATTTCCAAAACTTTGGTTTAGTTTTTTTTTAATTAAGTTTATTATTATTGTTGCTTTTTGTTGCTTTCTATCCAACCCAAGACAAGCCAATCCTGTGTAGCCTTTGACTGGATAGCATACAACAAAAAGCAATGATAACATTTAACAATTAAATTATAACAATGGTGTTTTATCATTAATGTTTTATTATTATTAATGTTCAGTGTTTTCTGAGTCATTCGTAACTGTCACTGTATGTCATGTTGTTACTTGTGGGTGGAGCACCAAGGCAAATTCCTTGTATGTCAATACTTGGCCAATAACCTTACTTACTTACTTAGTGGGTGTTAGGCACTCCCCTCCCCCCCGGTGAATGCTATGTACTTACCTTTCTCTGCTTCCGAGTGCAGGCCTCGTGGCTGTGAGTCTGGAATCAAGGGGTTAAAAGGCTCCTGTACCCGATTGGCCAAGCTGCAAAATGTGACTCATCTGAAGCTTAAATACCAGAATCTCCCAGGATTCTCTCTCTTCTTCGTAGACCCTGACTTGTGAGCAGCCTGCTGGTGTGAGCTGAGGAAGGCCTGGCCACATGGCATAGAACTTTGTGTACTTTCACCATTACTTGTTAACAAATATTGAATTGGGACGGATAAGGGCTGACCTTAGTGTTTTCGGGTATTTTGTTTCAGGGTTATATCTCTTTAGGCAAGTTTTAGAGTCTCCGGTTCGACGGCCCATTACGTGGCTGGCTGGAGCACTGTTTAATTGTTTGTTAGTCCATCCCTATCCCTGACTGGGTTGTTTGAATCAGGTTTGGGTTTTGTGTTCCATTGAATAATTAAACTACTTTTGAACTTGAACCTGGTTTTTGACTTGTGTTACGCGGCTCTGAAGTACTTGCATTCGGGAGTCGTAACAGTGGGAGACCGTACATACTCCGTACAGACCGCACCCAGAGTCGGGATCGAACCCGGGTCTCTGGTGCTGTTTCCACGCTGTATCTTGAAACTAAACTAAACTAAACTCGTGGCAGATGCAGCGCGGACAAAATGGCCGCTTGGCGCACCAGCGTCCGCACCGACCAGCGATCAGCGCACATTAGTACTATCCTACGCACACTAGGGACAATTAAAACATTTTTTTAATACCAAGCCAATTTTTGGAGCGTGGGAGGAAACTCATGCGAGACCGTACAAACTCCGTACAGACAGCACCCGTAGTCGGGATCGAACCAGGGTCTCTGGCACTTTTGTCCGCGCTGTATCTCTAAACTAAACTAAAGTAAACTGGAGGCAAAAACTCACCATCTCCTCCGACAAGGCTTTGATGTACTTGCGTGCCATTTTCTTCTTCATGGTTTTGGTGATGCACCTCATGGTCTTACTGATGCTGCCCGAATTTGTTGTCGGTTTGGCCGTGTTCTCGCCGGCGGCTTCACCATCGGGCGCCTGCACGCAGGAATAATAAACGCCAGCATTAGACCCGTCTTCCACTTGGCCGCTCACACATCATAAGACTCATAGAGTCATCGAGTGGAAACAGGCCCTATGGCCCAACTTGCCCACACCGGCCAACAATGTCCCAGCTACACTAGTCCCACCTGCCTGCGTTTCGTCCACATCCCTACAAACCTGTCCTACCCATGTACCTGTCTAACTGTTTGTTAAACATTGGGATAGTCCCTGCCTCAACTGCCCCCTCTGGCAGCTTGTTCCATACACACACCCACCACCCTTTGTGTGAAAAAGTTACCCCTCAGATTCCTATTAAATCCTTTCCCCTTCACCTTAAACCTATGTCCTATGTAAACCTAGGAGGAGTCCAGAACCAGGGGCCACTGTTTAAGAATAAGGAATAAGCCATTTAGAACGGGGATGAGGAAACAGAGAGTGGTGAGTCTGTGGAATTCTCTGCCTCAGAGGGCGGTGGAGGCCGGTTCTCTGGATGCTTTCAAGAGAGAGTTAGATAGAACTCTTAGGGATAGCGGAGTCAGGGGATATGGGAAGAAGGCAGGATGATCAGCCATGATCACATTGAATGGCGGTGCTGGCTCGAAGGGCCGAATGGCCTACTCCTGCACCTATTGTCTATTGTCTATGGCCTCTGGTCCTCGATTCACCTACTCAGGGCAAGATTCCCCTCATGATTTTATTTAATAAAAATATTATTTGTAAACAACGTTCTGGTGATGTTTTACAATGGTTGTATGATGTACTACGACATTGAGAACTTTAATCTGCACTCTGCATCTTCCCCTTTGCTCTACATATAGTACTTGCGTTTGACCTGATTATATTTCGGCAGAGTATATCTGATCAGTCCGGATAGCATGTCAAAACAAAGCTTTTCACTGAAGATAGACACAAAGTGCTGGAGTAAAGGGCCTGTCCCACTTACGGGACTTTTTCGGCGACACAGTAACATCAGGTCGCCGAAAATTTTCAACATCCAACAGGAGACCTGTTGCGACTATGATGGGTGCCGGCAAGTCGCCGAAATAATTCGCGTAAGTGGAACAGGCCCTTAATTCAGCGGGACAGGCACATGTCTGGAGAAAATGGATCGGTGACGTTTCGGGTCGGGACCCTTCTTCAGATTGAAACATCACCAATCCATTTGCTCCAGAGATGCTGCCTGACCCCCTGAGTCATTCCCTACATTTTGTGTCTATTTTGGGTAGTTCATGAAAGCTTTTCACTGTACCTCAGTACATGTGACAATAATAACCCTGAGCCTTAACCTAAAGTTGAAACGGATACACATTGTATGGCATCTATTGTATAGATCAATTAATTGATTGATGGAAGGGTACAGCGTAGAACAAGGCCATTCAGCCCATCAAATCCATGCCAATCACCCCCTTCACACAGGCCTCATAGCAGAAGTGTCCACGTCCCAGGGCTGGAAACTGGGAGCATCCTGAGCTAATTCTGCTACCACTATCATCTACTGCAACAAGTGATGGCTCCCGCTGATTGTCGCCGGAAGCTTGCGTCCTGTTCAGGATGGACGATGACAGCGAGGCCAACATTTGTAACAAGATGGACACGAAAGGAAGAAGAAGACCCCTTCACAGTCGTATTTTGTGTTATCCCACATTCTCATCCACTCCCTACACACTAGGGGCAATGTGGCGGCACTGTGGCTGCCTTACAGCGCTTGCAGCACCGGAGACTCAGGTTCGCTCCCGACTACGCGTGCTGTATGTACGGAGTTTGTACGTTCTCCCCGTGACCCGCGTGGGTTTTCTCCAAGATCTTCGGTTTCCTCCCACACTCCAACGAAGCTCATGTTTGTAGGTTAATTGGCTCGGTGTAAATGTAAAAACTGTCCCTAGTGTGTGTCGGATAGTGTTATGGGGCTGTCCCACTGCGGCCACCTAATCCTCGAGTTCTGGCGAGTTTGCCCTCGACTCATACTCGCAGCATGGTCGACACGAGGTCCTGGGAGGTCTTTGTAACTCTCCTTCATGCTCGAGAGTGGTCCCCGCGTACTCGAGGCCTCAGCTAGGTCGCGGCGTATTTTTCAACATGCTGAAAAATGCCCGCGAGTGAAAAAAGGTCGCCATGGAA